>NC_080019.1:234093786-234397715 GCF_030020395.1 Manis pentadactyla | reverse complement strand
GCACACACAAACCTGCCCACAGTGGTACCCCTGAAGCCTTGGGGACACACCACACACCCGCCCCCACCTCAAGCTGAGCTCACCTCCTGGGGGGTGGGGGGCAAAGATTTTTGCCCACGCAGCTCAGGGCTCCTGTAAAGAGGCTAGATGAGCACGCTGGGCCCAGCCTTCCCCACAGGATGCACAGTGCCTCCCCGACAGTCCTCACTGCTCTAGGCGAGGGAAGGGGAAGCAAGGGGACCTGAACTACCCAACCTCAGGCACTAACCCAACCTTGGCTTTGGCCAAGGGTCAGGAGGGGGGCTGGAGGAGAAGTCAGGACCAGGTGAAGACTGAGTGGGTTCCACTCCCAAGCAGCCCAGGGCTGTGTTTGCTCAGAGCTAAGTAGCCCTCAAATTCCCAAAAGCTCAGGTCACACATCCACATAAACTACAGACCCAGAAAGGTATGAGGCCTGCTCCACCCCATCACAGCCCCTTACCCGCTGCCTCACTGGGGTGAGGCACCCTAGGCCTCCCTGCTTACCCTGAGAGCTGCCCAGTCCTCCCTGTCCCTCCATTCCAGGCCAGACAGCTGGGCATCCACACAGCCAGCAAACAGCTGTTGCGCCCCGCCCGAGGTGGTAGCACCTCCTCTCTGGATGAAGTGAGGCATGTTCATTTTTAATTACAGACACCAACGTGCACCGCCTGCACACAGCGGTCCCGGCAAGTGGGGGCTCAGACCCCAGAGGCCCCTCAGGCAGCCGGTCTGCAGCACACGTGCAAAGCAATGGGGAGGCACAGCAGGAGCTGCGGCTGGAGTGCGGCACACTGTTATTACTCTGCCCAGGCGCTTCCGTCACCTTCCCTCTCCCTGACTCCCTCTTATCCCCACAGGGCCTCCCGACAGTCTCTGGCCCAGATCCTAAACCTGTCTGTGAGGCAGGAGGTGACAGCAGGAGACACACACTCTGGGGGTCTTGCAGTACCAGCACGGAGAGCCTGCAGAAGGGCTGGTGAGCAGCTCCCCCTTCTAGCAGGAGGGCCCAAAGCTCTGAAAATGATAGGCAGAGGAGACAAGGAGTGAGATGGCACTCCCAGGGAGGGGAGAGAGGCAGGAAGGGGCAGAGAGAACTCCGAGCAGGAGCCAGAGCCCTGGCCCGGCTATTGACAAATGGGTGGCTTCCCTCTGGGTCTCATCTCCCCAGCTGTAAAATAAAGAGATGGAAATAGATAACCTCAAAGGAAGGGAGGAACTGGAGAAGATGAATAAAAACACTAATCGCTGTAAGACAAGGCCGTTGGGTTCTTGAAAGACCTAAGAAGAGTCAATGGGGAAACAACCACAAATATTAAAGTCACAAAATTAACAAAGGAACAGTCCATTTTTCTGTGCTCTTCTTGGCCAGTTCGAAAATGTAATGGAAGCCAAAAATGAAGGCGATCTCGGGTCAGATCTCGCCCAGGGCTGCTCTGGGAGCCCCTCAAGGGCAGGAGAAGGGCTGGCAGAGGCACAGGCCTGGGCAGGAGCCTAGGAAAGACTGCAGAAGGGGAAGGTGTGAGGAGAGCGGGGCGGGAAGCAGAGCGCTGTGCCTGGCACCCCAGCCTGCTGCCCCTGCTGCCTGAAGACTTTTCATTTTCACTTCAGGGTCGGCATCTTGCCACACAATTTACACCTCTGCTCATATTCCTGTGCACCCAGGCCCTAGCTTCCTGGGCAGGCCTGGGGAGGCGGGGGGTGGTGGGGATCGGCAACCATGGAGACCAGAGCAGGTGGAGGCACTGGAGAGCAAGGAGGGTGATTCCCTCTAAGCAGGCACAGGACACATAGGCCCCTAAGCATCCTAGCACCTGGGTGGGCAGGGAAGCCCCTGACACTGCAGCCAGGCCCATCCTTCCTTTCCCCAGATGCAAATGGGGGACCCAACCCCAGCTCAGCCCTGCTCTGGCCTTCCTGAGTCTTGTGGGGCAAGACTAGGTGGGCTGCAGGGCATGGGCACAAGTGCCCCATGGTGGGCTCAGAGGCTCAGTCCTGGGATCCAATCACTTTCCCTTCCAAATCTGGGAAGGGAGCCACGGCCCCCCAGACGATGCTGCTACAACAGCCTCCACAGTCCACCCCTCTCCAAGAGCCAGCCGTTCTCAGCAACGTCTGCACAGTCAAGGACCTTGAGCCCTGTCCAGCTCACAAGCAACAAAAATGCCACTGATTGATTATCCAGCAGCAGGAAGGCTGCATCGTACAGATGGAGCCGTGAAGCCAAGCACCTGGGAGCCAGAGGAATGAGGAAGTGCCAGAGGGGAAGGACAGGTGGGCAAGTGAGGATGGAGAGGAGAGGGGGAAGGAGAGAAAACAGTGGGGAAAAGAAGGCCCCGAATTTCTCACTGCAGACTGACACCTCCGACCTCCACTCACCCCTCAGGGAAGCCCTTCCCTCTGGAGCCTTAGGTTTCCAGTCTGCGTAACCGTACGGCTAGCCTGTCCTTATTGGAGGGCTCTGCTAAGCACAGAGGTGTTCTGCTCTGGAGGGTAAGCCCCCTCCTCAGAATCTCTCCTGGCTTCCTTCATTCCAGAACCTATCGTTCTAGAGAAGAGCAATGAATTCCTCCTCGGTGAGTCCCATCTGCTTAGGGGAAGAAGGCCCCCCTCCGGATTGGTGAAAGCCCAACCCCACCGCACACCCAGACAAGCCTCAGCCCCCAAGGTCCTGCAGGGCTGCCAAGCTACCATATCTGAGCTGGTATTTTGAGAATGGTGGCACCCACGCCCGCCCCAGCAAAGGCTGGCTTTGTGCTTCAGTCCTGGGGTAGAGGAGTAGGGAGGGGTGAAGCCAAAGATGCTGAGGTTCAGCTTCCAGGACCTAGGCTGGCGGAGGGGAGAGGCCTGGCCTCCCATGGGTCCCTGCATACCTCAACATCTAAGGGCAGGTCCTAAGGGGGGTCAGGGAGGCCAAGCCCTGGCAAGGGGACTCCTCTTTATTTGGGGGTTTCTGGGGTGCAGAGTCACTGCTACTCTCACCTAACAACTGTTACCCTCATTCGGAATTTAGCTGTGCCCTCCAGCTCTTCCTCCCCATCTCCCTGTGTTCAAGTCCTGTTCCAAAGCCCACTCATCTGCTCAGATACTATCAGTGGCTCCCTATGGTCTGCAGAACCCAGCTTCATCTCCTGGGCCCAAAGTCTTGCTCCTCTCCCACACACCAGCCGCAACTGACATAAGCCACACCCAGGTCAGCGCCTCTGCCTGGTGTGCCTTCCCACCTGGAGAAGGCCACCTATCCTTCAAGGCCCAGCCCAAATGCCACCCCCTGCCCAAGGGTTGCTCTGACCTTCCCAGAGAATCCATTCCTCCCCTCTCTACCCTACTTCCACTGGGCATGGCTAAGCCCTGTGGCTGGGGAAGATGGGGAATGAAATGGTTCTGGGCTTGTTGCCCAGCCCCAGGCCTGGTGCTACCGAGAGCACCCTCTTCCCTGAGCTGGGGCAGGCCAATCAGGTGGGGGCACTGCTGGCAGCAGGCCCTGGAGCCCCAGTGAGAGGAGCCTAGGAATGGAGCTGTTTACACCTCACTGAGGACGAGGCCATGAGGCCCAGTAAGACACCTGCAGCAGCTGCTTCCTGTGCCCAGAAGAGCTGCCAAGGTCTCCCTTAATGAGCACCTGCTGGGCTCTTCCTGCCCTTTGCTTCTGGATCCCCAGTGGTCTCCCAGACTGGCAGCTTCATCCCCGACTCTGCCCACTCAGGGCTGGAAACAGAAGTCAAGTGGGCATTGGGCCACAGTGCCACTATCCCAGGCCCACCTTGGGCACCACCCAAGTGTATGCCACGCTCATGACATCCCATGCTCTGCCTCTTGGGCCCAGCCCCACTCATAAACAGAGTAGAAAGGCAAAATGCATGACTCAGCCCAAGGGCCCCATCTCGACTCAGCCACTGTTTTACCCACTGACCTTGCATAACTTCCTCTACCCAGGCCTCAGTCTTGCTGTTCATAAAATGATGGGGTGCTGACTTTGATCAGGACCCTGTAAATGCCTCTAACTGGTTCACCTATGCCTCGAACAATACTGCACAAAATAGTTACTCAGTAAATAACTGCTAAGTGACTGAGCTAAGGTGCCAGGAGGGCCTCTACTAAAATAAAGCTCAGAACCCTCCCACAATAGCTCAGCAAAGATGACGGGCACAGAGACAGAGATGATCCCAAATTTCATATCCCACTAAGGATTCTTCACCTAGATTCCCACTGCCAGGACCATGGTTCTCCTCATCGGTGTTCTGGGTCCAGTGGGGATTCAAACCACCCCTACCCCATTACTGAACCCTCAAAGTCACCCAGGTAAAAGGGAAGCAAACATAGGAGATTCTGAGCCACTGGACCAGAACCCAGGCTCTGACCAGGCTGCTGGGAGCTTCCTCCAAGCCTGCAGCTCAACAGACTACCCACTTCCACAGGCACCTCACTGAAGCTCCTGCTCCTCAGTCCCAGTTGACTGCTCCACAGCTCTGCCATCCCATCACCCACCACTTGAGAGCTCAGCCCCCAGCCCCCCATGGAGATCTCCACCCTGACACCCCAGGGCTCCCTCCAGGCCCAGTTTCCAGTCATGCTCTCCCAGCAACAGACAGCATGCTCTCAAGAGGGTACCCCTACCCTTGCCTGCACAAGGGATGAGCCCTGGTGCTCCCCAGCTTCCCTCACGCTGCAGCTGTCACTGCGTCCTCAGGACCCGGAACAGACCTGAAGTCATCTAGGGGTGGAGGGGCATCTGCCCAACTGTGCCCCTCTCTTAGGAAAGAGGCTCAAGCCAGGTAAGTCTCAGTTGTCCTCCTCCAAACAAAAGTTCACCAGGTCAAACCCAAAGGCAAGCTACTCTAGTTGAAGCAGGCAAGGGTCCAAGTGTAACCCACTGCCTGTGGCTGCCAAACCAAGGGGGAACCTGAGCACAGTGCCTAGGCTCCCACCCCAGAGCAGCCTAATAGCTCCAGTCTGGGGTCCCTGCCCCCATCAAACCCCTGGCAGGACAAGCCCACTAAGCTGTCCCAGAACTCCACAACCAAGGCCCACCCTGCCAGCTCACTACACCCACCCTGCTTCTCTCCAATTCTATGAAAAAAGAGCCAATGTCTGGCCTCCAAGGCCTACCTGCACTTCCCAGCCAACCAGCCTCCATGCAGACAACACCTTGTGTTTCCCTAAACTTAGGGAAGATGCCCAAACATCATTAAGGACCCTCCCCTGGAAATTCCTGGAAAGCAGAGACCCTTGGAAATGGGGTCTGTAGAAATTATGGATCCTGTTGAGAGGAATTTAGACACACAAGGCTTGGCTGGCCAGTGTAACACTGTCAATGACCTCCCAGCCAACTGCAACAGACATATAGGAGCCAGGCACTAAGCTCAGGGCCTCCCACCCACAGCCCCATGCATGGATCCCCAGGCCTCTCACTGTTCCTGGTCTGCCCTGTGCAAAAGCCTTTCCTGAACACTTGTTAAGACTAGCTCTGCCCTGTGGGGATTTGCAGGGGTCTTTGCCTACTGCTCTGGGCTGACATCTGGGCCCCATCTCCTCTGTCGCCTTGCAATTTCAAGGAAGCTCCTGCAGCTGCCAGAAGACCCTGCTTCCTCCTTGGACTCTGGTGGATCAGTGACAAAGGTGGGCCACCTTCAGCACAGACAGACAGTTGCACAGCACCTGGGATCTCCACACACATGCTGTTCCAAAGTGCTTGGCCTGGGGGCCCCCAGGGGTTCATGTGAAGAGAGGCAGATAGCTTATATAGCTCAGCTTGTCTGGCTGCCAAGCAGGGGAAAGGCTGCCACACAGACCGCAAAGCTGGGATCCAGCCATCCTCCCAGAATCCCCAGAGGCCTGACAAATGCTTCTCTTTGGGCTCCTCATAGTGACCCCCAGGACCCTTGCTGTCCCATGAGACCAATCATGCCCCAGGACATCAGCTGCTCTCTACCCACCTCACACAGCTCTCTGAGACTGTTCAACCCTGCCCTTGCCCCAGCCTGCCAAGCCCTCCCTCACCTCCTCTTGGCAGCAGGGCTACCAGCCTCCCTCACCTCTTCTGAAGCAGAAAGCCAACAGCTGCTGGCATTCTGTGTGAAGCACTTCCTCAGCAGACCCAGCCTCAGATCCAGAGAGAAGCCAGACAGGTGGAGAAAAAGAGGGGCACGCATACACACGCGTACACACACACGTACACACATGCATGGTTAAAGGCAGCCAGCCGCCAGGGCTTGAAGAGTCAGAGTAACTCAGCCTCCCTAGCAGGGTCCTTCTTTGGTCTCAGGGCCGTGGGGAAGAGTGCAGGTGTGGAAGGGAGTTTTCTGTTCTCTTCTGTCTTCTGGGCTGAGAGGCACAGGGCCACCCTTCCTCATCTTTCACCTGGCTTTGCTCCCCAGGATACCAGGATCAGGCTAACCACAGGGGCACGGGCGAACTCCTCCAGAAGCCTGCAATGCACCTTGGGCTAGGCCTCCAGAGTGGGCAGCCTGGCATCACCCTCTCCTAACTGATGGCCAAGCCCATACCAGCACGTCTCATAGACACCCTTGGAGAAGCCCCTTGCTCTTCCCCATACCAGACCAGACAGGAAAGAGGATGGTACCCCCCATGCCTCAGCCCCGACACTAGGAGACAAGCCCAGAGCACAGCCGACAGGCACCCACGGGAGGAGGAAGGAGGAGGAAGGGCTTTCATCAAAGAGGTGACGTCAAAACCAGGCAACTTGTGAAGCTGTAAGGGGCCAGGGAATTTGGACAAAGATGTCTAAAAATAAATCCCTGGAGCCAGGAAAAGGCTTTGGTGCCTGAGCTGCTCGCCACCACGTCACCCTGTTCTGAGGTCTGGAACCCAGAAAGTTTCTTCCCAGGGTGCTACCTTAAACCGGCCCTTGAGGCTGAGGACTGCACAGATGGGACTACTGAGAGCACACCAGCCGTTCTGTGCACAAAATGGGTGAGAACCTGAGGAGGCAGGCTGAGCAGACCTCGGGCCCTGAGGTCTCCCTTCCTGCCCTCACCACCAGCCACCTCTCCCCTCCCCTCCCCTCACTATCCCTGCCCCTCAGCCTCCAGCTCAACGCTTCCCCCAGGTAGGCAGTCCTCCCAGCACCCTTCCAGCTGCCACCCTCCGGCTCACAGAGGAACCCCACCTCCATCCCCCCAATGCCCTCCCATCCATAGCAGCAGCCCTTCTGTTTCTTCTCTCCTGCCCTTGACCAAGGCCACAGATAGTGACCCAAGGCGCTGTTTATTTGTTCCCTGGCTCTTACATCTCCTCGGACCTGTCTGAGCTCTCTTTCTACCACCAAGACCTTGTCCCTTTCCCCAAGCTGCTCTGGAGAATGGAAATACCAGGTTCCCCCAAATCCATCAAATTCACACTCCTGCCTTCTTCTCCTGTTCCTTGACCCCAGCACACTGGCCATGCCTTCTGCCAGCCTCTCCACAGGCCAGTCCCCAAGGCATATACAGTCAACAGGGCAGGTCCCCAGACATCCACCAGCCCAATCCTCTCTGAGCCCCAGACTGTACACACCACAGCTGACTCATACGCCGCCTTGGATGTCTTGCAGGCAGCTTCCCTGACACAGCCCACAGAGCTGGTTGCCCCAACCAGGACCTCCGTCAGCTCTCCGTATCACTACACACTCGCCCAGCTGTCTGGGCCTGAGGGTACTGGAGCCTGCTGCAGTTCCTCCCACCCCAACATCCAATCCACCCAGTAGTTGGTCAGCTCTGCCTCCAAAAGTGATTTGAAATCTCCATCCCTGTCTGCATTTCTACAGCCCCTGCCCCAGTCCAGAACGCTGCCATTCACACTAGGATCTGTGACGGCCTCCTCAGCACCTCCACCCAGCCCCCATGACCATGACGATGAGGCAGACTTACCCTGCCAGGCATGGGCTAGCCCATCTTGCACCGGTGCAACTCAGAGGCCCCGATCACACCACTTCCCCAGCTGGGACACTGCAGGGACTCCCCACTGCCTCTTGATCAAACCCATGCTCTCACTTTGCTCTGCCTAGAACCTACCTACCCTCTCCAAAGGCTCTTCTAGAATTCTGCCTGAGAGGTTACCTCCTTCAAGAAGCTATCCCTGACCACTCTGTCCAAGGTGGTCCGTCTTTTCTCATTCTGTTCTCTTCTAGCACACACCCCCTTTCTGTCTGATGTTTATTAGTCCCTCTCTGCACCACACTGTAAATGTCTATTTCATGCACCCACACTTTCCACCATGTCCAGCATAGGACATGGTACACAGACATTCAGTAATTACAAGTTGAATGGACAAATAATCATTTCCAAGCCCAAATGGGGGTCATTTCCCCAGCACTCATGCATGTAGAATGTTTTGGAGGAGGGATGTGTACCAGAAAGTTTTAAAAAACCCTGTGCACAGAGACCCCTGTCAAATCCCCAAGTGGCTAGCTCTCCTCCTACCTCAAGGCAGGCCTGCGAGCAGATCAGCAACTGCAGGAGCCAGTCCCAGACTTAGGGAGCAGGTACATAAGGCCATGCAGAGACAGGACCAGGTGCTGCACACTAACACCTGGGGCCTGCGGGCTGCTGGGAGCCTCAGTGCCTCACTCTACAGGCCTCCAGCAGAAGGAGGTCAGAGTGGACCTGTCCATCCATCAGAGGCTGGAGCGGGCTGAACACTAATAATGTCACTGGTTCAAGCCAGAGCTGAACTGCCCAGGGAAGATTTCTGAATGAGCTCCTTCTCTCCCAGTAGATGCTCTGGCACCCACAAGATCTTGGCATCTGGAAGAGAGGCCAGCAGCCTCTGCCCATTTTCCTGGCTCCACAGGCACCTAATCCATGAGGGCCCATTTGCTGACCTCCCTAACCAGCTTCTCCTTCCAGCCTAGGCAGTCCTCCTAGTGCCCATCCAAAGGACACACTGCCCTCCAACACACACACACACACCAGGCCTGGCTCTCACCTTGATGTAGGCATCCAGGGCAGGATGGACACGGCGGGTAGCCAGCCAGATGGACAGGGTGGTCATGTAGGGGAAGGTGGCCGTTACCACATGGCTGGGTGCCGGGAAGGAGAACACCTTGAAGCCAAATTTCTGGTAAAGCTGGATGAGCTCCGGGGAGAGTGACTCCTCACCTTCACTCAGAATGCTACCCACAGCACAGCGGCACTTCTCAGGGGGCACCTGCAGGGGCAGAACAGGAGTGTCAGAGTTGGGCAAAGGAAGGAGGCCCTGCCCTCAGTCAGACCTCTTGCCTCCCACGTTCCGTGCAGCTCAGACCTGGCAGAACCACCAGCTGCAACAGGCCATGAAGTCCCACACACCAGGATGGTGACGATGGCCCCACACACCTGCTGGGACCTATCTGGAGCCCTGGCCTGTGGCATCCTGCTACAGGACTCCTCCATCCCTTCATTTATTCCTCCAGCAAACATGCCAGGTCCCATGCTGGCTGTGGAGGGATTGGGGAGCTCTGGTCAGGAAGCAAGACACACTGAACTTTGGGTTGCTGATGAAACTATGAGAGACCCTCCTCCCAGTCCCTCCAGCGGGCCACCCACCATCACCAGGGCCTCCAGACCTCCTCTCTGACCCATGCTCCGTCCCAGGCCCTGCCCTTCCTGGCCTGGCTGGGGCCTGCCTGCTGATTCCTTCCAAGTTCCCTCCAGGCCCCCAGTACTTCACTGCGCTCTGCTCTCCTCTCTAGCTAGGTGGGGCTCCCGTGTGAGTCTCCAACATTCCCTGGCCTGACCCCAGGCCTGCAAGGCCCAGCACACGCTACTCCTGGCATCAAGAGGCCCCAGTTTGTCTCATCTCCTGCCACTTAAGTCTGTACCAGCCCTTAAGGCTGGGCCCCTAGGGGCATCTGCTCCTGAATCCAGCAGACTCTCCACACCTCGTGCTCTTAATCCTGGTTTTCCTCAATCTGAAGGCCCCTTTCTCCCCCTACCCAGTGCCCACTGACCCTTAAACTGCCTCTAGTTCCAGTCGCCCCTTTCTACAGCCCACCTGCCTAGCACCGTGACATTATTTTTACCTGTTCTTGCCTCTGTCCTCCCACTCTAGCCTTCCCAAGCCCTTTCAACACTCCCCTGGGGGTTTCCCAACCTGCTCTGTGTCTCTATCCCAGCTGACCCAGTTCTGGCCTTCTCACTTGGACTTGGGCACCGACTCTAGGCGCTCACCTCTAAATAGTCCCTGGATGTCCCCCTCAGCTCTCGGCAGCTCGGGTACCGTGCCGCCCCCTTGAGTCCTATGTCATTAAGCCTAGCTGAGGGTGTGACGAGAGATATGGAGCAGTGGTCAGGACCACAACTTCTCAAGAAAGGCAGGTCTGAGTGTGAATCCTGCGTCGTACAATTCTGCCCAAGTCCCCAGGTTTCTTGATATCTACTTACAGGATTGTCATGTTAAATGAGATCCTTCACATGAGGGTTTAGCCTGGCCCAGCACTCAGCAAGTGCTTCATGACTGCTGTAGGCTATTAGCAGCTGTGACAGGCCAGAGCAGTGACCCTTAGCCTAGAAAGCCCATCTACCCAAACCTCTCAACATGCAGCAGCTCCTCGCCCATCTTTCAGGTTCAAGTGCCCTCCTGGTGAGCCCTTCAGTGTGGCTCAGTGGCACCCACAGCCCCCCAATGTTCTACCATGAACTCTTGCCCCCATCAAGTCTATCACCTCCTTCCCAGGCAGAGGCCTGAAGATAGCTGCAGTACCTCCTCTTGTCTCTAGGTGGTGCACCTGCTCCATTAACACCTCAGACCCCATCACAGCTAGGAAGGCAGGAGGTTCTGGCAGGCCTCCTGCTGTCAGACCAAGGGACAGTGCCTGCAGCAAAGCCCATCTTCATGTTCCTGACCCTAGCAACCTATGTGGTACAAAAGACATATCTAATGTAGGTTAGATGGAAAAATGGGCAGAAAGCCCAGAGTCTTTCCTCATACGGCTCCCAGCTCAACTCCTCAGTCCCCCAAAAGTACCAAAACACCTGTGATCATCCTGCTTAGAACCCCTCAGTGACTTCCAATTCACCTCTAGCTTGAAGCTCCCGAGCCCATCATGCAAGGCTGTCTTCAGTGGCCCATACAACATTTCCCAGACTTGCCCATACACTCACCTAGCATTCCTTTTCTGCTTCCCCAGATCCCAGAAAGGGTCAAAACCCAGGTGGGCAGAAGCCCACTGAACATCTGAGCGGCAGAAAGAGCGATAAATCCAGGATCTGGCTCAGCCCACCTTGCCAGCCTTCTCTCCTACGACACCCCTGCTCGTGCCCACACGGAACTATTTGCAGCTCCCCAAACATGCCATATCCTCCCATGCTTCCTGCCTTCAAGTAAGCTACTTCCTCTGCCTGGAATGTCCTTCACCCAGCTCCAATGTCCATTCTGCCCATCCTTCCAGACTCAGCTCAACCCCTGTCCTCAAAGCATTCTGTGGCTCCCTACCACGCAGAATAGTAGTTCCTCTTCTCTGATCCCAAGTGCTCCCTCTGAGGGAGCAGGTCTCATGCTGCATCTCACGCAATAGCCTCTTCATCTCTCCCCACCACTCCAGGCTTCTAGGCAGAAAGGTCCAAGATCCTTTGCACAGAACTTCTTGGGGTGTACTCAGCGACAGCACATGCCTGTGGGTCATTTGCACACATGGGCCCTTCACCGTGAGCAAACCTCTCCCCTCCACCATGAAAAAGGAGTAACTCCTGCCACAGGCAAGGGAAGCACCTAATAAGGAGACAGGGCTCCAGAGATCCTGGAGTTGTGTGGGTCACAAGTGCCCCTTTCTGCCTGAGCAACCCCTCAATTCCACAAGTGAGGACACTTCCTGCCCCCTCCCCCTGCCTGGCCAGTGGCTAAGGGCAGCCTAGGAGGTTGTTCAGCAAGCCCACCAGCTGCTAAGCAGCCCCATACCAAGATGGTGCCAGGAGGAAGCTGAACCAAACACCAGGAAGGAGGAGATAGAAAAGGCCCCACAACCAGCAAGGAGTGGCAACGCTGGTCTAGGAGGGCTTCCTGGCTCCAGGAGAGCCCATACCCACCTCCGCGATAATGGCCCACCGAGGCCACCAAGGACCCAGAAGGTAGGAGTATGCTCACTGTTAGAAATGCCACCCCCCATCTTGGTTCAGTGCAGTCCCATCTGCCTGCTCCCCTTCCTGTCCACATCAGTCATCTCCCTGACGCCTCTACCCGGGACATGGTCTAGAGCAGAACCAGCTCCAGCAAAGAACCCATGCTAGGGAGACAGAGCAGTGGCGAGCCAGCACCACTCTGGGTGAAGGCAACCAGAATCTGCCCTCAGAGCAAAAGTACTAGGAAGAGATAGGAGAGCATTACCTTCGGGCTGTGAGGCATCTTGAGTACCACCACTGAGAAGGGGGCAGTGGTCTTGGAACTGAAAGCCCCTGGAGACGAGATGGCCTCACTGCCCCTTCCAGAGGAGCCTTGCAGTAGCTCACTGACTTGGTTATGTGAGGCCACAGTGAAGACAGGATCACTGGACAAGATCCACATCTTTCAGGATCCAGGGAGGAAAAATGGTGTCAGTTGGCCCTGACCAAACCCAGAGCTTGGGTTCAATTAGAAATGGCCAGCCCCAGGTCCACAACCTGCATAGGGACAGCTTTGATGTCTGCCGATCCCAGACCCAGAGGACTGTCTTGATTCCTCTCTGGCCAGCCTACACAGCCAGAGCTGCCCAAAGTAAGGGGAGAAGGTGGCGCAATGCCCTTCACTTGAACTGGTGCCCCCAGGGAAGGAGAACAGCAGCACTTGTTCATTACTGGAGAGTGAACCTCTTGGGAGCTGCAGGTCAACACAGCAAGCCCCAAAGGCCCAACTTCCCTGAGCAGCCCAAAGGCACAGTGGGACCAGCACTAGTCAGGACATGGTGACACAGACAGCTGGTTCCAAGGGCAGGATCCATACTTCAGGATGGGATGGAGGGAAAGGAGTCAGGGGGATGCCAACCTCCAGGCAGGGGTGCAGGGAGGTGTCCAGGTTTTCTGGAAGCTCCCACCTAAAAGTCTTCTAGGACTAGGACCTTCCTCTCTCTTTTCATCCCCAAACATAATCCTAACAATGACAGCTGGTATCTGATAGGGTGTCCACCCGCCTTCCACGTATCAGATTAATAAATACAAATGGCACTGTGCAGTGGGTACTGTTATCCGCCCTGTTTATGATACCCAGAGAGTGAAGCTATGCTGCAAAGGTCACGCAGCAAAGGCTGGACCAGAACCAGCTCCACCAAGGAGACAGAGCAGTGGCAGACTCACCACCACTCTGGGTAAAGTGCTGGAGTCAGGATTCGACCTCAGGCAGACAGGCTCTAGAGCTGAGCCACATAACCCACGGCCACCTGGGAGCCCAAGAAATAGGCCCCGGCTAGGAATGGCCTACAACAGGTTCCCCCTATGCTGCGCCTCCACACACAGCTGGATGACCTGCAGGCAGAGGCAGGCAGGAA
The DNA here is from genome assembly GCF_030020395.1 of Manis pentadactyla. Classification (NCBI taxonomy): domain Eukaryota; kingdom Metazoa; phylum Chordata; class Mammalia; order Pholidota; family Manidae; genus Manis; species Manis pentadactyla. The sequence goes on along the minus strand of NC_080019.1, from coordinate 234,384,265 downwards.
GGGTTCCTAAAAATACAAAGTCCCAGTGGCACAAGACCCTCAGAAGCTAAGAATGCTAAGTACCTATCATGGGCTCTGTATAAGGCCTTATCCATACTATTTAGTCCCCAGAAAAAAAAAACCCTGAGACAGGGGTTCTCAGACCAACTGACTCGCTCAGTCACATATTGGTAAGCAGTGGAGCCTTGCCTCAGACCCAAGAGGAGGAGTCCAGAGGCCTTTCTCCCACACCTCCCCACCCAAAGGCAGCTCTGCTGGGTGGGCAGAGGGGCTTGCTTCTCCAGGGCTTTCCCACACAGTTAACCTGCTGTGCAGAAGAGGCCTGGACTCCATCTGGCAGAAAATCACCACAAAGTAACTGGGGTAGGGGAGCCTAGGCCCTCAGGAAACATCGCCCAGTTCACATGCCCATCACTCTTGGTGAGGAGCCAGTCCTGCAAAATCCTACTCCCTGACCCCTTCCCAGGCTCCATGTGACCTCAATGCCCCCAAGAAGGGCAAGGGGCCCCCTCTCAACACACATTGAAAAGGAAGGGGAAGTGTGGCACAGGCCTAAATCCGAACTCTTATCAGCCTCAGCCCCTGCAGACTTTGTGGCCTGAGGCTCTCGGTGGACTAGGGGAAAAGGGAGCCACACTGTGGCCTAGCCTACTAAAGGCAAAAGCTCCCCCTACCCACTCCAGGCCTGAGGCGAGCATCCTCTCCCAGGGTTCAGCCAGGTAAAGTGAACCACCTGCCACACCCTACTTGCCGCAGCCAGGCTTCCCAGAAGGCAGACAGGCAGGTGACTTATGCCCCGAACCCCGGGGGAGGTCGTGGCAGTACAGGGTTGGAACAGGTGATGGAGGGCCAGACTGACAGACAGGACAGATCCATGGGCACAGTGACAGAAGCCCAGGCACTAGGGCCTGTCCACAGTTCGTATGGGCCACGATCAAGGTACTCAAGGCCCTCCCAGCTCCTTCCCTCTTCCCATCCAAGGCTCCCTCAAGGGCCAGGAAGGGGGGGCTAAAGTCACTGTCCAAATGCCCGCCCACACTTCAGAAGCAAGGCTGGGGGCAGAGCAGTTTTGACCCTTCCGCTATCCTCAAGCAGGGGGTGCGTGTGTATACACGTCTGCACGTGTGACGAATTTGCAAACTACCCCCTCTCTCAGTACTTCGGAGAGGAAATGGCCACACTCCACGAACAGTAGGCTCTGGAGAGGAGACGACACCTATGCACTACTTCCAGGCTCTGCCCACTTCCTGCCACACTTGCTCCCTCCTTCCTTCCTACACACTTCTAAATGCCCTCAGGGAAGGAGAATGGAATCCTCCTCCTTCCCAACAAGAGCCACTTGCCAGACTCTGCAGCTTCCTCCCATACAGAACTCTAGCTGACATACATATATGTAGACATACTCACGTATACGTGTACCTCTCTTCCAGATATACATGCTCCACATAAGAACAAAGCAAAAACTGAAGGAACAAAACAGCAGCAGACTCACAGAACCCAAGAACGGACTAACAGTTACCAAAGGGAAAGGGACTGGGGACAGTGGGTGGGGGGGAGAAGGGGAATAAGGGGCACTACGATTAGCACACATAATATAGAGGGGGCCACGGGGAAGGCAGTACAGCACAGAGAAGACAAGTAGTGATTCTATAGCATCTTACTACGCTGATGGACAGTGACTGTAATGGGGTATGTGGCAGGGACTTGATAATGGGGGGAATCTAGTAACCACAATGTTGCTCATGTAATTGTATATTAATGATACCAAAATAAAATAATAATAATTTTAAAAAGATATATGTGCTCCAGCAGCATCTGATAGAAAAGAGTCCACAGCATCGCCACAACCCTGCCGTGGTGGCACCCTTTTCTGTGTCATTTCCTGGGGCCACAGCCAGACCAACTGAAGCCTCGCCAGGCCTTTCTCAGGAACCACCTCTCCCTGCCCAGCTGAGGCCTAGAAGGTCTGTGGCTGGGGAGCTGTTAGTCCACACCTCACTGGGGTGGGGAGCGTCCACAGCAGATAGCCACCTCTCACCGTGTCACTCTCTGCCCCACTCAGTCTGAAATAGCCTCGCTTCCTCCCCACACTCACAGAGAAGCAGGTTCTGACTCTTGCTATGCTGAGCTGGGAGGGAGAGTAGAGATGGGACATTTAACAGCTCAGCCTACATCTTCCCTTCCTTCTGTGATCAATATGCAGACTCCCATGCTGGACACTGCTTGGAGTGGCAGCCTCTCTAGAACCAGATGGGGTCTCTCCTCCAGGCCCCCCGCCACCCCTATAGGAGAGGTCCTGAGGGCTGGGTCCCTTGGTCTTCACAGTGCCCCAGTGCCCAGCACAGAGTGGCACAGATGAGGGGGCTCAATCATTTATTAAGTTCAAAAATGCACAAGTGAACTGTGTGAGAACTTGACTCCTGCTATCTGACCCTCAGCCACCTCCTCTATAATACCAGCTGCATGGACCCAGAGACCTCAGGTCTTTATGGACAAAGAGTCTGTAACAGCCATGTGCACTGGAAGCCTGGGGAGCCCTGGTTCCCTAAGCCTACATCAGGATCTCCCAGAGTAGGTGGGGACTGAGTATCCCCGAGGCACTCCAGGTGTCAGGGTATGTGACCCAGCTCTGAAAGTGTCCTCTGGAGTGGCCTAGGGCTGGGAAGAACAGGATTAGAAGGGCCACTTTGACCTATACATTCATCCTCTGTGCCAGCTGGATATCCACAGCCAGGCCAAGGGTCTAGGTCTGAGTCTCAAGTCCTCAGACCAACCCCTCAGCACATCTAATTAACATGAATGGTTTTTTCCACTCTTTGTGTTGTTGTTAAATATCTGTGGAGGGCCAGGTGCTCGGGTGAATGCCTCATCCTGTCACTTAACTAAACCCTTGCCAGCTTTTCTATGAAGCGGGTATTTTAACACTACTCTATAGATGAGGAAACAGAGGCTCAGAGAAGTTATGGAATATGCCCAAGATCACAAAGCAGGACAGTGACAAGACGGAATCAGAACCCAGGACTGCCGACCCTGAGGGTGTACTCTCAGGCCATGGTCACCAAGGCCCATTCCACAGGGTCCACACCTGTAGGAGGGCTGCCTGGAGACCGTGGACGGGCCAGAGGTACAGGGAGAGCACACTCCACACCGGAGTTCTCTCTCACTATTCCCCACATCAGCCTCCAGCGCTGACGCCCACTTGGCTCTTTCCCACCCTGGAATAGCATCTCTGACCCAAGAGGCAATGTGCTCCTTCACAAACAAGACATGCCGATCAGAAAAAGACAGCTACAGAACTCTCGTCCCTCCCACCGAGGCCTGGCAACAGGCTCCAGCTGAGCCAGGTACAGAAGCAGGGGCACACCAGGGTAGAGTACAGGAGGGGTAGGGACTTACACAGAAGACCCCTGCAGGGGTGGGAACCAGAGCTTCCCAAAGCCCAGAGCCTGCCCCATCCCACTTAGGCCCCTATGCCCTCAACTCACACTGAAGTGCCATCTCCCAGCCATGTGACCTCAAAACCTCAGTAACTACTTACTCATCATTCAACCAGGCTGTATCACCTCTCACTGGGCCCAGCCCAACCTCCTCAATGGCCTCCCTGCCTCATCTCATTCCCTCTTCCACCTGCCATCCAGTTAGCTTCCTAAATCACAACTTATGCTGCACCTTTCCTCCTACTGCCTGGCCCAGCCAACCCTTCTACCCCTTCCTCACCCACCACATGCCCACTGGCCACACCTCCCCTGCCACCCTATGTCTGCAAGTCTTTGCTGCTACAGTTCCCTTAGCAGAAAGCTCTTCCTGGTAGACCAAAATTCTACACCTGAGAGAAGGCCCAGCTGAACTCTAACTCCTCTCTGAGCCACCTTGGCAGACTTGAGCTCAAAGCTCTGTGGGCATGGAGTTCAGTGCCTTGTTGGAGATTCATTTCTGTGGGGCTATTCTGCCAACCACACAAAGCTCCCTGAGAGCAGGGCCAGGTCTGTTCATCTCCAGAGTGCAGGTGTTGAGCAGAACCTGGCACAGAGAGGAAGGTGGCACACCCCTGAGTGAGTGCTCAGTGAGGCCTGGTCCACAGACTGCAGACCTCACCCAGTTGAGCTCTCTAGGCAAAGAAGCCAGAACTGGAGGTTCCCAATGCCTGGTTGCCAAGGCTCAGAGCTAGAGGCTGAGAAACCCTTGGCAGAAATGCCAACCCATGCGGCTGTGGGCAGAACCACCCATGGCAGGGCAGGCAGTCACACTGGCAGGCCCTGACTCATCACAGGCTGGAAGTACAGCCAGACACCCATAGGGTGCCAGCGATGCTGGGTTAGTCTCTGATCCAAGCATCCTAAACATCCTGGGCAACTCACCTGGCCTCACTTGCCCTCCCTCTCCCCAGGACCTCTCCCAACCTGGCCACCTGACATCCAAAGAAATGCTATATTGCTGGACCAAGGACCACCAGAATGGCTGGAGAGGTGGGATCCCAAGCTTCATGCCCAGGGCCTGCCTCCTCAGCTCTGGAGGACCTGTAGCCATAGCAGGAGAGCTGAAAGAGGGGAGGCACAGAAACAAGGTATAACCCCAAAGACAGAGCAGAACCTGAAAAGCCTGACCTCAGAGAACTGGCCTCAAATGGGCATGGAAGACACAGCCAGGAGACCAGAGCTCCAGCAACGGCTAGGGACACACAGAAGTACACGGGTAAGCCGTAAGCCTGGGGAGCCAGACCTGGGCAAGCAGAAGGGCAGCATATGAAGGCCTGGAAAAATCCAGGCTAAATCTGGAAAGAGTTTGAAGCCCAGACAGGAGGTGGTCTGCAAAGCCAGCTCAAAGATTTCCCCAGCCCTTCCTCAGATACTAAAATGTCCTTCCCCCAACAAGCCATGCCCCATGTACATCCATGGCCACCCCTGCCAGGGCATAAGAGACTCCTTACCATGTGAGGGTTGTCATAGTAGATGGCGATGGAGCGGAGCTTGGGGGAGACGCTGCAGCTCTCGGTGAAAAGCCGCCCAATCTCTCTGTAAGGCCCCATGTGGAACTTGTAGGCCACAGTGATGTTGCGGACAGGAGGTGAACCGGCACTCACCACCACCCCAGTCAGCAGCCCGGAGTACCCGACAAAGGCCAGCAACGTCATCAGCAGCAGCAGAGTCAGGCCCCCGATAAGGCCCAGTAGCAGCAGGTCCGACATGGCTGTGCCCACCCCCACACCGCACCCCAAGGCAGCTGCAAGGGACAGAATGGAGAGGAGGCTAGGAGTCTGCCCTGACCAACGTGCCCACCTGCCTGCCAGCCACTTCTGGCCCAACCTCAGCCCTGCCTTGGGTGCTCTGACCCTGGAGGAGGAGGAGCCTAAGGTGTTTACACACAGAATGACCTAGAAGGGAACTACAAAGGATGACTGAAGCCACAAGCCTCTTTATTTCTTAATAACAATCTTTGAGACTCTCAGAGCAGCTCTGCCTGTCAGCTGGCAGCCTCAGTCACACCTGGGGAAACTGAGTCATAGAGGGAGGGCACAGGAATGAGTCAGCCAGGGACATACCTTCAGCCCTGATCAGCCTCCCCAAGCCTCACGAACCACTACCAGGGGGAGGACAGGCAAGCACCAGGGTCCAAACACTCTTTAACAGGGAAACTATGAGGAACAAAACCCAGGGGGAAAATGTGCCACAGGAAGAGACTCTCATAGGAAAGTCTCTTTTGCTAAGCACATCTAGCCCATGGGATCTTGCTATCGTTCAAGCTCACATATCCAGAACCAGAGAGATCAAATCAAAATAGCCTGCACAGCTGGAACAAAGTCCAGCACCAGGCTTCCCAGTCTTGAGCCACCAGTGCTAAGAAGCTTCATCTCACTTTTCCAGCCCACAGATTAGAAAAAGCAAGGACAAGGCCCAGGCTGTGACAAGCAGAGACTCAGCACAGGAAGAAGTTAAGTTACCCTACCCCGAGCATTTCATCCCATGGGGGAGGGATGCTGGCCTGGGTGGGTTGGCACACATGGGGTCTACCTGCTACCCTGCCCCCTCTCCCCTGCCCTCCAGTCCCTCCTGTCCCCTACAGCACCTCCAGGTGTATAGAATTTAGTTTTTACGGCTTTGATCTCCCCACCCTACCTCCTGTACCAGGCAATTCACAGAAAGCATGGGCATGGGGGGTGGGGTGTCTTTTTTCCTTTTTGTGTATGTCTTTTATCTGCCAATTTTCTCTCCTCCCCACTGGCCTTTCCCTATTCCTTCTATTTGTACAGTATAAGCAATAAAGGCTCATTTCAGGAAAAAAAAAAAAAAAAAGCAGAGAAGCTATCCAAGAGAAGGCTCATGAACACAACACAGAGGCCGGTGTGTGAGCCATTTGGGGCAGATCGCCCAGCCTTCCACGAAGCTTGGGACCAGAAACCTAACCCTGCTATACAGAGAGCTTGACCGGAGCCACCCAGAAAAAAAAAAGTCACAGCACAGAAAAGACTGTTTAGAGAGGAAGGGAAGCATATGACCCACTGGAGGTACATTCTCCACACAAAGTATTTAAAGTTTTTTAATAATTTAAATGTAAAAGGTTTGGGAGCCAAAAAGTCAACACTTCAGCCCTATGAAAAACTCAACTGCGTTGAGGGTGGGTTCTGGGTGTCAAAACTTTTTGCTGAAAAACTGTCTCTGGAGTCAATGGATACATACTGTTTGCGTCACAAAGAAGCAAACTAAACGTGTCAACTTCTTGTCCCACGACACTGAGGTGGCTCACACTGCTGTCACCCACCCATGTCCCACGGCTGCATTATCTTTTTTGGATGTATTCCCTCTCCTATTCACTCGTCTCCCGTTAGCTGCATTCCTGTTTTCTTTGATGATAACGCTGATGATGGAAAACCTTCAACTGAGTGCTTACATGTGCTGACATGCCAGGCACTAGGCGCTGAGACACAGCTGCTTCCTCGATGCTCAGAACAAGGCAGGTATGGCTCGGGAACCACGAGGACGGGGACTGAGCGGCCTGCTGGGGTCACACGGCACTAGCTGGAGGCATGTGGACCAAGGGGGGGCACTGGGACCCCAGTCGGACTCTGGGCCCCCATTTCCACTTCCTTTCTCCTCCCTGGTGACAGGGACTCCAGAGAAGCCGAAGCATCCGAGCCATGCCGGCCGTCTCCGGACCCAAGGCTCCCAGCTAGAAGCTCTCACCACCTAGGTGCCCACCTGCCTTAGAAGCGGCCAGCACCCCCCCGTCGGCTGCACACCCCCGGTCCCCGCAGAGGAACGTAGTCCCCATCGTTCCCTTCCTCTCACTTGCCAGGAAAAGAGGTAAAATGCATCCGGGGCCCCAGAGCTCTTGGTCAGCACAAAGAGGAGGCGGGACCGCGGGCACTTCCCACGCTCAGGAGCAAAGGGAGGGCTGGGGGCGCCCACCTGCAAAGCCAGGCCCACTGTTGGCGACTCACAGCACGCGGCGCGACCAAGGGCTCCGGGAGCTCCCGCGCTGGCGGCAGAAAGACGACACTGAGCCGGGCACCGCGCCCTGGCCGCCCCCTTTTCAGGGAAACCCCACCGGGGCCTCCCCAAGAACTCCCTCAGGGCCGCAAGGATGCCTCCACCGCGCCCTAGGACCCCCGGGGGCGGTCGGGGGCCGCGCGCGGCCTCACGGCGCCAACTCTTCACGAGGGCCCTGCTCCCGCCCCGATTCACGGAGAGCCTTCCTCCCGGGGGGCTCCAGCCACGCATGGGCCCTGCAGCAGCCCGCCGCTGCCCTCTCGGGCCTGCCTCCTCGGGTCGGAGGCGCGCCGGGCGTCCGGGCGGGCTGCCCGCGCGCTTCCTGAACCCGCTCGCGGACCGCGGCGGCCGGCCCCCGAACGCGGGCGCGCAAGGCCAGGGGCCCTGCTCACGCGGCGCGCCCGCTCACCGCCGCTTTCTCCTCAGCCGAGACCTCCCGAGCGGCACGCGCCACGCCAACTTCAGAGACGCTAAACTTTGCAGCGCGGCGGCCAGGCGCGGCCTCGGGGGCAGGGCGGAAGTGCACCCCGCCTCCGCCCGCCCCGCGCCCGAGGCCCAGACCGGGGGCTCCCCGGCGCCAGGGCTGGTCCAAGGTCGCCTTCGGGCCCGTGGACCCCGGCAGCTGTGGGAGAGCGAGGCCCACAGAGCGCCCTGGGCCGCGGGGGTGAGGACCGCGGGGAACCCTGAGGTCGCGCGCGGCAGGGCGAGCGGAGAATCCCGGCCCTAGACGCACTTAGGCCCCCGCGCTGGAGCCGCGCCTCCGGTCCGTCCCTCACCTCACGACCGCCCGCCGCGGACGCCAATCCGCGCACGCTCGCTCCGCCCCCTCGCGGCGGGACGTGGCGTGGCCGTGGGCGCGTGCGCGCGGGTCCGGGTGGCAGAGGCCTGCTCCGCCCTGTCCCCATAGCAACAGCGCGCGTCTACCCGCGGGCTATGCCCGAGGGTGACTTCACCAGCACCCCTTGCCTCAGGTGGCGAGAGCACTGCGGCTGCCGGCCGGGCCGCCGGCTCTGCGCCGCTTAGTCCTGCCCGTCTCTAGCCGAGGCTTCGCCGCAGGCCTGGGAAGCAGGCGCGGGGGAGCCCAGGCTCCTTTTTACAGCTGAGGAAACTGAAGCCCCATCTGAGCTCAGGAAGAGAGCGAGTGGATCCCACACGTGCAACTGCAGATACAGACCCGCCCGCTGCCCGCGCCCGAGCACAGGGTGGCCGTTGGACCCGGTAGCGTGCCCTGCAGGCAGCGCCGCACGAGCGGAGCGCGGAGAGCACCCGGCCGGCCCGCCCCTCCCCGAAGCCCCGGATGTGGCTAGGGCCAGCGGGTCCGCCCCTTGCTCAGCTGGCTCTAGGTAACCCAGGTCAGGTGTAAGCTCCGTGAGGACAGCCCATATTTCTGAGGACCAACAAACTACAAAGCACTCTTCTAGGGCCCCAAAGATAAAACTTTGGCACCCTGAGAGGCCGTTTTGCAGTGGTGGAGGAGGCGGCTGAGCTCAGAAGCTTGTTTACGTGACAGGCTGGCCCGAGGGCTCCCTGGGGTCTCCTGACACCGAGGGACACCGACGACTGGTGTTTGGGAGGAGAATCGTCCTACCGTGGGCCCCACCACTCCGAGTGCCCTAGCTGGGAGGCCTGCCGTCACCCACAGCAGGTCGTGGCAGCTCCGTTTTGCGTCTAAACATCAGGCACATAATCAAACCCTCCCGGTGCCCAGGCAAGTGGGCTACACACTTGCAAGGATTTCCTGGGAGTTCAGGAAGGGCGGGAGCACGGGCCCCGCCTCTGCCTGCGGCGCTGGCCGGCCGGTCTGGCGCTCGGAAGCGGACTAGCTTCTCCCAGGAAGCCGAGCTGCCTTCCCGTCCCGTCCTCTCCACGCACCTCCTTCAGCCTGGGCGGGAACCCCAGCGCCGCACGTCGGAGGAGAGCGCGCGCCTTGGGAGCTTCAGCGCGTCGTCCTGAAAGGAGGGCTGCCCGCGCCGGGGCAAAGCCGTCGGCCTCCCCAAACCCTGGCAGACAGCCCCTCACGAGCAAGCCCCGCCAAGCCCCGCCGGGCAGGATCCCTGGAAGCCTCGGCCGGCCGCCGGGGGGTGGGGGTGGGGGGTGGTGGCAGCCAAGGCACTTTCCTCTCCTGGTGGCCGTCCGAGCAGCGCTCCCAGGCCTCCCCCAACAGCACAGGCCCTCCTCTCCTGGACCTCGACTTGGCCTGTCTCCTCCTGCCTTCCTCTGTCCGAGGAATCACCCCAGAGGCTCTTTAATTCTCCGTCAGCAGACGTCCGGTTCTTCTCCAGGGCCCCTCCCCTCAAAGGGTGAGGGACCAAACTCAGGGAGCCAAAGCCTGGACGATCCCCTCCCTCCTCAGTCCTAGCCCCGGGTGGCTCTCTGAGGCAGCGGTGAGATCCTCTAACTGCATGAGGTGCAGAGAACGCACGCGCAGTGTAAGGGCACTGCAAACCCTGCCACCCGCCTCCCTGGGCTGTAGGCACCGATGCTGCACCCCATCCCCAGCCACTCGCAGACCTGCCGTGGCCGAGGACCAGCTAGCCTCACGCTACTCTGAGCTTCGCTGTTTCTGGCTCTAGAGCCTGGAAATGTGGTCCTCTTCAGGGGCACACAGGCAGAAGCCGCCCAGCGGACCTCACTGCTGCAAAGAGCCAGCCCTCAGTAAGTCCTGTTCCCACCTCCCCCCGCCCCCAAGTGCCATCCTAGCGCCCACTGTGCTTCGTTATGTCCCTTTCACCACCACCAGGCCAAACAGCTGTTCCTTGAACAAACAACACTGCCTTCTGGAGTTTAAATTTTATTTTACAAAAAGAGAAAGAAAACTGATAGGCAGTTATACTGACTTACAATTGTTCTGTTTGCTTTTTTAAAAAAGTGACACAAAACACAAGTAAAAATAAATACGTCATAGAAACAGCCAGTTGCCCAGTCTCTGGGGCAGGAGCACCTGCCCTGCTGAGAGAGGAGGGAAGCCCGTGATCACACCAGCAGCTAGACACCCAGCCACAGATGCCTCAAAGCCAGGTGCAGGCCCCAGGCCTCAGGGGGCGTCCTGAGGAAAGAAGACGGAAAACCAAGGCCAGTGCCAGGTCCCTGGGGCCACTTCATCCCACCGGACTTCTCTGGCAGCAGTGTGGCCTTAGTGGTTACCCACTGCAACCCCCTCAACCCACCTGGACCTCCCTCCCCTGACCTCTCTGGAGTGGGTACAGGAAAAAAAGTCTTGGGCAGGCTGAAGGGATTCTACTGGTGAGTCCCCAGCCCACCCTGAGTAACACAACCAGATAACTGTCAGTTTACACCCATGTGCACATGAGTATGCATGTGCACACACGCACACACGCACACCTGGGCTGAGCGCTCGTCCAGAGGAGGGTCCTGGGTCAGATCACAGTATGAGGTCCCCCTCTTCTGAGTATCACCCCAGTAATGGTGACAGCACCCAAACCTGCCCCACCATCTGCACTAGAGTGCAGCCGAGTGGCTGCCTCTCCCCAGCGCGCTGGAGCACCGTTTCACAGAGGCCTGTGGCGCAGAGAGGCGTGGACTCAGGCCCCTGCACGCTGCCTGCTCAGGAGTTCATCGTTAAGACTCGGATAGTCATAGAAGGCCTGGGACCAAGCTAATGGCACGGAAGGGACACTGAGGGGTCACAGCAGAATGCAGAGGACAGAAAAGACAGTAGGAGTGGGATGGAGGGGAAGGGAGTGCGCAGCATTCTCAGACCTGGAGATGTGGGTTACCTGTGCACAGTCAGGGGAGGGCGGGAAGCCTCCTGAGGGCCCACGCGGGAAGAAGCTTGTCTCTCAGGAGTTCTGGTGGGGGCAGAGCCACTTAACTGGGTGCACAGGAGGCTATGGCTCAGAAGGGAGAGACTGGTCTTCTGAGGAATTGTGGGGAACAGGAGGAAGGGGGTCATGGCCAGGAACACTAGAACAGGGAAGGTAAAGCCCACAGAAGCCCTTCCCCATGGGATGGGGACTCAGTTCCAAAGCAATGCCATGCTTGAACAGACTGAGATGGAGGGCCTTGCTCTGCTGACAGTTTTGGAAGCAACACTCCCACCTGAATGCTGAAGTTTGGTTAATGTTACAACCTATCAGCAAAACTATCCTAGCCACTTGCTTCATGCCCTGGAGTGGGAAATTTCATCTTAGTTGCAAATCACAAGTATATAGCGATTCCACACACTAATTCCCAGGGGAGAGAGTTCCAAGGACCAGAGTTCTCCTTGTCAGGAGATGATAAAATAGAAGCATAGGAAGCACAACTCAAGGGGTGAGGACTTGCAGATGATTTGAGGAAAGAAATCCTACCCACTGTGGTTCACTTACTTTCTCACTTAAAATGGCTACCTATCTCTGTTCACCTTTTCATCCACAAAGATCTTAAGAAAAGGTCAGGCATCACTATCAAGGGCAATCCTGAGTCACTAAGGAGTACCATGTCCCCTAGGCTGAAAATTCAGGCAACCCAGACGGGTGGGGTTTGAAAACATCCCACGGAAGACAATGGTGGGGGGGAATGCCTAGGCGTGCTCTGTACCCCCACCCCCACCACCCTCCCCCGCCTCAGGCCTGGACAGCAGGGGGAAGCCACCATCAAGTATTTCTGATCAAAGAAGCTGTAAACGTGGTTCTTAGGTTGAGACATTTCCTGCTTCCCTCACGTACAAGCTCATGTTTGGTGTGCGCACACACTTGTCTACCAGCACACAGAGAGACAACAGAAAAGTCAGAGAAGTTTTCAGGTTCATGAAAAAAAAAACAACCCAAAAAACATGGAACTGGTAGCACTCCCATGTCCCACGATCCCACCCCACCACCTACACAACGTAAGCTGCACACTTCAAAGCCAGCCTTTGCTAGCCAGGTCAGCCCCCTCCCGGCTCCTGAAAGCTCTGGGTGGAAACGAGGCATGTGCTGCCTCTCTGAACCCCATTTGCTTACAGCTGCCTTCAAGTGCCCACCTCCCCAGTGACTGGCTGCAACCCTTTGCTGGGATAGTTTCTGGATTCTCAGAGTCTTGTAATTTCTAGAGGTGAACACGTATGCCCCTCCTTCCCTGACACACACACACACACACACACACACACACACACACACACACACACACACACACACCACACACACACACACCACACACACACACACACCACACACACACACACACACACACACACACACACACACACACACAATCTCTGGGCTCCCAGGCAGCCTAGGCTGTGTGCCTGCAGACCAGAGACCCAGGCCAATTCAGTCCTACTACACCAGCGTCTACCCGAGAGCCCACTCCAACTGGTCCCTCCACCATCCATTCTGGGGGTGAGAAAGCACAGGTTGGAACTGCTATTCTTAAATTATTAAAATAATTTGCATAGCTAAGTTGTAGATCTAAGGCTTCTATGAGTAGGAGCATTAAGTGTGACAGGGTACTTCTGAAAATGGAGAAAGCAAGCTAAAGTTCCACTTTTGGTGTAAACAGCGCACAAATGCACATGCACACATGGATGCACCACCCCAGCCATCTCCTTGGCTCTTCTCTGGGAACAGCACCCCAAATGTGCTAAGGCCCTCCCACAATGACAATGGCTGGTCAGAAGCACTATAGAAGCAGCCGGAACTGGTGGTTGGGGGTAAGGGGCCTGGCTCACCACCCTCAGCATGGGGAGAGGCAGATGTAGCAGCTGCCCAGGAAGGACGGGCCCGAGGCAGGTGGCGAAGCTCCAAAGCCTGACAAAGTTTGTCCATCACAAAGACCTGCCTAGCAAAGTCTCAGTAGCAGGAGTAAAAGCCAACAGGAAGGTGGCCAGTGTTTACATCTAAAGCCTGGATGCCCCCTGCCCCAGCACTGGCAACAAGAAAGGGGAGACCCAGAATGACTGATGGGTTTAGACAAAAGCAAGACTCAAGGCTCCTGCATGTCCCATCAAAGAGGATGGAGTGACAGGCACCAGGCCACACAATCACCTAACAGGTGCCAAGACACACAAGAAGCCAAAACTTTTCCCAATAGGAGACCAACAGTCTGTCCTGCAACCCAGCGGCCACCTATTGCAGCTCCACTGGGCAGCACAGAAAAGCCTGCCTCTGAGGTCCTCCTGGGAGGGCCCAGCCCCAGATGTGGGACCACTTACTTTCCAATAACAAACTCCATGGTCCCGTTTCAGTGTCTGCGGAATGAGTCTCACCCCACGAGCTGTGCAGTCACAGACCCCCTGGCCTTCCTGTAAACAGCATTGTCTAGCGTGAACCTTGGTCAGCTCACCATCCGCCTCCTGGGATTTACTCACTAGCAGCTATGGGGTCTGGGATATCTTACAACTCCCCTTCGCATCTCTTACCCTCCTTACCCCTAACCTCCCCTCCCACCCCACCCCCAAAACAAGACACGTGGAAAGTCCAAATAATAAATAATTGCCCATAAGAAATAAATTAACATGGAGCGATCTAGCGGGGAAGGCAAGGCCACCAGGACGGGCAGCTGGGGCTCAGTCTGTCCTCGTGAAGAAAGTCTCTTCTGGCCGCGGCTCCACAGCCTCACCCGGTGCAGCGCCCCTCCTCCCAGCCCCTGCGCACGTGCAACCGCACCCCCCCAGGGAGACCTGCTCAGAGACAGCCGCCGGGGAAGGAGACAGGTTGGCGGTGCCCCCTCTTCTCTCACTATCTCCCCCCAAAGTCTAAAACAGGCTGGCTCTGCAGACCAGGGACTGGGGTTAGCTGGGCTTCTCTTCACCCAACTAGAAGGAAACCTGTGGTTTCCATGGCTCTTCTCCTGCGCTCATCCTGGTGTTCACACTAACAGTTGCCATGAACCACCACACTCTGATTTCTATTTTTAAAAAGATAAATTCATTTTTTAGTTTCCCCCTTGGTCCCTCCCTCCCTCCTTCCCCCCCCATCACCCCTGCTGTTACACACATGTACATACATATGTAGACACACACGCGCGCACACACACATACCTGGTCTCCTTTGCCTGCTCTCCCTGCCCACCCGCCTGCCCTCCCCTCCCCTCTCCAGGCCAAGCTAAGTCACCCAGTAAGGCAGCTCTCTCAGGAGAGAGTGTTCCCAAAGACAGAAACGGGGTGTGAGCCTCTGCACTCGGGCGGGCGGGCAAGCAAGCAAAGAGCATAAGCAAGACGGGCAGGAGGAGAGGCAGGCTGCCTGCCCCTCCGCTCCCGCTCCGGGTCCCTGGTTTCCCGCTATTGCTGCTCTCTGGGGTTTTTTGCCTCTTCTGTTAAACAGCAACAGAACCTTGCCACTATGGTCAACCACCTTTCCCTGCCCTCTTCCTCTCCCTTCTGCCAGGTGCCCTATCCTCAGAAGGCCCAGAGCGCTGCCCTTCAGCCTGGTGGGCAGCCTGCTGAGGCCCCGAGGGAGGCGGAAAGGGGCTCCCCGGCTATTTCCCAGTGACCTCTATCACATCATCGTCCTTGTCCTCGTCATCATTGGAGCTGAAGCCCACCTCGGCAACCTCATGAGGGTCAAATGGAGGCACCTGGGAGCGAAGGAGGCTGCCAGCCGGGTAGCCTGTGTGTGGGGACACGTAGCCTGGGTAGGCAGACAGGCCCCGAGGAAGGTTGCTGGGTAAGACGGGAGAAGGAAAAGGCGCAAACATCCTGGGCTCGGACAGGAGGGGCTGTGGGAAGGGGAGTGGGTAACTGGGCAGTAACCCTGGCACAGAGGAGCTGAGCGTGAGGGAAGGGCTGCTGGCAGTGACTGAGGTAGCTGTGGAGGGGGAACTGACGGGGCCTGCTGGCCCCAGAGGGTCAGTAGTCACTGGAAACACCAGGCGGGCATCTGCCAGCAAATTGGACAGCTGGTAGTAGGAGGGGGTACTGCCCATAAACAGGGAGTTGTCCCCGGCCTGGGAGGTGAAAGGGGCTGTGAGGTTGTGGTTTAAGGAGACGGGTGGCATGGCAAACCCGCCAGAAACTGGATACCCGTGTTCGTACGGCTGCATGGGGGCTGGGAGGTGGCCTTTCCTGGACCGCCGGCGGGCTGACTCCTGGGCAGCAGGTGGTGTGGCTGACTTCCGCTTGTGGCCCCTTAGGTCCAACACTGGGTGCCTGTCACCACAGGGAGGGCCAGTCACCAAGAGGGAGCTATTGAGGCAACGACCCCCATGTCGAGGCTCGGGCCCGAGAGCTGCCCCAGGAACAGCACTGCTGCCCACAAGTTGGGCTGGGGGGCCAGGCAGGGCGGCACTGCAGCTTGGGGAGCTCTGACAGGATTCCCGGGCGGCAGCCACGTCTGCGTACTGCTGGAGCTCACTGATGATCTCAGGGCTGTCTGGAGAGACCGGCCTGGCCAGCCCCTCAGGGTCCGGGCCTTGGGGTGATGAGGCACTGTGTCTGCCGTTGCTTGTGGACTCAAGAGAAGACCCCTGGGAACCTGGGGACAAAAGGTAGGTAACTGAGAACCAGAATGACCAGGGAGAGGAGTGTAGGAAAATTCCATTAAAAAGAAAATCCTGCAAATGTGAAAAATGAGAATAGAATTTGTTTTCATTTCCAAACTGCAAACAACCCATGTGTTAATAATGCCCTCCTACCTTCTTTCAGTGAAAAAAAAGAAAAGAAAATCCTGCCCTGTGGTTCCCCCAAATTAAACTAGTTTGATGTCCAAACATATCAGCCAGTCAACTTTTCCCAGTCACAAGGAAGCAATCCTTTGATCTAAGGAAATAAGTCTATCTGCAATAAGACCTATAATTTCTCTGCACCCCAGTCCCCCAATCTGTAAAACTCAACCTAGGTAAATCCTATGAGACAATGGAGATGAAAAGCTTAGAGATCATTCTTATTTCCTAGTCAACTCTTTGGGGCAAAGGCAATCAAGTGACCAGGATGGGAAAAAAGAGGAATGAAGTTTAATAGGCAGTCCATCCTGGTTTAAAAACAAGACAAACTCCATGGCCACACAATACAACTGGGACAACTAGGAAATCTGGATGGTAGGTAATGTTATGGAATTGTTAACTTTTAGTGTGATAATGGTGGTATGACTAGGAGAATGTCCTAAATATTGGAAGATGTGTGCTGAAGTATTTGGGGGTAAAATGACACCATGTCTTCAAATTACAAACTGTTCAAATAATAGGAAGGGAGAGAGGACATTTCTAGGACAGTGGCAGCCACTGGACCTCGGCACAGGGCACCAGGCCTCAAGGGCTGTCGCTCACCTGGTCTGTGCCCAGGAAAGTCTCCACCACAGAAGCTGGAGCTAGTGCAGCCTCATACTCCACAGGGGGTAAAAGGGAACCCCTCTCATGGAGGAGAACTTGGCAAGAGTTCCTAACATTGTCCACATGCCACAGGCACACTCTTTGACCTGGCAATCCCACATCTAAGAATGTACCCTACAGATACGCCTGCCTGCCTGTGGCCAGTACTGCACGGTGGGGTAATACAATCTCAGCATCCGAGGACAGGGCACTCAGCACATGCAGTGTGATACCCGTCTAATGGCGTCCTGCACAAACCCCTGCAGGGCGCATCTGAAGAACTGATCAGGAATGAGATGAGATACACCAGTGAGTGAAGAATGGGGTGAGCAGTCTCTTGAATTAACGTATGTTTTAATAATACAAAGGAAAGCTACATAACATATGCATAGGCTCTTCATACATAAAGACTGACAGACACACACTGATGTGGACCACGTACATCCTCATACCATGCATATGCACAGAATACCTCTAAAACCCAAACAAGAATAGTACATCCGGAAAGGAGTGCTGCATGGCTGGGAGTATGAGGAGAGAAAAACACACTTTTCACTTTACCCCCTTTCCTACCTTTTTAATTGTGAACCATGTACACATTATTCAAAAAATAAATTAATTACAAAACAAAAGAAAACCAAAAACTGTAAGGCAGAAGCACTGTACCTGAGGCAGCTGTCCGGCCATCTCCAGGGGCCTTTGGTTTGCCAGTTGCCCGGACAGCAAAGATCCGCCCGTCACTGGTGCGGATGTACGTCCCTGGGAACAACCATGAGAAGACCGTTAGCAGCAGACATGAAGAATAGCCACCAGCCCTGAGCAGCTCCAGACCTAGGCGCTGTGGGCTCGCCGAGGGCCAGAATGAGGTCTCAAGACCCCTGAAGTGAGGAGTGGGGTGTCTGAGCTGTGGACCCAAGACTATTCATTTATTCCACAGCACTGACTGCATGACTCCCACAACCCCACAAGGAGGTGCCTGACACAGGAAGGGCCCTGTCTCATGGAGCTGAGCCTCTGGAGGGGGAGACAGACAACCACAGCAGAAGACATCGGGGAGGGTCACAGGCGCATACGCAGTGGAGGAAATAAACAGGCTGCTGGGGAAGAGAAGGAGCTGGCTCCCTCTGTGCGGGACCGGTGACTCTGGCCAGCGTCCTCCTCCTAGATCTGGGAACGAGTCACACTGCCTCAACACCATCTCTCCGGTGGTGGGGACAATGCGAGAGTGCGTTCTGTTCCCACGGGGCATGGGTTAGCCTTCCCCTTGGTCTTTGCCAAGTCTTTAGCTTAACCTCCTGGAATGCCAGGGCTGTCTCTAAGCCAGAAATGAATAAACTTCTTCTCAAAGGTTCAGTCAGCAGGTGTTTCGGCTTGATGGCTATAAGGTCTCCATTGCGACCCCTCAGCTCTGCTGCAGTTGCATGGAAGCAGTGGGGAGTGGCTGTGCTCCGAAGATATTTACTTCTGGGCACTGAGGTGTGCATTTTGTGCCATTTTCACATGCCACAAATTATTATTCTTTCCATTTGCCTTTCAACCAGTTGAAAAGGTAAAACCCATTCTTGTTACACAGGAACAGTAAGAGGAAGCAGGCTGCACTGGGCCCGTGGGCTGTAGCCTGCTGACCCCAGGCTAGTCATGCACCCCATGGCATTGTGCCCTGAGGTGCTGTGACCCAGTGGAGGTGAGGGCAAACCCCCTTTGTAAATGGCGAGCCTGAGGGAGCCTCACACAGGCAAGGCTGAGGGGAGAGACAGGCCCAGCGGGGTCCCGACATGTCCGGGCCAACCTGTCTGCTCCCGAGTCTCACTCCGGCAATCTCACCTTCCTGCCTAGGAGGCCGAGACAGTGGACTTTTAGAATGATCACACCAGAAAATTCTGTCATGCAACCCACATACAATAATTCCTCCGCCCAACACACTCCCAGTCAGACTTCTGACCTGCTACACACAAGTCGGCCAGGCAGCACCGTAACAGACATGGCGGCTTAGGCCCAGCCCCCAGCTCTTTCCGCACGGCCTCAGTCTCCCTGTGCAAGCCTAAGTGCCAGGCACTAAGCTTCTAATTGCTGAGGCACCCTTTCCAAAGACATCCATCTCACGGCTATGAGCTACACCCCCAGATAAGGAACCAGGCTGCCCCCACCCATGAAGAACCCTTATAGGAAGTCCAGGGTAGCCTGGATAACTGACCCTTGAGAGAACCTGCTTTTCTCTCCCCACAATCTAATTCCCTCCCTTATGCTGTGAGTTTGCTAATGAGTGAACCCACAAGTCCCCAACCACCCTACCCTCATTCTTAATAAAAGCAGAGGCCCGGACCATGCCCGCACTCGCTCCCCACAAACTGGCTCTGTGGCTCTGGGTGTGCTCTGTATCACCAGGACCTGTGAGTGATAAATGCTGTTTTTTCAAATACTCTGACTGGTGTTGCTCAGGCGCACCTTGCCATCACAGTAAGAACCACAAGGGCCGGGCCAGTGCAGCCACAACACGGCTCAGGGGAAATGTCTGTGGGGGCTCATCACAATTAGTCTGCCCAGAGAGTGTCTCGGGCATTCCTAGCCCACAGCATCACTGTTGGTAGGCTGAGACTAATACACCGCGTCTGTCCTAACCCACCCCAAGAGTCTCCACAAAAACAATGGTAAAATATGGAGAATCAGAGACCCTAACTCCTTCCTTTGAAGCCACTGACAGATATCCTTCGGGCCCAACCCAACTCTGTCTGCTAAGTTCCTAGAAATGTCCTTTTCTCATGCTTCCTCCACAGGCGACAACCTTACAGGAGCCCCACCCACCCTCCCCCTACTCAGGCCTGGCCCAGCGCTGCCCCCGCAGCCCCAACCTCACCTTTCGTCCCACGGATGATGTGGACGCTCTCCCCAGCGTTAATCCTTGCCTGCACATCCGTGGTGCTGTTGAGTCCGGGAATAACAATATCTGTGAACAGGACCACAGGCCTCAGACTCAGGCCGCACGGGGCCGCCTGCAGTGGGAGGGGGACGCCAGGGGCACATCCGTCCACTCCTCAGCGGCTTCCCCAGAGCCTCTGCAGGCAGGGGTTGACCTAAGAGTCCGGCCACAGGCAAAGCCAGCAGGAGGACCTCTAGCAACTGTCTAAACAAATACTGGGAAAACAACACGTTTTAGAACTATGATCATCTTTCTGATCAATTTTCCCTGACTTAATAAAAAAATGCATGGGTTTTTCACTTAGAAAATGTTTTAGTTCAAATGTTTGTTTCTGTGTGCTTTTTTCCTTCTAATCTATTTGCACGTGGGCGCTCTACACCCCTTGAGGCTCCTGGCACTGCCTCACTCTCTCCCTTGCTGGCGTTACTCCATGCCTAACTGAAGAATCGGGAGAAAAGCATTTTTGAGAAGCAGCAGAGAAGCAGGATTATAAGAAGCTTGCTTTTTGTTTTTACTTATTTCAATTTTTTTTTCTATAACAGACACATATTATTTTCATATTTAAAAAAAACAAGATATTTTCACTAACATTTATAAATAATGAGTATCTATGGATAAGATGAAAAACAGCACCCTGAAATGCCTTTCTCCTCAGCCGCCCCAAGCCGCAGGGCTAATCACAGGAATGCACTGCACTCAACCCACATCAGGCTCACGAAGAAAGTAGCAGGCGATGGTCAGGTCTTCCAATTAAGTAGGGAGGTTAGCAGCTGTCCTTTACACCCAGCTGACCCTACAGTCAGGTGGGACTCAACACACTCACACCTCTCTCGGAAGGCCAACCCTGTGTCCCGGTGACATTTTCACAATCTCTACAGTGCTCGGCGTCTCTTCCACCCACCACATTCAAGAAAACCCAGTTCCGTGTTGTTACTATTCTTAAGATATTTCATCAGAATGCAAACTCCTCAATGAGGAACTGCTATCTTCTCTTTTTACTCACAGTGCCAATGTAGAAAGGCCTAAAATACAAAGGGCATTTAATAAATGCTTCCTCAGTGAACCAAATAATCAAAAAGGCAGCCCCTGGAGAGACCCCAGGGGTCCCTCACCTGTCGTGGTGACCACCTTCTGCACGAGGACGCCGGCACGCTGCAGGTAGTTGATCGGGAAGTTCATGGCTGGATTTGTGCTGGGGGCAGAACTCACACTGCCTCCCAGGGAGACATGCCTGGGCATCATGGGGATGGGGGTGGACTGGACGGGACGAACACTGGCCACGGGCTTCTCATCGCTCTTCAGTGCAGACTGCCTGTGGGGGACAAACAGGCACACTAAGGCAGCGCGCAGGACAGCTCTCTGACCTCTCTGCAGGGGCGGCAGGCCCTCCGCAGCTCCCCGTCCCACAGCCTCCGGCACTGCTGCAGGAGGAGCAGAACCCGCAGACATGACCAACAGAAGAGGAGACCAGGACCAGGCGGGGTGGAGCGGAGACAGAGGCAGTAAGGGGTGCACACACACGAGTCTGAGAAGAACCAGATGTTTTGGAGTAAAACCCGCTTGGAGAGGTGAGGCAACATTTGCTCCTCTAGAATTTGGACTGTTCACAACAGGAATTAGCCTTTGGAGGGAAGTTAGGAAGAGGCAGAGAGGCATCAAGGGAGGTAAATTCTTCAGAACACAGTTCCCGCTAAATTGAAGACAAATGGATGGAAAATTCCTGCATGCAGGGAAAAGGGCCAGGCGATCCCACATGCCAGCTGATGCTGAGACCCACTGCCCAACTGAAGCATCTTCAGTCTCTGAAACCTCAAGTTTCACTAAGTAACGTAGACGCCTCTCCCTTCCACAGTCCTTTCCGCTTGGTGAGTCCTGGGGCTAAGCCCTCCAGTCAGGACCACCACAGAAGCGGCAGTTGACAGAACACTTCATGGAAACCAGGTGCTAAGCGGCATGCGGCCTGAGCACTGCCTGCGCATCTCAGTACCGGTGGGCCAGAACGGTGCCCACGGTCAGTGACACCTCACCCATCACCTTCCTCTCAACTTGATGTTGGCACCTTGAGAAAGCACCTCTTGATTTAAGGTTTGTGAAATTAAGACCCTACCTATAAGTTTTCTGTGTCTTTGGTCCTGGGAAGAGGCCTCCTGGAACGGGAATGGTCTTCTTCCCCTGATAAAGAACACCTTTATGCCACTGCAGTGGGAGTCATAGGCATGAGCCCTCACAACGCTGCTCTTAGTTGCCTCGGGCCCCTTCAGGCAGCCCTGAGCCCAAGCACTCCCGTCCCCAGCAGGCCCAGCGGCACTGCGGCCCCCCAGCTCCAGGGCCCATTTCCTCAGCATCTGCCCAGGGTGGCCTGGCCAGGGCTCAGGGCCCTGGTCGGATGTTAGTGGGACTCTTCCCAGGATCAGAAGTCGGAAGGGTAACAGGGACCTAGACCAAGGCCCAGACTAAGAACTGGGTGGGAAGGCTGCGCGCATACACGCAGAGGGGATAAGGAGGTGGCAGGACCGTGCTTACGGCTCATCACATGTTGAGAGGCTGGTGCCTCTGCAGGAGCAGAGCTGGGCCAGAGAGGGGCTGTGACACGTCCTCACAGCCCAGCCCACTTGGCACATCTTCCCCACACATGGCTTTCCTCCCACAAGCTTAATCCATCCCTGCTGTTACGCAGAAATGCCCAGAAAAGAGAAACAAGGGATGGAGGCCGAGACAGGGAACATTCCCAGGTAACAGAATCTTGGAAAACGACAAGAAATAAAGTCTGCAGGCTTTGGAAGAGGGGTGCCTTCTCCCAGAAAGCATGGAAAGTAGCAAGTTCATTTGCCAAATGTTAGAGTGTCACATAAAATCTTACATGGTCGCAGGTCCTTTAGAACCTCATTTGGCAAGTTTTTATTTTTATGTGGACTCTGCATAAGAAAAAACTTTTAAATCTATCCCTCTCAAGAAAAACAATTATCTTTAATTCAAGATCACCAAACATTTTAAAAAAGGAAAACCACTGAATCGGGCAGCTGATCTATCAGGTAAGGGCTGAGGTACTTCGCATTAAAATGAAGAAACAAGAACCTAGGTAACTGTTCCGTGATTCCTCACATCCAGCCTATCTCCACTTAGTGATCGGCTTCTATCCTGTTCATATCCTGGGCAGTTCTAGAAGTTGTACTCAAGACAAAGATTTTTGCTCAGGATCAAGGCACAGCCACAGAATGGAATCCCATTAGGAGCAGGACTCCACGACTGCAGTGAAAGGCCCATGAAGGACCTGGCCTCCACCCGTGAACTTCACCGGCAAGCAAGGGGTAGGCCCAAGGTGCTCTGCCTAGACGTGCTGTGTGGGTCTCAGGCGGCGGCACGCCCCAGAGTCCAGGAGGATCTCCCGAGTCACAGGGCCAGCAGTCTGCTCTTTAGCCAGGGCCACCGGCTGCTGAGCTGCCCCAGCTCCCCACAAAGAGCAGCCCCTGCCAGCTCACAGCAGCCAGAGGACAGCCAAAGTTGCTGGCCCTGCCTTTCCCTAACGGAGCCGGTCAGAAGGCCTGGGCCAGGCCCAGGCGAGACCTCGCCCCTCGCCCCTCAGCAACTCACCAGTTTCTCTGACTGAAGGTGGGGATGCTGGTCAGGCTCTGGTCGCTGGCGGGGTAATACTGCGCATAAGACGGGCGGGTGTATGGGATTGAGGTGCGTTTGTCCTCCTCATAGCTTTTCTTTGCTGCCTTTTTCTCAGCTTTGGTCAGCTTGTGATCCTTCCGGTTAAGGAGCAATGACTCATGCTCAAAAGGCTCCTGGGGACACAGGAGGGCTTTGATTTAATCACCAGTCTTTGTGCCAACATGGCTGATATGCCACGAGTCTTTCTTTGAACTGAGAAGGGGCTGCTGTCCCCAGCACAGCACAGGACAGAGCCAGCGCACCGGCTCACAGCACAGCATGCACCACCCGCGGGTTTGCTTTCTGTCAGTTCAGAAAGTGGGACTCAGCTCTGACCCACCACCAGCTCTGCCTCCGAAGTCTGCCTT
Source organism: Manis pentadactyla (assembly GCF_030020395.1). NCBI lineage: Eukaryota > Metazoa > Chordata > Mammalia > Pholidota > Manidae > Manis > Manis pentadactyla. The sequence goes on along the minus strand of NC_080019.1, from coordinate 234,360,617 downwards.
CCGTATCATCAGGCTAGGGGAGTTCAGAGGATTAAGACTACATTTCCAGAAATTCCCCCTCTCTTTTTGCTAAGAAAATGAACTTGGGTGGGGGACGGTACATGGGGTGAGGAAAAGAGCCAGCTGGATCAAGTTGCTACAGGAAACTTACAGAAAAGCCCCCTTGGATGGAGACAGCCACCCCAGGGACTGCGTGCATGCCAGGTTCCTACCTTGGTGATGAGGTGAGGGTACTTCAGGCAAGCGAGTTGCAGGACTGGCTCCTTGATCCCCTTCATGTTCAAGGACCCTTGGGGAGCTGGCTCCTTCTCCACAAAGTGCAGCAAGTTCTCCACCTCTTTCCGGGTGAAGTTCAGCACTGGATTGAGATCATCCACCACCCGATCTGGAAGGGAGGAGACAGGCAGTACGTCAGCACACGGCAAAGAAGACAGCAAGAGCAAAGCCACCAAGGTCAGCAGAGAACAGGGCTTGTGGGTGGCCTGTCATTGATATCTAAGGCCAGGCCATCCCACATTGGGAGGTGAGAGACCAGGTCTGAGGCCCTGGTGAAATGGAACTATCCTAAGAGAAAGCTGTATACTCAGCTCAGCTCTTATCATTAAACCTGCCTTCAACAAGTTGAGGTCATTCCCTCTTAAGCAATTATTCCAATCAGAATGAAAAGGGCAGAATGGCTGGCATTCTGTGACTGAAGGCCGCCTGCTAACCCACACCCTGCCCCTCTCCCCACCCCAATACATAAGGATGGTAGCCTGTATAGCTGTGCCTCTTCCAAGCCTGGAAAATGACCCACCTGACATGCCCTGCTTGGAAATCTGACGGTCATAGATCTTCTTTTCGAGCGTGAAATCGGCTACAAGGCGATAGATGTGGCAGGGCTTTTTCTGGCCATAGCGATATACCCGACACACTGCCTGGGCATCATGGCAAGGGTTCCAGGAAGCATCAAACACCACCACTCGGTTTGCACCAATCAAATTCACGCCCAAGCACCCAGCCCTTTAAAACACAAACCAACAATCACAGAGCCTTTAGTTTTAAAGACAGGTTTCAAATCAGTTTCACCCTCTGGAACTCCCACCCCAATGTCACCCTCTTTGTTCTAAGTACAACTCGCTGGAGGATTCTGCTCTCAGATCTCAGCGGCGGGCCTTGGATGAGCCTGGGGCACACTAACCTTGTGGACAGGAGGAACAGCCAGGTGCTGAGGCTGCTGGGGTCATTGAACTGATTGATGAGCCGCTCCCTTTCAAAGGCGGGGGTGCTGCCATCCAGCCCTAGGACAGAGCGGACATGGGAAACAGCAAAATCACAGGCCCTTGTGCTTCAACTACAGCGCTCCAGCTCCACCCTGGACATCGCACAGGTCTACCATGAGACCCAGGCAGCTGTAATTTTAAAATGCCCCCTGGTGACTCTCATGTGCAACAAGAATTGTAAACTGTGCCTCTCCCTTTGGTATCCTGGCTCAGTTCTAAGGCCAAGGTCCCCAGGCCTTAGAGGACATACGAACCACCCTGAATGTGGAAGCCAAGTGAATACCAGTTCAGCCCTGGAAACCTTGCTAAATGCCAGAGGACCAGGGGTTTTGTGCCCTGTTCCTCCACCAGGAATCTGCATTGTTAACAAGCGGCTAGCTAAGAACTTGCTATAAGGGAGCATGAGAGGAACAGATCTGGAGCAGAGGGGTGGGACATACGAACGAAAAGAGGGGCGCTCAAGAGGAGGAACAGTAACATCCAGTTGAGGAGGAGTAAGAGCGGAGGGGCTACGTCTGCCCTCCAGAAAGCATGAAGCTAAGGTAAGAGCTGCCACCTGGAGAACCATGGTGGGAGGCGAGTGACTTTAACTGCACAAGGCCAGAGGCTCTCGGTCAGCTCCTCAACCTACCTCTCCAACCTGAGTTCCTGCAATGTCCAAGCACAGCTCAGCACTGACTCACTGCACAAAGCTACAGTCAACACAGGGCTCCTGGCTGGACCCCAAGCTGGGGGCTCCTTGTGGGCCCCCAACCTCCGTTTCCCCAAACCCTTCCTTTAAGCTAGTGCCTCCCAACAAAGGCAACTTCCCCACATACCACCCACAGCCTCCGTTGTCAGTCCTGGCGGTTACACTGGGTGGACGCTAGTGCCATCTAGTGGGCAGCACACAGCAGTGCCCCCAGTACCCAGAACCACCCCGCGCAAATGCCAGCTCTGTTTGGAAGTAGTTCAAGTCAGCATTTCAACTTCCCCTTAAGGAGCCAACTCATACATTTTTCCCAATCACCATGCCCCCCATGAAGTTTTACACAAACACACCATATGTGTTCATTTACCATGTGCCTACTTGTGCTCCATACTTGTTAAAAACTAAGGTGTTTCTTGCTCCCTCAAGAACCAGTTCTCACCCCCGTAGGGCCCCTCTACCCCCAAGAATGCATGCAGGCTTGTGTTCATCTGCTCTCCCCGCCTAGAGTCTTTGGGCCACACTAGCTCCGCACACTCAGTCCTCTCCTCCTTTGCAAGTCTGGCACAAGTCTTGCTCCTCCAGGAGGCTGTTCCCAGCCGTCCTCCCCATGATGGCTGTCCTCCTCAGGGCCCGTCAGGGCGCTCGGTCAGCAGTCCTCTGTCCTTGCCCTTCGCCATCCCCTCTTGGATGAGGACAGGCCTGGGCCTCCTTCCCTGCACCCCCCTGCCTCAGCCCAGCCCGGACCCGGACCCGGCACAGGGCCTCCCTCCCTGCTCCTTGGCTGATCACAGGCACTGACGGCATTTGATGGAGAAGGAGGGAAGCGGAGACAGAACGGGAGAGAAGGAACGGAGAGCCTGAGGCAGACCTCGCCAAGGCCCAGGAACGACGCGGCAGTGAACTCACGGAAGTAGCTGACGTTTCGAACCCACTTCTGTGCCCCTTGCCCCTCGGCGCCTGGTGGACAGGGCACTTCCCGCTTCCCCAGGAACTCCTCGATGAGAGCCAAGGTGGAAAGGCTCTGGCTGAAAGGGACAACGCTTGGCTCAGAAGCTCCCGGACCCACAGATTTGCTCCCCAAGCAGCCTCTGACGTGGGAGCCCCCAGCCCACTTCCACGGAGGTGACCCCACGAAGACCAGAGCACTTGCCCTAGCTCACAGTGGGAGCAGTCATCACATACATGCTACCAGCATCCCACTCAAGCACTCTCTACCCTATTACTTCCTCAAGTGAAAAATTCTGGTGTTTAGCTCAGTATACAGTAACAAAAGCATCAGTAGTAAAAAACCAACTCTACAGGAACGTACATCAGATCTAATTATAGGCCATAGGCAGTATTACGGGCCTTACTAGGGACTCAGAATCACTTGGCTCCTTCCAAGTTATGCAGAGAGCCAGTCAGTCTCCTCAGAAGTGACCCAGAAAACCAGCAGGACACCGGGCCCTCCAGGTCAGAAGCCTTGCTGTCCCCCGACAGTGTATCACACATGGAGACCCACACTCTGAGGCTGCCAAGCCCGGCTCCTGCCACGTGGCTCTCACCAGAGCCTAGTCTCGTCAGAACAGAGGAGAGATAGCCTACTTCATGTCTGTTTCCTCAATGAGTCAGGACTCGATGGAACTCAAAACTCTGGCCAGGCTGAGAATGTTACTCTAGAACAAATCACGTGACTTACTTTGCCTTACTTACAAAGCTTTAAAAAAAAAAAGGCTGGGGAGGGATGGAAGCGAGTTAGATAAGGGGTCAGCATTTGCAGACCACATATAATCTCTGTTGCATATTATTATTATTTTTTAAACCCTTAAAAAAATATAAAAATAGCTCTCAGGCACTACAAAAACAGGCCACAGGAATGATTTGGCCTGGGCCACAACTGTAAGAATTAGACTACGATCTCCAATGTTAGCCTAGGGTTTTAAGTTCTTCTCTGCAAAGAAAGAAACTCCAAGAAAGAGACAAAATGTAAGAATGTCCTCACAAGGAGCACTGGGTTACAGAGATGGAGAGAGGAAAGGGGGTGGCGCCCCACATGCTCTCGCTCTGCAGGTGCTGCGCCAGCCTTCACCACAGGCCCCACGTCACTCGGGAATTTCTCTTCCTACCTGAACACAAGAATCTTGTCACCAAGCTTCACGCTTTCCTCAATCAGGTGGAAAAGCAATACCATCTTGGGAGAGTTCTCCAAAACTCCAGTTTGGTAATTAGTCAAAAGGTCCTTGGCCTGTAAGAGAGAAATGAGACAGCTTGGAGGAGGTCCATGGCCAGAGCATGGTCCATAGCTAGAAATAGAATCCTCTCGCTCCGAGGCAGCAGCTCACAGGCAACCTTTAGAACCCCCTGAGGAAACCTTGGCGGGACAGCATCCTGTGCCCCACGCCCTCTCCCCACACAGGCACTGCCACCAGCCCTTCTCAGCAGTAGCTTACGGCTTCAGAAGGATGTGCTCGGCTCACCCACTCATACGTGATGATGTTGTTGCCCCGCTCCTGGAAAGGGTTGAAGCCGACTCCTTGTAGGAACTTGCTGTTGGTCGCCTCACCCACGGAGGGGGCCAAGGTGCTGTCATCCCCCTTGCCTCTGGCTCCCAGAGGCGGGCAGCGGGCACTGGCCCCTGCTGAGCCGAGCTCCTCCACATCTAGGTCATGCTCGTTGGCCAGGCTCTCCTTCTGAAGGGCTTCATACAGCACATCAGGGTGATTCCAGATCTGAGGTTTAAGTTGAAGGAGGGAGGCATGGGGCAGAGTACAAGCTCAGGGTGTCCCGATGGGGCTGGAAACATGCACTCACCCCAAACACATGCCTCCCACAGCACACACTATCACCCCAAAATTAAAGCTCCCCCAAACCCCCACAGCCAAAGAGCCTCCACATTCACTTCCACTAACCGACTCTCATCCTCGTAATACGTGAATGGGGTGGTCACCCCAGCGGGCATGCCAGTATATCTGGTACACAGTTCAAAAACCTGTGCCACAAGCCCTGAATTCTGATTCAAGTAAGAGTAAGGATGCGCCTGTCACTGTGAGGGTGCAGTTAGCTGCTGTGTGACACTGTGAGGCCAGACCTGTCTCTCCCTACAGACAGATGCAACTGACTTCAGGTGACCAAGAGGACACTACCTCAGGGACTACTGCTGGCAGGAGGTGAGAATTCCAGGGTCAGGGAGTCGGAGGTGGGGGGCAGTGAGCTGGCACTGCGCATCCTTGTGGACCATGTCTGCGTTAGCTTCCTGGCCCTGGCCTAAGACTGTGGCTAGAAAAGAAATATTCTGAAACCCAGTGTCCCCAAACACAAACCTTCAGCTGATTTACTAAAGCAGCAGTCAGTGGGGAATAATACCCAACAGGTTGGCAGAGGGCTATCAAAGAAACAGGTTGCCCCTGAGGCAACAGAGAGCACAGGGCAAGATCAAAGGCCAGTCAGGGCTCAGCAGCCTGCCCACCAGCCTGACGCTAACTAAACGTCCTGGGCCTTCCTGCCCCAAACCATCTCAAGCATTGCCAGGAGGAAAGGGATCTCAGTCTGATTAAACACAGAATCCAATAAAGGTACCCCTAATTATGTGTCTAAGCTATTTTTTAATCTTGATCATCCTAGCAATCAAAAACTCTGCCCTGTGAGGCTCCTCCATCACCCTTTACCAAGTGAAAACATCGGCGGGAGGAAGTGACTTCTCAGGTTTGGTATGACAGGCTGTGCGGCTGAGCTGCACGAGCACCAGGGGCGCCACTGACATGCAGTCTAGGAGCAGCACCCCGGGTTGTGCAGCCTGCAGCCGGCACGTCCACCCTTGAAGCCCCAGTCCTCCAATGCAGAGAGCCCAGCGGCCCTCCCTTGATTCTCCATTTGTCCAGGCCACCAACAGGAGTAACACCCTGGGACCACGTACATCCTGAGTCTGCAGCTCAGCAATCGAGGTCTCAACACACCTTGCAACACACACAAAATGCCTTGAGGGGGTTCAGCCCCAGCCAGCCGCTGCTACCACAGTCCCGGAAGCGGTCCATGAACTGTGTGTACAAGTCTCGCTGGATCTTGGAGAGCCGCACCAGGATCACATTTTCTTCCTTGGCAGGGAGATGAATCTTCAGCACAGTGTGGCCTCTCCTACAAAGGTAGAGATCAGATTGACAAGGCAGTGTGGCCAGGATCCGTGCAGGATAAAAACAGAACCCGGGAACTCAGAGAAGATGGCGGCGTGAGTAGAGCAGCGGAAATCTCCTCCCAAAACAACATATATCTATGAAAATATAACAAAGACAACCCTTCCTAGAATAAAGACCAGAGGACACAGGACAATATCCAGACCACATCCGCACCGGAGAGAACCCAGCGCCTCGCGAAGGGGGTAAGATACAAGCCCTGGCCCCGCGGGAGCCGAGCGCCCCTCCCCCCAGCTCCCGGCGGGAGAAGAGCAGGCAGAGCGGGAGGGAGACGGAGCCCAGGACTGCCGAACACCCAGCCCCCGCCATCCGGGCCAGAGTGCAGGGCCCTGGATACTGGGAAAACAGGGCAGCAAGAACAGTGAGCAGGCACTGGAGGCTGGGCGACAGAGGGCATAAGAAAAGCGCGCGACCATTTTTTTTTGCTTTTTTGCTGTTTTGTTTTGGCGAGCGCTTTTTGGAAGTCTTAAAGGGATAGGGACCCCAATACTAGGGAAACAGGGCAGCAAGACCGGTGAGCAGAGGCCCGAGGCTGGCACCGGAGAATAAAGAAAAACGAGCGACCACTTTTTTTTTTTAATTTAATTTTTTTTTCTTTTTTTCTTTTTTTTGTGGTCGTTGTTTTCTTTTGGCGAGCGCTTTTTGGAAGTCTTAAAGGGATAGGGACCCCAATACTAGGGAAACAGAGCAGAAAGACCGGTGAGCAGAGGCCTGAGGCTGGCACCGCAGAATAAAGAAAAACGAACGACCACCTTTTTTTTTTTTTTTTAATTAAAAAAATTTTTTTTTCTTTTTTTTTTGGTGGGCGTTGTTTTGTTTTGGCGGGTGCTTTTTGGAAGTCTTAAAGGGGCAGGGCGGGTCACTTAATCCAGAGGTAGGGAATCCGGGATCTCTGGGCACCCTAATCCCTGGGCTGCAGGGAGCAGGGAGGCCCCTTAAGGAGATAAATAGCCTCCCAGCCGCTCCTGCTCCAACGCGACTCCACCATTTTGGAGCAGCTGCCCGAGCCAGGCCACGCCCACAGCAACAGCGGAGATTAACTCCATAGCAGCCGGGCAGGAAGCAGAAGCCCTGTCTGCGTGCAGCACAAGCCACTAGAGGGCGCTGTTCTCCCAGGAGAGGAGGGCCACAAACCAACAAGAAAGGAAGTCCTTCCAGCCATCACTCGTCCCAGTTCTGCAGACTACTCCTATCACCATGAAAAGGCAAAGCTACAGGCAGACAAAGATCACAGAGACAACACCAGAGAAGGAGACAGACCTAACCAGTCTTCCTGAAAAAGAATTCAAAATAAGAATCATAAACATGCTGACAGAGATGCAGAGAAATACGCAAGAGAAATGGGATGAAGTCCGGAAGGAGATCACAGATGCCAGAAAGGAGATCGCAGAAATGAAACAAACTCTGGAAGGGTTTATAAGCAGAATGGATAGAATGCAAGAGGCCATTGATGGAATTGAAATCAGAGAACAGGAACGCATAGAAGCTGACATAGAGAGAGACAAAAGGATCTCCAGGAATGAAACAATATTAAGAGAACTGTGTGACCAATCCAAAAGGAACAATATCCGTATTATAGGGGTCCCAGAAGAAGAAGAGAGAGGAAAAGAGATGGAAAGTATCTTAGAAGAAATAATTGCTGAAAACTTCCCCACACTGGGGGAGGAAGCAATCGAACAGACCACGGAAATACACAGAACCCCCAACAGAAAGGATCCAAGAAGGGCAACACCAAGACACATAATAATTAAAATGGCAAAGATCAAGGACAAGGAAAGAGTGTTAAAGGCAGCTAGAGAGAAAAAGGTCACCTATAAAGGGAAACCCATCAGGCTAACGTCAGATTTCTCAACAGAAACCCTACAGGCCAGAAGAGAATGGCATGATATATTTAATACAATGAAACAGAAGGGCCTTGAACCAAGGATACTGTATCCAGCACGACTATCATTCAAATATGACGGTGGGATTAAACAATTCCCAGACAAACAAAAGCTGAGGGAATTTGCTTTCCACAAACCACCTCTACAGAACATCTTACAGGGACTGCTCTAGATGGGAGCACTCCTAGAAAGAGCACAGCACAAAACACCCAACATATGAAGAATCGAGGAGGAGGAACAAGAAGGGAGAGAAGAAAAGAATCTCCAGACAGTGTATATAACAGCTCAATAAGCGAGCTAAGTTAGGCAGTAAGATACTAAAGAGGCTAACCTTGAACCTTTGGTAACCACGAATTTAAAGCCTGCAATGGCAATAAGTACATATCTTTCAATAGTCACCCTAAATGTTAATGGGTTGAATGCACCAATCAAAAGACACAGAGTAACAGAATGGATAAAAAAGCAAGACCCATCTATATGCTGCTTACAAGAAACTCACCTCAAACCCAAAGACATGTACAGACTAAAAGTCAAGGGATGGAAAAACATATTTCAAGCAAACAACAGTGAGAAGAAAGCAGGGGTTGCAGTACTAATATCAGACAAAATAGACTTCAAAACAAAGAAAGTAACAAGAGATAAAGAAGGACACTACATAATGATAAAGGGCTCAGTCAAACAAGAGGATATAACCATTCTAAATATATATGCACCCAACACAGGAGCACCAGCATATGTGAAACAAATACTAACAGAACTAAAGGGAGATATAGACTGCAATGCATTCATTCTAGGAGACTTCAACACACCACTCACCCCAAAGGATAGATCCACTGGGCAGAAAATAAGTAAGGACACGGAAGCACTGAACAACACAGTAGAGCAGATGGACCTAATAGACATCTATAGAACTCTACATCCAAAAGCAGCGGGATATACATTCTTCTCAAGTGCACACGGAACATTCTCCAGAATAGACCACATACTAGGCCACAAAAAGAGCCTCAGAAAATTCCAAAAGATTGAAATCCTACCAACCAACTTTTCAGACCACAAAAGCATTAAAACTAGAAATAAACTGTACAAAGAAAGCAAAGAGGCTCACAAACACATGGAGGCTTAACAACACGCTCCTAAATAATCAATGGATCAATGACCAAATCAAAATGGAGATCCAGCAATATATGGAAACAAATGACAACAACAACACTAAGCCCCAACTTCTGTGGGACACAGCAAAAGCAGTCTTAAGAGGAAAGTATATAGCAATCCAAGCATATTTAAAAAAGGAAGAGCAATCCCAAATGAATGGTCTAATGTCACAATTATCAAAATTGGAAAAAGAAGAACAGATGAGGCCTAAGGTCAGCAGAAGGAGGGACATAATAAAGATCAGAGAAGAAATAAATAAAATTGAGAAGAATAAAACAATAGCAAAAATCAATGAAACCAAGAGCTGGTTCTTCGAGAAAATAAACAAAATAGATAAGCCTCTAGCCAGACTTATTAAGAAGAAAAGAGAGTCAACACAAATCAACAGTATCAGAAACGAGAAAGGAAAAATCACGACGGACCCCACAGAAATGCAAAGAATTATTGGAGAATACTATGAAAACCTATATGCTAACAAGCTGGGAAACCTAAGAGAAATGGACAACTTCCTAGAAAAATATAACCTTCCAAGATTGACCCAGGAAGAAACAGAAAATCTAAACAGACCAATTACCAGCAATGAAATTGAAGCGGTAATCAAAAAACTACCAAAGAACAAAACCCCCGGGCCAGATGGATTTACCTCGGAATTTTATCAGACATACAGGGAAGACATAATACCCATTCTCCTTAAAGTTTTCCAAAAAATAGAGGAGGAGGGGATACTCCCAAGCTCATTCTATGAAGCTAACATCACCCTAATACCAAAACCAGGCAAAGACCCCACCAAAAAAGAAAACTACAGACCAATATCCCTGATGAACGTAGATGCAAAAATACTCAACAAAATATTAGCAAACCGAATTCAAAAATACATCAAAAGGATCATACACCATGACCAAGTGGGATTCATCCCAGGGATGCAAGGATGGTACAACATTCGAAAGTCCATCAACATCATCCACCACATCAACAAAAAGAAAGACAAAAACCACATGATCATCTCCATAGATGCTGAAAAAGCATTTGACAAAGTTCAACATCCATTCATGTTAAAAACTCTCAGCAAAATGGGAATAGAGGGCAAGTACCTCAACATAATAAAGGCCATCTATGATAAACCCACAGCCAACATTATATTGAACAGCGAGAAGCTGAAAGCATTTCCTCTGAAATTGGGAACTAGACAGGGATGCCCACTCTCTCCACTGTTATTTAACATAGTACTGGAGGTCCTAGCCACGGCAATCAGACAAAACAAAAAAATACAAGGAATCCAGATTGGTAAAGAAGAAGTTAAACTGTCACTATTTGCAGATGACATGATACTGTACATAAAAAACCCTAAAGACTCCACCCCAAAACTACTAGAACTGATATCGGAATACAGCAAAGTTGCAGGATACAAAATCAACACACAGAAATCTGTGGCTTTCCTATATACTAACAATGAACCAACAGAAAGAGAAATCAGGAAAACAACTCCATTCACAATTGCATCAAAAAAAATAAAATACCTAGGAATAAACCTAACCAAAGAAGTGAAAGACTTATACTCTGAAAACTACAAGTCACTCTTAAGAGAAATTAAAGGGGACACTAACAGATGGAAACTCATCCCATGCTCGTGGCTAGGAAGAATTAATATCGTTAAAATGGCCATCCTGCCCAAAGTAATATACAGATTTGATGCAATCCCTACGAAACTACCAGCAACATTCTTCAATGAACTGGAACAAATAATTCAAAAATTCATATGGAAACACCAAAGACCCCGAATAGCCAAAGCAATCCTGAGAAAGAAGAATAAAGTAGGGGGGATCTCACTCCCCAACTTCAAGCTCTACTATAAAGCCATAGTAATCAAGACAATTTGGTACTGGCACAAGAGCAGAGCCACAGACCAATGGAACAGACTAGAGAATCCAGACATTAACCCAGACATATATGGTCAATTAATATTTGATAAAGGAGCCATGGACATACAATGGCGAAATGACAGTCTCTTCAACAGGTGGTGCTGGCAAAACTGGACAGCTACATGTAGGAGAATGAAACTGGACCATTGTCTAACCCCATATACAAAAGTAAACTCAAAATGGATCAAAGACCTGAATGTAAGCCATGAAACCATTAAACTCTTGGAAGAAAACATAGGCGAAAACCTCTTAGACATAAACATGAGTGACCTCTTCTTGAACATATCTCCCCGGGCAAGGAAAACAACAGCAAAAATGAGTAAGTGGGACTATATTAAGCTGAAAAGCTTCTGTACAGCAAAAGACACCATCAATAGAACAAGAAGGATCCCTACAGTATGGGAGAATATATTTGAAAATGACACATCCGATAAAGGCTTGACGTCCAGAATATATAAGGAGCTCACACGCCTCAACAAACAAAAAACAAATAACCCAATTAAAAAATGGGCAGAGGAACTGAACAGACAGTTCTCCAAAAAAGAAATACAGATGGCCAACAGACACATGAAAAGATGCTCCACATCGCTAATTATCAGAGAAATGCAAATTAAAACTATAATGAGGTATCACCTCACACCAGTAAGGATGGCTGCCATCCAAAACACAAACAACAACAAATGTTGGCGAGGCTGTGGAGAAAGGGGAACCCTCCTACACTGCTGGTGGGAATGTAAACTAGTTCAACCATTGTGGAAAGCAGTATGGAGGTATATCAAAATGCTCAAAACAGACTTACCATTTGACCCAGGAATTGCACTCCTAGGAATTTACCCTAAGAACGCAGCAATCAAGTTTGAGAAAGACAGATGCACCCCTATGTTTATTGCAGCACTATTTACAATAGCCAAGAATTGGAAGCAACCTAAATGTCCATCAATAGATGAATGGATAAAGAAGATGTGGTACATATACACAATGGAATACTACTCAGCCATAAGAAAAGGGCAAATCCAATCATTTGCAGCAACATGGATGGAGCTGGAGGGTATTATGCTCAGTGAAACAAGCCAAGCGGAGAAAGAGAAATACCAAATGATTTCACTTATCTGTGGAATATAAGAACAAAGGAAAAACTGAAGGAACAAAACAGCAGCAGAATCACAGAACTCAAGAATGGACTAACAGGTACCAAAGGGAAAGGGACTGGGGAGGATGGGTGGGTAGGGAGGGATAAGGGGGGGAGAAGTAGGGGGGTATTAAGATTAACATACATGGGGGGGTAGGAGAAAAGGGAGGGCTGTACAACACAGAGAAGGCAAGTAGTGATTCTACAACATTTTGCTATGCTGATGGACAGTGACTGTAAAGGGGTTTATAGGGGAGACCTGGTATAGGGGAGAGCCTAGTAAACATAATATTCGTCATGTAAGTGTAGATTAGTGATACCAAAAACAAAGCAAAAAAAAAAGGGCAGTTCCTGTGTGGTAACCTCCAACGAGTTCTACACAAGGGTATAAAGGGCATATAAAAGTGTAGGCAAAGGGTCTGTTTGTGTTTATACAGAGGATCAAAGCCTAATTGGGCTACTCCAAAAATGAACTAAGATACGATATGAAAAAGAACTTCCAACATCTGCACTCTCTGGAAGACTCATGCCAGAAGATGATCATCAAAAAACCCCAACAAAGATCCACGCACTGCTACAGCTGTAGATGCACTCATCCCACCAGTTCCTGGACTTGCCATGGGAATGAGGAAGGAGATATCTAAGCTGGCCTGTGCATACAGTAAAACAACAAATTTGACTGGATCTATACTGTTGGAACTCAACCAAGAATTAGGAGAAGTGCAAATTGTAGCGCTCCAAAGTCTTACAACTACAGACTATTTACTGTTAAAAGAAAACATATGGCATGTGAACAGTCCCCAGGAATGGGTTGTTTTAATTTGTCTGATTTCTCTCAGACTGTTCAAGTTCAGTTGGACAATATCCACCATATCATAGATAAGTTTTCACAAATGCCTAAGGTGCCTTAATGGTTTTCTTGGTTTCACTGGAGATGGCTGGTAATTACAGATATGCTTTGGTTATGTAACTATACTCCTATTATGTTAATGTGTGTGTGCAATTTAAGTAGTAGCTTAAAACCTATATATGCTGAAGTTACTCTACAAGAAGATATGTCAAAGAAATAATCAATCTTCCCATGTTTTCTTCCGCCTGCTACTTCTATAGCTTTTCTTCTTCCTTCCTAATTACAACCCTTAAATAGAATTCGTGCCTCATATCAAATTTACCGAGTATCATAACTCCTCCAAGTGGTAAAGATACCTCAAGACAAATGCTGGGCATAGAAGCCACAGGGCATAAATATGCAAAGAAGTAAAAAGCTAACCTTTTCTAACAATAAGGCTTCCCTCTCACTTACCAACTTAACATTTCCCTGTATGGCCCCGGAAGATGACTGGTTAGCCAGAGACGGGTAAGATTCCTCAAGGGAGGAACAACCTAAGACAGGCACAGTCGCAGGGGGGCCATCAGGTGAGAAATTGGGGATCAACAGAGGTGAGGCTTAGAACCTCACCCCCCCTGTTCTGAGAGAAATCTTCTGCATACGTGGATGTCTTATTGCCCTTGTCTAGCTTGGATTAACACATAGTCTACAGGCACACACCTGATCATCTACATTTGCTCTCTTACAACACTAAACTATGATTTCTACCTTTATCTTGTATCTACCTACCACTTCAGCATTTTATTAAAAATAATAATAATAAAGAGAGAAATGTGGTATCCACATCATAAATCAAGTATAAAAACCAAATGAGTATTCATATTTGAACTGACTGTTTAGAGTTCATAATGCATGAGCAAAACCGAAAGTTTCTGTGATGACTGCCCTTGTACTGTTCACTATGTAACTTATTCATTATGTAAGAATTTGTTCTACATGTAAGAACTTGTTTGTTATGCCTCAGAAGATTGGAGACTGACGAAAATTAGGCTTGGGGTGGATTAATGATTGTGCATTGAGCATTGACTCCCCTATACAGAATTTTATTGTCGTTAACAACCATTTGATCAATAAATATGAGAGATGCCCTCACAAAAAAAAAAAAAAAAAAGGACAGACTTCCAATGGTAAAATAAATAAGTAACCGGGATGTAATGTATAGCGTAAGGAATATAGTCAAGATATTGTAACAGCCTGGTAGGGTGATAGCTGGAACCTAGAATTATGTATATAAATGTTCTACCACTGTGTTGTACACTTGAAACTAATGTAATGTAATACTGTGCGTCAACTACCCTTCAATAAAAAATAATTATTTAAAAAAAAAAAAAAAAAAAAACAGAAGCCGGCATTTCTGCCACACCTCCCTCATAAGGATCTTAACATTCATGGCAGGCTTGCAATAATGAGGACTGGTTCAGCAACCATCAAGAAGAAACTTGAATCCAAAGAGGGAGGGTGACCTGTCCCAGGCCACTGACTGGGTGACAGAGACCAGAAGACTCCAGGCTCTTACCCCAATCCAGGCTGACTCTCTGAGCTTTCTCCACACATGCCATCTTAACAAAGAGGAACAGGGTTTACACTAGCCTAAGCTGCATCTGCTGAGGTCAGAAATGCGAGGCCACACCCCTCAGAACCACCGCCTGGGCCCTTTCACCCAGGTCAGTGGAAAGCTAGCTCTCCCTGCTTCTGTCAGCAAGTAGGGTAGGGATCCCTAGCAACTTCAAAGATTAACTTTGTAAGAGAAGCACTTCTGGGCCAAACTCTCAGAGGACTGAAACAGTGGGTACCCACTACACCCTAGCTATTCAAGAAAAGGAAGTTCTGCTATGGCCCCTCCAGGGGTCCCTCCACAGACACATTTCCCCTTCAGGACTTGGCATTCTCCTTACAGCAGTGGCTCCCAGGCTGGCTCACCTCTGCACAAAGCCCTCGAGGAGGCTGTGCAGGACATGGCTCCGATACCGCATGAGGCGGACATCCTGCGGCGTGCTGTCGATACACTGCCCGTTGAGGATGGGGCGCTCAAACATGTTGCTGAACTCCTGCCGCGTGCCCAGGAAGTCTGGGCGCACAAAGTCCACCATACACCAGTACTCGATGAGGTTGTTCTGCAAGGGGTACCCAGTCAGCACCACCCGGCGGCGGGAGCGGATGCTCTTCAGGGCCTGCGAGGTGCTGGCCTGACAGTTCTTGATGCGATGTCCCTCGTCACAGATCACCACATCAGGGCCAGGGCGGCATAATGCCTTCTCAAACTCTAGGGAGGGAAGAGGACCCCAAGTCAGAGGGTGAGGGTTCTGTTCTTAGTCAACAATATGGAAGTAGGGGTGGCCTCTGGAGGAGAAAAGGCCTGGTGGAAACAGGAAAGCGGGAGCCAGCCGTCATGCTCCTGCACACTTGCTGGGACCCGTGAACCTGGCCTGCTGACTCTTGCAGGAAATACCCCTGGCTCCCCATTTTCTTTCCTTATTTGTGTCCTTTAGGCTAAGAGTAAAACTGCCTGCCTTCCTAGGGCTTAAACCAACAGGGCAGCAAAGAGCATGACCTTTACGGAGCGTCAGGCTGGGATTAAAAATGGTCTGATGAGACCGGCGGGAATGACCCAGACTCGCAGTCGGTTCTCACCACTGTTGGCATCTTGGCACCATCTGAGGCTGGCTGGTGGGAGCTAGCTAAAGGACAGCTCTTCCTGGAGTTACCTGCCAGTCATTGCTAAATGGCAAATGCACCCCAGCTCAACCACAGATGCAAAACTAGAACAGACATAATCTTATAGATGAAGAGACCTTTGAACTGAGACAGCCTCTGAACCCTAAGGACTTCATCCCCCAAATAGGCAAAGACCCCTTTGAGGGGAGCAAAACTGGAACCAGGAGAGGAATGGCTTCCACTAAGAACACTGGGGTAAATTCTTGTTTTGTAAATTCACAGACAGTATTACTACTACTCTGTACATTGTGATTTAAAAACGTGATATTTTCTTAATGCTTCCTAGGACATCTCTGGGCAGTGGGAAAGGAGGCAGCAACTCTCCCAGCTATTCTGTGAGAGCAGCAGGGCAGCCAGCGGGGGCCCCTGAGCCAGTCTGTGGCCTGCCCAGGCCTGCCCAGGATCCCACCGCCTGCGGGGAATGCAGTCCTCTGGGAGCTGCGGGGTCATCCACCCCGTCTTGGGGGCTAAGGTTTCGGGTTCATGACAGCACAAGCCACACCAACAATGGTCTACTGCAGAGGGTCCTCCTTTCCCCGACGCATCCCCAAGTGTGTCCTGGGCAGGCCGCGCACCTCTCCGGAACTCCTGCTGTCGGTCTTCCTCATCCAGATCAATGATGACTGGCTGAGAGCGTTTCTTGCTTTTCTTCGCTCTGCCTGTCGCAAAGGACCTCTTCAGGGTGAGGAGCCTGTACATTTCATACCCCAGCAGCAGCACTCCACCCTCTGACACCCAGTCAGCCATCACTCTGGCACGAGCTGCCATTGTCCTGCAGGAGGGAACAGACAGAAAACAGTATGGCTGCCCTGCTCCCTGGGAAGAATTCCTCATAACCAAAGAGGGGCAGATGTATGTGGAACTTCTTATCGCCAAAGAGTCTGTGTAGCAGCATCAAGGGCTGGACAGCTGCCCAAGGCCTTTCCCAGCATCCTAGAGACACTAATGATACTGAGGATGGACTGGGTTAATCAGCAAAACCAGAAATTCAATGGCACGAGGCAGGCAAAAGTGGCAATCACATGGATGTGCATGCATGACTGCGATTCTGTCTGAGGGGCCATTTCCGGGTATTTCCGTAAGTACAGGCCCTGAAAGCAAAGGCAGGCCCTGCAGCCCATCCACCCAGGCCCTGGGGAACAAAGAGCCAAGGACACGCAGTGAAGGAGAAAGAGCAGCAGAGACCGGATGACACTCAGCAAAGCCCCTCCACGCCTACACAATGAGCCCTGGCTGTACTTCCTCAACTGCACATGGGCTAACAGCCCTCAAGTCCGAGGAAGAAGAGCAGGTGATCAATCACTAAGCACCAAGGCAGCCTCTGCAGAAAACAGTCTCCCTCCCCAGTTATCAATACGAACAGGGGGTAGGGGAGCAGGGACAGCTGGCTTGAACCAAGGAACAGCTTTAGAATTTTGGAAATCAGGTTGAATTTATGGAATGGAAATATAAATAATTTTATTTAAATGTAAAACAAAAAATGGTTTGCACCTTTCAAAGCTTGGAAGTTGTACTGTTAAAGGTCAGCTGTAGATTGGTGCTTAAAAGAAGAGACTGATTACAGCACGGAGAAGACAAGTAGTGACTCTCTAGCATCTTACTACACGGAAAGACAGCGACTGCAATGGGGGCGTGGGGGGGAGGCGTGATAATATGGGTGAATGTTGAAACTACAATGTTGCTCATGTGAAACATCCATAAGATTATATATCAATGATACCTTAATTTAAAAAAGAGAGACTGATGATTAGGTTTCTAAGAAAGAGAAATGTAAAAGGTGAAAAGTTAGAAGGTGGAAAGCTTGTTGAATTTTATTTCTATACACATGGGAAAATGATACCATGCATGCAAATTTTTCAGGACACAAAAGCATGTTCAAACAGAACATAAATAATCTCCCAGGCCACATAACACTGACTTTACTGTGAAAAGCCAGGTAGAGAACAAATGCGGAGCAGTAAGAGAGAAAGACAGGTCAAGAAACCGAAGGAGTCTGAGGACAGAGCACACGCCGAAACAGACCATCTTGGCATTGGGTGTCCAGGAAGAGTGAAAGGACAGGGCAGACACGAGGGGCAGGCCACCTACTTGTGCTCATCATTCAAGATGTGAACTCTGAAGAACCGAGGCTGCACCTCCTCAGGCTTATTGTCAGCTGGAAGGGCTTCCAGAGCTGGGAGCCACATGTTGAACTCTGCCAGCCAATTCTGAAGAGTATTAACCTGTCAGAAAGCCAAGTCCATAAAGAAACTTCAGGAACAAGCTCAGAACTGAGCTCACCAGGCCTTTTACTGCCCAGTAAGGCATTAACCCAGAGCTCTTCAGAGGGGCAACTCAGGTGGGACCTTCCTAAACTCTTACCGGCACAATGGCAAGGACAGTTTTGGCTGGAGTGTGGCGGAAGAGAACATCGATGAAGGAGATCACCTGCAAAGTTTTCCCGAGACCCATGCTGTGCGCCAGGATACAGCCAAAGCCACTACTGGTCTTAAACCTCTCCAGGGACTCCACCAGGTTATCATACAGGAACCGGATCCCGCCAATCTGACAAGGAACAAACGCCGACAAATGTCAGAAGGACTGGCAGAGATCTGGGCTCTGGTTTTACTCACTTCAGAATTAAACAGAAATAAGTGAAGGAGTAGACACTGCACGAGACAGCCAGTGCAGGCGGTTACAGAATTCTCCCTGTGCTCTGCCTGGCTACCGGCTGGGGTGTTCTTGTTGGAGAACAGAGGAAAGCCTTCACCTGGGATAAGGGCCCATCTGGAGCAAGAATCTGCAGTGCCAGAGTCCTGACAGGCTCTTTCACTTGGCATGGGCCTGGCTGCCATTGGCTGCCCCCTCCAGGCAGCACGTTCCATGAGGAGCTCTTCCATTCAGAGCTACAGGGGCTCAGTCTCTGCCTTCACGGGGCTCCCACGGCCTGGCCTGGCCACTGGCCTGGCTGCAGGCTCTGGGCCAACACAAATGCTCCCTCCTCTCAGGAAGTCCCTCAGACTCCTGCCTGTCACACCTCTCCCGGAGTCAAGCTTCCCAATCAGAGCACCACTCTCCAGAGGGCACTGCAATTCATCTTGCAGATCTTCCACAAGGAGTCGCAAGATTAAGCTAGGAGACCCAGTGCCATCTACCTGAGGGCAACCCTGAGGTTGTCCCTTCCTGCTTGTTAGGAAACCTAGAATGGACTCTAGGAAGGAGGATCAGGCCTTCCAACGGCTGCTCGCCGTACCGAACAAGCACTTCCCAGGCTACGGTGTGACACCCACCAGCAGGCAGCCTCCCCAGCGAGGAAGCTGCAGGGAAGGAAGGGGAGCAGCCAGATTCGAGTACCTGATGAGGTTTCACTGCCCGGGCCAGCTGCGGGGCCAGGAAGACGTTCTCCTCCTCCGGGGGGTGGTTCAGGTTGACCAGGACCCGCCCCAGGGCGTCTCGCTGGTTCAAGACGTCGTTCACATGGGTGCCGCCCTTCTCCTCCTCCTCCTCCTCCTCGCTGACCGACTCGCTGCTGTCCACAATGTGCAACGTGTCCTCCTCCCCGGAGCTCAGCTCAATCACCTCTGAGGCGGCCAACAAACGAACAAAAGAAAACCCAGGGAGCAGAGAGAATTCACTGCCCATCCGTAAAGCACAACAGCATGGAAGCAAACTCAGAATCAGTCATTCCTATAAAATCTTTGATTTTTAGTATTTTTCTCTTCTAGATTCAAGTTTAGGTAAAAACTGAGGGTTGCCACAGAGTGGAGGGGAGGCTTGTTGCAGCCAGACCCCAAACCGCATGAGGAACAGCCAGGCTCTCAGGCGGGCGAGGGGCCGGGGGAAGGAGAGGTGCCTCCGGCTCGGCCTTACCGTCCCGACTCCCTTCCTCATCCTCACTGCCGCTGCTGCTGTCCAAACAAATGACTTCCTGGGCCAGGCCCCGAGGGGGCAGCTGGGGACCGTCGCTTGCTCTGAAGACAACTTCCTCTAGGAAAAGAAAGACGGAAGGAGTGTCAAACGCATGTCCCAGGGTGACTCACCGCCCGCCCTCCTTTCTCGTGGGCTCCCCTGGGGAAGAAGCCGAGGGGTCTCGCGCCTCTTTCTCTGTGTACCTCCTGGCACCCACCTGACCACGAGAGGAGGTCCTAATCCCATGGCATGTTAAGTCCCAAAGACACAGGGAGAACATCTAAGTAAGCTCAATCTGAGAAGTACATTTTTATCCATCTTAACCCATTTAAATGCGATCCTTCTGACGGTGGGATCCAAGGAGCTGAAAGCCTCGGAAGGCTTCCTGAGAGGCCTCGCTCCTCGCCCAGGCCCGGGCTCACCGGGAAGGAGCTCCAGGGGCACGGTGGGAATGGGGGCTGCGTAATCCTTCCTCTGCTGCTCCAGGCGCTTCCTTCTTTCCAGCTCCTCCTGCTGCGCTGCTTTCGTAACTGGCTCCAACTGGTCCTCCCGGAGCAGCTTCCTGAACGTGAGGAGGGCAGAACGCACTCAGGCCCCCTGAGCTCCGGGCGACGGAGGGCCGGGAGAGGGGGCCCACCGCTGCTGAGCTCAGAGCCGAGGCGGGAGGAGGGGCCGCATGGCTGCCGCCAGCCCCACCGACGGGGGAGCCTAAAGGCGGCCTCCCGGCTCAGGTGGGTCTGGGCTCACCCAGCCTTCGCGTTATTTACCTCCCGGCGGACACCCCTGCTGACTCATCTCTGCCCACAACAGGCCCAGAGTAAAACAGGGTGATATGTGACTCATGAAGCTGAAAAGCAGTATTGAAAAACAGAGTCACTACATGGGAAAGGAGGACTATGGATGATTCTACATCTGTATTTCCCAATAGAGTAATATTTTTAAGTTGTCATTATGTTTAAAAAAAATAAAAGCCAGGGGCAGGAGGAGAAAAAGATACCACTTATCTCCTTTCAGTATCAAAATCGCTATTTGGTAGAAGGAAGGACAGCTGGGGATTTGGAAAGTTCAGGACGTTCACATCTGCTGATGTCTGAGCTCGAGGCAGAAGCCCTGCTTCAGACCACACAGTCCCTGCCAACCGAAGCTGCGCCCTATGAAGACGAGAACTCAACTTCTTCTATCGCCTCTTGTTTTGAGTCATATGGGGACAAAGGAGGAGAGCCCATCCAGAGCACCCTAGCATGCTCAGGGCCCCCGGAGAGTGGGACGCTGCCAGGGTGCTCGGGCACCAGCCTCAGCCAACCCACACGGTGTGGCAGCCAAGGCCCAGCAGTCCTGAACCTACTAACCAGGCACACACCCTACACTTCTCTCCCTTGGGAAGAGGACTCTCCTGCACAAACCCATCTGAAGAATGCAGGAAATACCTCTACTCGCCCCTTCCCCTCCCGCCCGGAGCATAGCTCACCGTATGTTCCTTCTCATGTGGGACGGCTTCTGAGCTCTCTTCTTTTTGGGGTCCTCGGAGGCAAGGCTCTTGCCTGGGTGACACCTGAGCTGCTCCGAAGGCTCAGACTGAGATGAGGTAGTTGAAGGGCACCGCGGTGGTGGCGGCCCATCGTCCCCTGGCTGGGCACACGCAGTGCCACACATGTCTTCCAAGGAGGGGTCTGGAAAGAGGGAAAACCTTCATGAGCAAATGGGTTTGATGCCACACAGAGCAGGGTTCAAATCTCAACTCAGCAACTTATTAGCTGGGGATCCAAGGCCAGTTGCTTACACCTCTCAGGGTGTCACTGGACTTACCTGTAAAATGAGAAGAGTCATGCTCTCTGCAGAGCTGTTCTGAGCACTAAACAGTGTGCCTGCCTAGAACCAAGCCTGCGAATGGCAGCAGCACCCCTGCTGTAATCAGGCACTATGATCAGAGGGGGGAAGTGTCCCAGCCTCAGGCTGCTCAGAAAGGGACTGCTGGGCCCCGAGTACAGGTCACACTCACTTGGCGACTCTGACCAAGTCCCACCTGCCAACAGGAAGAATGTCTGTTGGTGTCCAAGGTGCTCATCACTCAATTCACTCACCATCTGAGGAGGGCTCAAACCTGGCCAGCACCATCCTAGACACTTGAAGGGATATTTGTGATGCCTTCTTTTGAAGGAGTTTTTTTCCTAGACATCAGGCGAAGTGCGCTAACCACCACAGGAGGGGCAGGCCCACTGACTCAAAGAACCTATAAGACATCATTTTTCCACCAGAGACAATTAGCTAAACCAAGAATAACTGTGTTTGGATCATGAGAATATGAAAGACACTGCTTTGTGAGATGATCCACAAGGAACTAACATGTGTGAGGCCCTGGAAGATGAGCACATTGTCTACAGGTATCGCCCTGGGGGCAGGGGGAAAGGGAAGAAAATCCTGGCAGAGGGACTGTATCTGTGGCATCAAAACCCAGCAAGGCCTGGGCATGGGGCGGGAGTGTCCATGGGCCCATCCCTCCCCCTCAGCCAGCTCGGTGGATGGGCAGGCTCTGCCAGCCCGTGGACCACAAGCCCATCCCCAGACCACCGGAGCCCCCCAGACACAAGCACCACGCTACCAAAAGGTCTTTCCCAAAGGAAGAGGAATTCTAACCTAGAATGTAAACACTGTGGCCGCCGCGCTCTCATCAGTGCCACGTGGCTCTCAGGCAGGAAGGACTCTGCAAGTTTGGTTTTTTGGTGGGATTACGTATGTTTGCTTTTAACTAAAATTTAACCCTTATTTGACTTTCACCAGTTATCCATAATGTCTCTTTTCTGTCACAGGACCCCATCCGGGACACCACACTGCCCTGAGCTGCCGTGTCTCCTTGTCTCCCCTGGACTGGCCACTTTCTCAGTCTCTGCTTGCCCTTCCTGACCTGAACCCTTTTTTACGCGTGCTGGTCAAGAGTTGTGTAGGCTGTCCCTCCATCTGGGTGTGTCTGGTGCTTCCTCGTCCTTATAGGGTCCCGGTTTTGTGGGAAGACCACCACAGAGATGAAGCGCTGTACTCGGCACACCTTCCTGGGACACATGGCATCAGCACGGCTTATCAGTGGGGATGTTAACCTGGAGCACTTGCTTAAGGTGGTGTCTGCTAGATTTCTCTGCTACAACATTACTATTTTTCCCTTTCCATATTTTATTCGTTAGAAGGAAATCCTAAGCCCAGCCCACATTCAGGGGAAGAGAATTAAGCTCCATTTCCTGGAGGAGGGGCATCAAAGAATCTCTGGATATAATGTTAAAACCACGTACAAACACACATTGGGCAGGGGCCTCTGAGGCTTTGCAGATGCAAATCTCCTGGTCCCTCAAAGTCTCACCACTGATTTTCACAGCCAGCAGCAGGTCTTATGGAGCCATTGCTACTGTGGTGTTCTCATGGTGGTTTCCTGGGTCCCTCTTTGCGTCTACATTTATTGTTTGGAATTTT
This sequence comes from Manis pentadactyla, assembly GCF_030020395.1. Lineage (NCBI taxonomy): Eukaryota > Metazoa > Chordata > Mammalia > Pholidota > Manidae > Manis > Manis pentadactyla. The sequence continues at coordinate 234,337,464 of NC_080019.1, read as the reverse complement.
TCTGTGAGGGAGATTTATCCCTTCTCCCTCGTTTATATATTCAACATTTTAAAAAATCAGTACAGACTCAAGCATTGCAGGGGTAACAAGCATCCAGCCCTGTGGGCTGGGCAAAGGGAACAGGTTGGCATCAATCCCAGTAAGTGAGCCAGTTAGCCTAGGTCCCAAGTGGACAGAAAGCCATGCTACGGGCCACCGTCCTATGCACTCAACCATCAAAGCATCCCAAGTGGGCCATCTCTTCAGTCCGTGGCCAAGTCAGGGAATCGTGAGTGTCCCAGACACTCTGCAGTGATCCCATTCCTGGTGCAGCCCCTCCTCGTCCTCCCATCACTCTGGGCTCCTCGGGGTCTCTTTCATATGGATGCTGTATTCTAGAACAGCCTGAAGGTAAAAATAGTGTTTCCTAAGAGATAATGGAGCACGGGGGCTCAGTATAGACATGAAGCCAGACTGTGGTGATGTGAACACCACCTCTGCCCCTTACTAATTATAACCTCAAAGGGTTGTGGTGCTGTTGACATGAGGTGGCCTAAATAAAGTGCTCAAACAGTGTCTGGCACACATTTAACACTATATAAAACAGCTACTATCCCAGCTACATGGAATGGGTTTGGTTTCTTATCTCCTTTCTCCTTTACAATAACTCTGCAACGCAAGTTTTGCTCTCTTCATTCTAAATATGAGAAACTGAAGCCCTAAGACATTAGACTTGCCTATGGATAAACAGAAAATGAGCAAGAAAACAGCAGTTAAGAGCATGAGCTTCATAGTCAACAATCCTGGCACTGCCACTGAATTCTGGCTCTGTCACTTACTAGCTCTAAGTTCAGAGTTCAACATCTCTGAGCTAGAGTTCCCACATTCGTAAATGGGGAGGTCAATAGCTCTCTCATGGGAAATACTATTCTTCAAGCCCAGATCTGCCAAACTCCAGGGAACTCCATTCGGCCACCACATTCTGGGAGCACACAAACCTCTGAGGCTTGATCAGCCATGCTTGACAGCGGTATTTACATGTGTGGAGAACTCAAGCTTCAATTATATGTCCTAATCAAAGATCTGAAATAAGAAAGCAAAGGGAGAAATAGAAAGGACATGTGCAAAGTGCACTTTGTTGACACAAACACACAAACACACTCCACACCAGGTTGTAGACCACTTCACTCTAAAGCTCTCCACATGAGACTGCCATTAACAGCCACTGCTGCCTGCTCTGCCCCTGCTTTTAGTTTAGCCTACCACACGTGCCCTGTGTCACACTGAAGTGGTCCACATGGGGAAGCACATACAGTGGGGAGTGCCTAACAGCAACAAAACCTGGGGAAAGGGCACTTCATCCAGCCTTGCCTAGAGCTGGGCATGGGGGCACGTCCTTGAGAAAGATGTGCCTGGGTTTAATCTAACTTGTACGGAGGAAAGAAAGAACATTCTAGGTTTAACAGGAGCATAAACAAAAGGAGTAGAGGCTTTAACAAGATGGCATAGTTGGGAAAATGCATGCAGTTCAGCAGTGGCAAAAATAAATTAAGCAAAGCAGCAGCAAAAGGGACCTTCCAAGCCAACGACCACCTCCCGGTCTCTCCCCAGGATTTCCTCATCCAAGGCAGGCTTAGGTGTAGACCCAAAATCCTTCCCAGATGCTGGCACAGAAGTCAACCTGTCCCAAGGTGGGTGACTTCCAAGGCCTTTTCCTCCTAGCATTCCACACACCACTGCCTGGCGTTTGCTGGGAAGGAAGCTACTGTGGCCAGGAGTGGGGTGGAGGGGTGGAGGGGTACGGACACATGTGTGCTCAGGTGCACACGTCCACATGAACACCAGGGCGACTCCTACCCCACGGCAGTACCTGGAGCACCCTCCTTGGTCTGCACACTCCAAGACTGAGGAAGGCTGCAGGTAGATACCTTTGCTTTTTGAAGAGCAAGGAGACAGTGGTCTCAGGAGGCACCAGACAAGACAGGCTCGTGATGGGACGCTGCAATGCCATCAAGAGCAGGAGGGTAAGACATCAGTCACCTCTCTGTCTCCACTGCACCCACAGCAGCCATTCTACAGAAGGCCTCCCGAAGACGAGAATCCAGGGTGGTAAGAGGTGCTGGGCATGTCGCAGGCGCCCTGGCTCAGGGAGCAAGGTGCCACTAAGGTGCCACTGCCTGTGGGTCCAGCCAAACGCGAGAACTAAAAGAGAAGCTCCGAAGTGCAGCCGCGGTCGGACCAGGGGCCCTCCCCAGCTCACGACCCTCCTCATGTGGTCCTCGCGCATTCCCACCTGAGCACGACAGAGGGAAGCTCTCGATCTGCTTTCCTTGAGAACTATCACTCCTTCAGGCCCCCGCCCCTCCAAAGCACTGGTACTTCCATGGCGCTGTCACCTAATAGTACAGTCACCTTCCTCCTAACTCACAGCCCTGAATTATTCTTTCTAAAAGGGGAGGCCATCAAATTCCTCCTCCCACAGGAACAGGCGACTGGACAGCAGGTGCCCAGGAGGGGATTTCCATTGCTAAATGGCCATGTCTACCAACACTGCTGCTTGCCCTACACACCAGTTACAAGTGGGGCTGGGTTAGCACACTTCAACTTGGTGTTTTGCTGGGTCCTCAGACCTGGTTCTGATAATGACCTCTGATGCTCTCCCAGCCTTAAGGCCATTTGTTTTGATTCTATTTCATAAGCAAATGTACTGAGTAATCATTTGGAGAAACAGTTGCAGGCAAGGTGAGAGCTTAGGCAGGGAGGACACAGTCAGAGAATAGAGGGCAGGCCTTGAAGGTTAGGCCATGGGCTTTGAACTTCATCTGTTGAACAGGGGGAACTTGTTATCAACTGTTGTATTTCTTTCTTTTGGTTTCTGCCTGGTAGAGTGGGCTGTTCCTGGGAAGAGAAAGAACAGAGCCTGACAACCTTTGGATGTCACAGACAAATTCCCTATCAAACATCCTAACTTGTGAGGCTTAGCTGTGAATTCCTCTCTGGCCAAGTGCAATAGTAATTTTATAATGACCAGACATTGAATGTGTAATTCCCATGCATACTTAGTTCAGACAGAAGGTTCCCCTTTCCTTTACACAGAGGATACAGGTCAAACCAGTTCCTTACCACCCGACATTGTCTGAATGAATCCTCAGCTTCTGGGTTCAAGAACTACTGCTTGCCCATTAAAGAGCTTTAGTTTACAAATGTGCTGTTAAAATTTTTTACAATGTTTTACAAGTGCTTCACTGGTGCTTCATGACCCTTATTATTTAGTTTCTGGTTTCTACTTAACATTATAATATATACCACATCTTAATCTATCCTTAATAATAAAACTGTTATTTTCAAAAGTACTATAATTGATTTTTCTCTAAGTCAAAATGAACTTTTCACCACATGCTCTTTTATATCTTCTGAATATTAAACCATGTGAATTTACAACCAAATCAAAATAATCAATGAACTTTCAAAAAACAGCCCTCCCTGCTGATGGACAGTGACTGTAGTAGGGTTTGTGGGGGGTACTTCGTGAAGGGGGGAGCCTAGTAAACATAATGTTCTTCATGTAATTGTAGATTAATGATACCAAAATTAAAATAAATTTAAATAAATAAATAAATAAATAACAGTCCTCCCACAAATTCTAGAATATAATCCATCAAAGAGCAATAAGGAAAAAAGAGAGGAGGCTCAACAAGGAGGTAAAGAGACCTGTGCTTAGATGAACAACTAAGAACAACTGGTGTCTGCATGGCTTTAAGTCAATGGCTATTCCCACCTAATTCAGGATCACAGAATCAGACTTGTTCACAAATGCCCCGGAACTTTCTCCTTCACGTGAGCCAGCTCTGAGCAGTAATCACCAGAGTTATATCAACACCAGTGAACACTTACATAAGCTTCTCAGGAATGAGTTATGACCACCACCATAACACGTATGACTAGGCAAATGAGCAGCTCTGAAAGAAAACCCCTACACTTCATCATTGGGGCACACTGTGCAAACACTCCCAGGGCCCTTTGGCCAGCTGTTCCATCTCTTTTTTCCCCATTATCCTGTCTGTGCAAACAAAGATCAGTGCGCTCCAGGTCTTACCATGTGCCTCCTGACACCTATGAGTGTGCGTGCCAGAACACAGAGCCTGAATCAGAATATACCTTGGTATCTCCATCCAGTTTGTAAAAATACAGGGGGCAATGGGCTCTACCGAACATGCTAAACGGGACCAAAGGCATGCAATCAACAAAATCTAAACATAAACAAAACTGCAGAACAAGTGAATCCTTTTCTTCTACAAATAAATTGTACAAAAAAAAAAGAAAATGAGAAAGAGAAAAAGCTCAATATTAAAGAGATATGAAAGACTAATCAACTAAATGTGGACCTTGCAAGGATTTTAATAAAGCAACAGAAAAAATAATTTTTTAAAGATGATCAGGGATTATCTGGAAATTTATCATATAAGGAATTACTGATTTAAAAAACATAGGTGTGACAATGCTATTGTGTACTTCTGTAGGGTTTTTTTAGGACTTTATACATAAAGAATAAATACACTCTGAAGTTTACAGATAAAATGTTACAACGTTAAGAATCTACTTCCCAATCATTTGAGGTTGGGTAGAACAGGCAAAATGAGATTAACCCTGTGTTCACAACTACTGATGAGTCCTAGGAACAAAGAACTCATTTCATCATTCTCTCTTTTTTTTTTTTCATGCTTGAGATTTTCCAGAATAAAAAATTCACAACTGCCTTAATTTTAGAAGTTCTAATGGAAAATGAAATGTAATAAGCACTCTTTTAAACTATTTAGATCTCATCTTTCCTACAATTTGCAAATTTTGTAGTGGTAATCAATGAATGTATATTCTTTTGTATTCTGCTTTTGGGCACTTGCTGCACATAAGCTCCTCTCTGACGGGACCATATATGCCCGTCACTTTAACAGCATGCTGTCATGTATCACAGAATGCTTTGTCACTTCCCCTGCTTCTGGGCATTTAGGCTTTTTTATTTTTCACTTGCATCTGTAGTGACATAAGTATCTTTGTACAAATTGTTTTCCCTTTTGATTTACTTATGTGTGCACAACCCACTACAGCTGGGGAAATGAGCAAAAAGCTTAAATGTTCAGGGATTGCAAACATTTTCTCAAAGGTAAATGCACAATAGTAAACACTTCAGGCTTTACAGGCCATAAGGTCTGTTGCTACTGCTCAACTTTGACACTGTAGGTCAAAAGCAGCCATACATAAACAAATGAATAATAAGCATGTCTATGTTCCAATAAAAGTTTATTTAAAAGAGCAGGCAAAACAATTTTGAAAAATAACAAAATTGGTGGACTCACACATCCTGATTTTAAAATGTATTACAAAGCTACAATAAACAAAACAGTGTGGTCCTGGTATAAAGATAGACATATAGACCAATGGAATAGAATAAAGAGCCCAGACATAAATTGTCACATACATGGTCAAATGATTTGCAACAAGAATGCCAATGCCATACAATAGGAAAAGGACAGTCTCTTCAGCAAATTGTGCTAAGAAAACTGTAGTGGGTTGTGCACACATGTCCATGTGCAGAAGAATGAAACTGGACCCTTACTTTATACAACATACAAAACTTAACTCAAAAATGGGTCAAAACTATTGACCCATTTGACACATGCTACAGCATGGATCAATTGTGAGGACATTCAGTGAAATGCCAGACACAAAAGGACAAATACTGTATGGTTTCACTTATATGAGGTACTTAGAATAGTTAATCCTAGAGAGGAAAGTAGAATGGTGGTTCCCAAGGGATAGGGGGAAGAGAGAATGGAGAGTGATTTTAATGAGTACAAAGTTTTAGCATAGGGTATTTAAAAAGTTCTGGTGGTGGATGATGATGGCGGTTGCCGAGCAAAGTGAATGTATGTAATGCCATTGATTTGTACACTTAAAAATGGCTAAAATGGAAAGTTTTATGTTATATATACTTTTACACACACACACACACACACACACACACACACACACACACACACGAGTTTCTTGAAGAAGTCAGATATAAAGGGCTACATAATGTATGATTCCATTTATGGAAATACCCAGTATAGGTAAATCTATATAGACAGAAAGTGGAACAGTGGTTGCCAGGGGCTGGGAGAAAAGGTAATAGGAGCGACTGTTTGTGGGAAACAGGGTTTCTTTTGGGGGTGATGAAAATATTCTGAAATTAGACAGTGGTGATGGTTGTACAACCTTGTGAATATACTAACAACCACTAAATTGTACACTTTTAAACAGTGAATTAGACCTCAATAAGAACATACAATTTTTTTTATTGGCTTGGTGCTGCTTCCAGCTGAGAGAGAAGAGCTCGAGGCAAACCAATGCTTGCACCAAGAACAGCCAGAAATACATTATCAAATTTTAGAGAACATACAGCAACAATTACAGCCATTGGACAGATGCTGAGACAACCAGGAATTGAAGAGACAAGATCCACAAAAGGGAAATCACAAAGGGGCGGACGCAGTATACTACAGCCATTTTATTCCCTCTTTTGTTAAGTCTGGTGCTAGAGCAAGAAGCTGAGAATCCACATCACCCAAGCAGTGAGCTGTTACTAAGAGGCAAGAAACCAGAACTTCTGACAATTTCATGCAGCTAGAAGGACAAAAACTAAAGACATGGGGAGCCAAAATCCTGGTGAGAAGGGAAAGACAGAACTGAGCTAAAAATTCAGCTCATTGTCCATTCAAGTCTTTTGCTTCATTCTAAAGCTGAGTGAGATAGGAGGCTAATAAGCTAAACAAAAAACCATTGAAAAGCAGAACAGACATTTCTGTAATCTTCAGGTGCAGAGAAGACAAGAATAAGAATATAGGACCCACAGTGCAGATGGGCCCTCAGTTGGGACCTGTGGAATGGCTGAACCATAGAAACAAGGGTGTGCCAGCAGTAGATAAAGGCTTATAAACTATGATCTAGCTTTTATTCAGCTCTGTCCAACTGGATTAAGGTGATCAGCTCCACTCTGACTAGAAGAGGAAAGGGAAGCCCTCTCTAAAGATACCCATAGTCTCTACAGTTATTTATATTCAATGTATAGCATTCAAGAAAAATCACCAGACATGCCATGAGATAAGACCAAATGATCAAAAACTGAGAGGGATAAACAGACAACAGAACCAGAATTACAGGTAACTCAGACATTGAAGAAATAACTCTGATAAAATGTGAAAGAAAGCAAAGAAAAAAATAGAGAAAATAAATGGAAAGTTGGAGGATGTCAACAGGTAACCAGAATATATAAAAAAGAGAATCAAAAGGAAATTCTAGAAACAAAATAGATAATAACTGGAATCAATAAGTTCTGTGAATGCCAAGAAGGATAAACACAAAGAAAACCATCCTTAGGGTGATCATAGCAGAACTGTCAAAAATTTATAACAAAGAGGAAATTGTACAAGCAGTCATGGTTAGAGGAGAGCACATTACCTTTGAAGGAGCAACAATAAGAATGACAATGGATTTTTGAGACATGAAAGCCACTAGAAGACAGTGGAAAATCTTCTAAGTGTTGGGAGAAAATAGCTGTCAACCTAGAATTTTGTACCAGCTAATATATCGTACAAAAATGAGGGTAAAATAAAGACATTCTCAGACAAACAAAAACATAGAATTAAATTTGTTGCCACAAAAATTAATACCAAAAGGAATCCTTCAGACAGAAAGAAAATTATTTCAACCAGAAAACAGAAATAAAGGAAGGAACGAATAACAACAAAAAGGGTCTGCGTGTGGAAAATATAAATGAACACTGACTATAGCAAAACAATAACAAGGTTTTATTGCACTTGAAATATGAAGAATTAAAATGCATAAAGCAATAACATAAAAGGCAGGAAAGAGGTTCTAAGATTCCAATATAATCGGGGAACTAATAAAAGCAATAATTTATATTAGACAAGAATGCATACTTCAATCAAGGAAAACCACTAAAAGTATAAAGAGTATAATAAAAAGATTGTATAACTAAGAAGCCAATAGGGAGAAAATTGAATAATTAAAGGGGAAAAAGCTTGATTAATCCAAAAAAGAAAAGAACAAAGATAATATAGAAAATAAACAGTAAGGCAGTAAATTTTAACACAACGATATCAATAATTACATTAATTATAAATGGTCTAAATGTTCCAGTTAGAAGACTAAAACTGTTACACTGGATTAAAAAAACAAAGTGCAACTATTTGTGCTAGCAAGCAACACAAATAAGAATAGAAAAAGAGTTTAAAGTAAACGAATAAATCCTAACTGAAAGTTGGTGTATCTATACTAATATCAGGTTAAAAAGACCATATGATAAGAATCATTACTAGAAAGGGATGCTTTGTAATGACAAGAGGGGTGATATACAAAGAGGATATAGTAATACCAAATCTGTATGCACACAATATCTAGCTTCAAAATATATTAGAACTGAAAAAAATTAAAGGAGAAATACCCAAAACCGCAATCATAATGAGAGACTAACATACCTCGTTCAGTAACTAATAAGATCCAAGAGACATGAAAACCAGGAGGCCTATATAAGAACTGAATTAAACAATTAACAATTCTGAACTAACATATTAGAACACTTCACTTAACAATGACAAAACACACATTCTTTCCACAGCTCATACATTGTATATTAAAATTACCCATATACTGGAACATAAAGCAAACCTCCACAAATTTCAAACAATTGAAATGACTCAGAGCATGTAACCAACCATCATGGAATTAAGCTAGAAATAAAAAACAGAAAGATAACTAAAAAATTCCCAACTATATCAACACACTTCTGAATAATACATATATTTCTAAATAATCCACAGGTCAAAAACAAATCAATGGAAATTAGAATACAATTATGCAGCAATATAAAAATATGATAAATGAACTTCTACTTGGGGCCATAAGAGAGTAATTCTGAACTAGCCCGCTGAGGTGATTTTTTTTTTTAATAGTTACAAATTATTTGACTCTTCTAACAAAAGCTGGGGTCCACTTCCTTGAGTCTGGATGGACTCATGACTGCTCAACCTAAAGAGTAGAACAGAATGTGACCTCTGAGACTAGGTCATAAAAGTCAATGCAAAATGTGCCTTATGATCTGGGACACTGCATTTTGACCTCTCAGCTACCATGTAAAAAGTCTGACTACTCGGAGGCTGCTGTGTTGTAAGGAGGCCCAAGCCACATGGAGCGACTGCATGTGGGCACTCCAGTAGACAGTCATCTGAGTTCTCCACAACAACCACCGTCAGCTGTCAGTGATGTGAGTCAACTGGGATGTGTAGCCTAGCCAAGCCTTCATATAAATCACTGCACGAGAGACCCCAAGTAGGAGGTACCTAGCCACTGCTTCTAGAATCCCTGACTCACAAAATCCTGATGAGCAAAATGCAATGACTCTAGAAGCTGTTAAATTTTAGGATAATTTGTTATGCAGTAACAGTAACTAGAACACTCTCCCAAGGTAAACAATGACAAAATTAGACAACATACTTGAGGAAGGTTCTTTAAGTGTTAAACAGGGAGTACAAGACTGAAAATGCTGAAAAGGGGAAACATGAGATGAGCCCATGATCATCCAGCACTCTGCCTGGGGACAACTTCCTGCTACAGCAGTAATAGCTGGAGTCCAAGTAAAGCACCATTAAGCTGAGGAGGCAGAGATCAGAGTTGGGGGCACCATTAGTGGCAGAAATTTTGAGAAAAGGCATTGGAGAGAAGGGAACTGTGCAAAGAGGGGAGCCCCAGAAATCCAAGCAAAGGATTCTGTAAGCCTATGACTACAGGCTTGACCACACATGCACAGGGTGAGACCACCCAAGGTTTAGCAGACAGCAGTAGTGCTTGGGTTGATATACCAGCAGTCTACCAGTGCTGGGAGAAGAGCAGTGCCACGAGACTGGGAGACCCAGACCTGCCAATGTCACTCATTAACAACTTAGTGACACCCCTACCATCCAGCTGAGACAATAGAAAGGCTGTCCCTAGGAGACACTCTAAAGTTAAGACCTGTGCTAGATCCTCCCTAACAAACCCTAAACCCAAGCCCTGACTGACAAAATGTACAGGGAGACAGAATTTAGAGATTGAGTTCTGACAAATCTGGGCTTTCCCCAGATTGGCACCAAGGAAGCATTAAAACCAAGGCTTCACAAGGTCAAGATGATCAATCAGTAACTGAACTACCTGCAAAAAATTAGAATGAACACCCTTCAGAGGAAGATAACAGAATGCAGATTTGCTACAATGTTATTAGGCACAGAGACCGTTATTTAATCAAAGTTCACCAGATATGCAAAGAAACAGGAAAATGTGATCCATAGTCAAGAAAAATTCAATTATAAGAAGTTTACATGACATAAATGTTAGCCTGCCAACCATGCCCTTCCTGAATAGCTTACCCACAGGAACCACATGAAGTAATAAAATAAATGTTATTGTTTTAAGTCACTATGTTTTGGGAAAACTAATGACAGGAAAATAGTCATTTGAAACAGAACCTTGGTACCTGGGGTGTGCTGCCACAATAAAAAACCATGGCATTGTGTTTGGGGTCAAGTGGTGAGTGGAAGCTGGAAGGGCCATGAGGAGACTGACCATAAAAACCCAAAGGGCCTCAAGGAGATTACTGATGAAGGCTTAAAAGTGTTATAGGAAGACACCCGACAAGACATACTGTGTCAGAAAGTTTAGCAACCTGTCACCTGCAGTGTCATGGAAAACAGAGATCAAATCCAGGGTAGGCCTGTAAGATCCTTTGCTATGATCTCAGAAATGTTTAAGGCAGCACCTCATAGACCTTTTCAAACAGGTAAAGACCTCCCAGGACCTTAAAGGCATGCCTCCAGACCTGACCTCTATGTTAAACAGCAGAGCTTAGAAAAAAATCTTACAATATTGTCCCACAGCAGCTTCCCAGGAAGGTCAAGTAGAGGAGATTGTCTCAAAGAGATTGGTGGGTGTAACATGCCTAATGAAGCGAATTTTTGTATTGATACATAAGTTTAGAAAGGAATTATATGAGCCTGAACTGAAAGAAATAGAAACTATACAAAACATAAAAAGGGTTTGGGCCCTTAAACTTCTAGAGGCAGTCAACAGACTAAGAGTCAGCTATAATCCAAGCTAGTTTTTAGGAAATGGAAAGATTGTTCAGAGGGCAGAACTAAGAATCCATAGGATAAAGCCAAAAGCCCTGGAGAAATATTGCTTTTCCGGTGAGTAATACGGAGTTCTAATCAAGGATTTGGCAAGATGTGCTCAGCTAGGGATTTCAGAATTGCTATGGATCAGTGACTGCCGTGTGCCTCTCATTCCCTCCCTTGCCCCACCTTTTGAGTGGGTATCCGTCTTATCCCCATGACAACATCTTAAGTTAGTGGAGGGGCAGATAACTTCTCTTTAGTTCATAAAGTCTTCAGACAAGAGAAGTACAGACAGGAAGTGGACTCAAGGCCTTACACCTGAAAGCCTCATCCACATGTGGATCCACGTTAGACGACAAGACCTTGGACTCTGAGCTGATGCTGTGATGGGATGAGACTTCGGGGGTCTTGAGGAGAGGGGGCAGTGTACTTCGCATGTGGGAGGAATATGAATACTGTAGCCAGAGGGTGGAATGTGGCAGACTGTTTTTTCCAAAGATGAATGCGACAATATCTTTGGTCCCACATGCTTTTCTACAGAATGACCTTCACACTCCTTCTACTGAGATGTAGGCTCTAACTTCTTTCTCTTGAATCTGGGTGGGCTTATGATTTGCTTATGGCCAAAAGAATAAGACAGAAGTGACACTGTGTAACTTCCAAGGCTAGATCGTAAAAAGCCATATAGCCTTCACTTTGTTTGCTATTTCAGCTGTGGCTTCTATCTGGCTACAACAGAAATTGATAAGCTGAGTCTAAAATTTTTATGAAAATGCAAAAATCCTAGAAAAATCAGAACACTTTTTAAAAGAACAGCAAAGTTGGAATTCTTGCACTACCTGATGAAAGCTACAATAATTATGGTTTTGCATAAGGCTAGACATAGTGATTAATGGAATAAAGTCCAGAATTAGACCACATATATATGGCCAATTGATTATTTACCAAGGTACAAAAGTAATTCTGTGGAGAAAGACAATCTTTTCAATACACCACTTGCAACAGATATCCATAAAGAGAAACAATCATGCTTAAAGGGAAACTTTATGCTTAAAGGGAAACTCATAGCCTTAAAGTAATATGTCAAAAAATAATAGCAAAAATCATGATGCAGATTTTCTTCCCAAAAAATTATAAAAAGAACAGAAAATTAAACCCAAAGAAAGCAGTAGGAAGAAAACAACAAATGAAATATGAACAAATTTTCTAATGAAATAGAGGAAAACTACTTTAAAAGCAAAAACAAAATCAAAAGTTGATTCTTGGAAAAGACAGTTTAAATGCTACACTTACATCCTCAGAGAGCCACTGCCACCACCACTCTTCTAACACAGGCCTTCTGCCCTGCCCGACACTCACGCCCTTCCTTTCTGTCTACACGGTTCTTACCAATATGTGAGGTTATTTTAGGAATTTGATTCAACTCTTATCATCCTCCCTCTCACCTTCGAGAACGGAGCTCCCTGAAGCAGGGATTCTGTCCATCTCGGTCACCACAATAACCCTAAGCCTAATGAAAATGCCTGCTGTGTTACAGATGTTCAATAAACGTCTCACAAATTTTTTTTAATGAGCTTGTTTTTAGAAAAACTGCTACTAGAGAAAAATATATACGAATAAAACCTCCACTGACGAATATCGTATCTTGTTCACTGTGTCTTTACCAGCTGCAAGCACACATGGGTGCTCTCTGTGGAGCGAGCTTTCCCGACTCCATAAAAGTCAGTGTATTTGCCAATTAACCTAAACAAGTTAAAAATTCATGTAAACAAAAATGTGATTCACCTTCAAAACAGTCATGGAAGCCAGTCTGAGGAGGAAAAAAGTAATCCTACCATCTTGGGAAGAAATAAAATGTTCATAGCAGTAATACTAAATAAAAAGCACCAGTGGATTCTAAGTTAAACACATCTTTAAAAATGAAATCTGAGAGCAAGGAGACCAATACCATTCTGACTAGCTCACAGCCAGACCTACAAAACGAAGAATAAAAGGGCCAGGCTTGCACACAGCCCTCACGAGGGAGAGGAACTACTGCGAATCATTTCTAGGACACCAAGACTGCCCAGGCTTCTCCACTGGCATTCCTCAGCTCACATCTGGACAGGATAAAGCCTTGGGAAGGCTTCCTGTGCACCCAAGGATGTCTGGCAGCATCCCCAGCCTCTGTCCACTACATGCTGGTGACACCCTCGCAGTCATGACAACCAAAAGTGTCTCCACACACGACCACACGTCCCTTCGTGGCAAAATCACTCCCTGTTGCGAACCACTGCTTTTGGCACAATGAAGGCAAAAATGGTAAAGAAACAATCATTTGCAAACACAGCTACACATCTTTTCAACCCCTCTGAAGCCCTAGCCCTGTATTGCTGACAGACTGCCCTGGACCATGGGTGGCTCTGTGATGAAGAGCTCCGGCCATCTCTGCCCCCACAGGCAAAAGTGCCGGGTTCTCAGCAAACCAGCCACAGAGCAGAAACTGAAAGCGGAAAGCAGACGAACTACAGCTGTGACCTGGAAGGTTCCAGTCTCATTTCCAAATAGCATTTAAAGCGTTATGAGAAAATGTGAAGCAAATGCCTGGCTCTCCTAAATCTTACAAACAAGCTAATGTCAAGAATAATTTCATAATTTCCAAATTTTTAAAATTCAAATTAAAGCCACAGACACTGATGAAAATCACCTTTCAATCTTCAAAATATGCCTCAGCTATGTCTTCTTACTTTTTCACTCATGAAATAGTGACTATCAAACAAGAGGAAAGTATGCTTAAATTGACTGTAATAAAATTGGAATTTTTTTTACAGCAAAGAACACTATGAACAGTGTTAAGAGATAAGCCATAGACTAGAAGCTACTCACAATATAAATACCAAAGGATCAGTATAACCCGAATATAATCCAGAACACTTACAAACATGAAAAACATCATCACCTCTAACAGCCAAACCTAACATTATTACTTCAGAAACAAGTGGTTCCTGAAGTTCTCCCTGCACACTCCATCCACTGTGAGGAAACTTCCACTGGCTTTGTCTCTCCTTAACCAAACATGAATGCTGAATAACGCACTCAGCTCGATGCCCCCAGGACTCCAGAAGCAACCTCATGCCTGGCCGTCACCAGGCATGAGGGAAGGGGTGCCCCAGTGCCCAGGCAGTGAAAACCGAGTCCTGTCTGGGGACAGCTGGGGCTCATCCAAGACCAACAGAACCCAGGCACCCAGGCATGGCGACGCAGCCAGCTTCCTGGGAAAGAACCCTCCTGGCCCCCACCACAGGCCTCATGTGAGTGTAGGCTGGCCGCTGTTTCCTCAAGAGCTCCTCTCCCAAATTCACTTCCAAGAGTCTCTCACCTGTCTGGCAAAGACCTTTAAAAAGCAATGGGCTAAGGACCTGACAGGGAAAGACAGAACAACGGAGATGTTTTCTTGCTGGTTTCCCAAATACGAATGATCCAAACATGGGAGAAATAAAAATACCATTAAATACTCAAGCAAATTATTCCTGGAAACCTCAAAATCACCAGAGGGCCAATGCTTTCTCCAAGTGCCATTCAGCAGTCCAGGGAACAAGGCGGGGCCAGGCGGGAGAGCCACGCGTCACCACGGGGCCTGGGGTGTTCCAGGGTCTTGCAGATCTGTGCTGGGCTTCCCGCTCTTCTTGAGGGCTCCAACGGGCAGCCTCTCTCAAGGAGGCTAGAAAACAATCTCCTAGTATCTCCAGTGAGCCTGAGAGCCGAGGGCTAGAGGGGCAAATAGGACCTCTGCACTCCGAAAGTGGAGATTTTAAAAGAAGCAGGAGACCAAGCCTGTTTGCAGCCTTGGTGGGGGTACTCAGGCAGTGAAACCCCACGATGCTGATCAAGTCACACCCATCTCCCGCCTGGAAGTCCCCTGTAAGCAGAGGCACAGAACAACATACAAATCTGTCTGTGACACACAAGCCCCCCAGGGCCCCTGTGAGGGGAGCCAACAAGCCAGAGGGAGCTCACAGGGCAGCAATGGCCCCTCTGGGAGGGAGCAGGCAAAGAGCTCCCGGCAGCTCATTCTGCTTCTTTCACGGGGTCCACACACTGAGGTGATGATCCCCCCAGGTTTGTGATGTTGGGTCTGTTACCCTGAGAGAGTAGAAGCCAGTCAAATGGGTCCTGTGGGCAAACAGAAGTATGCTAGTGGGTATGTGGGGGGAACTTGGTGATAGGGGGAGTCTAGTAAACATAATGTTCCTCATGTAATTGTACATTAATGATACCAAAATAAAAATAATAAAAAAATAAAAGTATGCTAGTAACCTGAAGGGCAACGAACTCAGCTTACTTTTTCCATCTACTGATGATTTTTCCAAACAGTAAGCTACAAAACACACAAGAAATAAAACCACAAGACTCCCAAATGGACTCTGTGCACAGTCAGACTTGGTGCTGGGAAAGTGCAAGGCGAGAAGAGTAAGATACCTTTGGAAAATGCCAACATTAGGGAATAGGCTACGACACATAATCTCCTCCCCCAAATCCATCACATTTAACTGAAACACTGAAATCATCCCTTCAGACAGACCCTTAATGATTCTCAAGATTTCTGATGGGAGGGCAGAGAAGAGGCAGGTTGAGGAGCAGGCTGTGAAGGGCAGGCTCAGTCATCAGTCTGCAGCCCAGCCTAAAGACACGGCCAGGTAAAGTCATGCGTTGGCAAAATAATAAACTACTGTATGCTGCAGACCTTCCAAAGGATCTCATGAGTTGAAACCTTAAATGTTGATTCTGTGAATGCAAAAGGCCAGAGAGTAAACTCTGATCAGAGAAGACAGCTAAAGCCCTTTCTGACTGACCATATTAAAAATAAAACACAAACCTTTCCTTGGGCCATAGCAAGTGCAAAGCCAATACCACATGTACCAATCTGGGGGCACACTGCAGCCTTGCTCCATGGAGGGCATGAGGAACAGTCAAAAGAAGAGTGGCTACAATGCCAGTGCAAAGTCTCTGAGCGAGAGAGGCCATCCCCAGCACCTGCACTCCACACCAAGCAGCTCTTTGGGCGCCTACCATCCTCGGTCGCCACCAAGAAAAACCCTGACCTTGTCTTCTCTCCTCTCCTCTTGTTCGATCATGAATTCTGTGCCCCAAGAAGGCACCTAAATACCCCACTCTCCTCTCCTCACCATTGTACTATCTGGTGTGGATTCCAAAGGGTCTCCCTGCCTCCCAATTGCTCTCCCTGCCCACTGCAGAAAGAAGCTCATCCACCTACCCAGGACCTTTTAAGCACGTTAAGACTGCCCCTTCTGCCCTTAAGGTAACGCTGCGATGCCGCAGGCCTTCTCTGAGAGCTCTCTCTGACCACCAGCACCCCCCGCCAGCCACATGCCCTCCGCCGCAGGCTCCCCAGCCCCAAAGGCCCAGCACTCTCAGGGCCTCAGGGACTTGGCTGACACTGTGCCCCTTTCTCCATGTCCTCACCCAACAGTTAACACATTACATTGTAATGACTTAACCCTGACTCATACTCTCCGCCAGGTCTCCACTTACAGGTCAGCCCCGCAGAAAGACTTGTCTAGGTTTCTTCCTTCCTAGGTCAGGGCACGCCAAGCATTGCTAGGCTTCAGTGCCTATCAGCACAGCTGCAGAGCACTGTTGGGGGAACTTCGTTCAAGCCTGCCCCAGCCTGCTTCTGTATTCTAAACTGCACCAAACACTACTGGAAGTCTTGAGGAGACGATCTGGAGAATACTTACTGGTTTTCTGGAGAATACGTCCCGTCCTTCAGGAGGGTTGCTGGGTAACTGCAGTCAGGGGGGCACAGAGCCTTGTGGCTGGCTGCAGCCCCAACACTGGGTCTGTAGGAAGCCCTGCTAGACATGGACCCCACCCCATCTCCACAGCTGCCCAAGGCCATCCAACAACGGCTCCAGTCACTCGCTCTGCTCCCCAAAGCGGGGGTCCAGCCCACCAGCAACGCTTATTATCCTTCCTTAGCTAGATTTATACACATTCTAGATAGTAACCCAGTCCTCTGAACATCCTCTTAAGGAGATGATGATAGACTTATTCCCATGTTACAGATGAGGAAACTTGCCTCAAAAAGGTGTATACAGTAAAGACAGGTTTTGCACCCAGGTGGCTGATCTGGCTCCAGAGTTCATGCTCTTAGACACCACACTGCACAATCTCCCCTCCATTCACATTTTCCTGAAAGGATATGGGAAGAAAATTGAGTTCAGAGACAGAGCCACATGTGCACTGTGCCTGTGTTTACAATGAACTGCAATGCCAAGGGCTGGGTCAGGCAGACAATCACACTGTGGGAGGCAAGGAGCCCTGCCTCCTCCCTCACACCACACAAAAATCACCTCCATGTAGATCACAGACCTAAATGTGAAGTAAAACATTAAAACTTCCAGAAGTTAACAGAGAGTATCTCCATGACTTTGGGGTAGACAAGATTCCTTAAAGAATATACAAAAAGTACCAAACATAAAGGGAAAAAATGATCAATTCTATTTCATTAAAAATAAAACACCTGTTCATCAAAAATCCAATTTAAAAAGAGCATAAAGCTGAAAAAATAAAACCCACACAACTAAGATGTTGAAAAGGCAAGCAATGTAGAAGAAAAAGACCTGTGTGTGTGTGTGTGTCCAACAAGACTTATATCCACATATAAAGAATTCCTATATATCAAAAAGAAAGAGAGGAAATAAAAGAAAAATGGTCCAAAAAATGTGTTCAGGCACTTCATAAATGTGAAAATAGTCGTAAGCATATGGAAAAAGGCTCATCACCTTAAGTGATCAGGGAAATGCAAAGTAAAGCCACGTTCAGAAGCTCCCGTCCCCTGCATCGCTGGGAAGGAGCGCTAAAGGTCCTACAGGTCACTCTGAACATGCTGGGTCACCACCTGGAACGCTTTCTGGTGCAGGTGTAGAAAACAGCCTTCTGTCCGCACACACACCTACTCTGCCAGTGTGTCCCTGGGCGGGCACACAAAAAGGAAGGGCAGGAACTCAGATCAAAATTGCCACTGCTTCATTTCCAACACGGAAGCCACTCTAAACTCTGACGTAGGCTGTTCTAAAACACCAGTCCAACAGCAGATATTCAAGCTGTCTCAGGAAAAGGTGACAAAACTTTCTGGGGAAGGGGAGAAGAAAGACAGGACAAATACAGAATAAGCCAGATGCTGCTGGTCCTCTAAGCTGAGAACAAGAAGTGAAATGCAGTAGAGAGCCGTTAACGTGCCCCGTCTGAGGGTGCACAGTCACGGGGCCTAACTGCCACATGCTAGTGCCCTGCCCTTCTCCCTGCTTTGGTGATTCCTTTTTGTTCCCAAAACCATGCCCATCCTTGCTTGTCTTCATCCAGGGCTTGAGATCAACAGATCTAGAGTTTGGGTTGCAGACTTCATTCTGTGGAAGAGAACCTGAAGGCTTGGAAGGACTTGCCCAAATCACAAAGTTTAGATGGCAATGGTGGCCTGGCCCTCAGGGGTGCCCCACTCACTGACACACTATGGTGCCAGGCAACGCTTTCCCAGGCCACAGCTGCAGCTCGGCTTGAGCCAGGATGGGCTGCCCCCAGTCTCCCACCTCATCAATTTCTCCCTCGCTACCTGGATCAGGCCCACTGGCAAACTGATCTCACATACTCCTCATATCCTGCCTCTTTTTTCTGTTTCCTTCTATAGTGAAACTCCTCAAAAGAGCTGTCTGTTCTTCAGGTCCCGAATTCCTCTCCAGCTCCTGTCTGAGCTCCCCTCACAGCACTGAAATGGCTCATCAAGGGCACCAAGGAACCCACACTGCAAAATCCAAAGGTCAGTCCAAAGGTCAGTCTTAGTCCTTGAACCACCAGGTGTTCAGGAGTGTTATGCCGTTGGTCACTTTCTCCTTGAAATTGTTTTTCTAAATTTGGCTTTCATAGTGCTTTTCTCTTGGGTCTCATACTACCCTGGTGGCCAGTTCTTCTCAGCCTTCTTTCCCATATCGCCTGTGTCCCCTCCCCACCTCTGAGTACCCAGTGCTTAGTCACTAGACCACTTCTCTTTAACTTCCCTCTCTTCCAGGGTGATCTCCGCCCAGCCTGTGGTTTAAGTATGATTTGTGTATAGATATGGCCCACATTATTTCCAACACAGAGTTCTCCTCTGATCTTCAACGCAATAGTCTAAGTGCCTCTGGACATCTCAGTGTGGAGGCACGAGACCTATCAAACTTTGCAAGTCTCCAAAACTGAAGTCCTATCTGCCCAAGTCTCCCCAAGTTCAGACAATGGCACCTCCAAGTCATTCAATCCCAGAACCTTGGAATCCATCCTTATCCTCCCTCTTTCACACAATGTACATCCATTTCATCAACAAATTTTATTGGTCCATCTTCAGAACATATCCAGAATCCAACTACCACCACCTCCACCCAGCCACTGCCATCTCTTGCCTGGATTCTTCCAATACCCTCCTAATCGGTCTCCCTGCCTGTGTCATCTCCCTCATGGCCTGCTCCCTACGCAGCAGCCCGAGTGATCCTTTAAAACCTAAGTGAGGAGGCGGAGCCAACATGGCGGCGTGAGTAGGACAGTGGGAATCTCCTCCCAAAAACATATATACTTTTGAAAATACAACAAACACAACTAGCCCTAAAAGAGAGACCAGAAGACGCAGGACAGTGGCCAGACTGCAGCTACACCAGCGAGAACCCAGCGCCTCGCGAAGGGGGTAAGATACAAGCCCCGGCCCTGCGGGACCCGAGCGCCCCTCCCCCCAGCTCCCGGCGGGAGAACAATAGGCAGAGCGGGAGGGAGACGGAGCCCAGGACTGCCGAACACCCAGCCCCAGCCATCCGGGCCAGAGCGCAGACACAGTATATGCCCAGGGGGCCCTGGATACTGGGAGAACAGGGGGTAGACCTCAGAGCGGGTGCTGAAGCTGATGCCCCTGTGACAAAGAAAAGCGGGGGCTTTTTTTTTGAAAGTCTTAAAGGGACAGGGACTTAACAGCTTGACGGAAACAACCCAGGTCACAGTACAGCAGCTGGAAATTACAGGGAAAACCGGGTGCACTAACCCCCTGGGCAACAGCTCTGAGACCCCTCACGGAGGCAAACAGTCAAGCAGCCCCCCCATCCATCACCCCACCGGGCGCTGCGAAAGCAGAGAAGCAGCCTGAGACAAATTCCGCCCACAGAAAGGGAAATTTCTCCCTTCCGGCCAGGCAAGACACAAAGACCCACTCTACACGCAATTACCCAACACAAGCCACTAGGGGTCGCAGTTGCCCCAGTAAAGAAAGGCCAGTAGTAAGTGAAAATTTTGGCCCTCCCAGCTGACAGTCAATAGCACCTGTCAACATGAAAAGGCAAAAAAATATGATTCAGACAAGACTAACCCAGACAGCTTCGGCATCTGCTACATCTTCCCCTGAGAAGGAATCTGGGGAGATAGATTTAGCCAGTCTACCTGAAAAAGAATTCAAAACAAAAGTCATAACCATGCTGATGGACTTGCAGAGAAATATGCAAGAACTAAGGAAGGAGAATTCAGAAATAAAACAAGCTCTGGAAGGACTTCAAAACAGAATGGACGAGATGCAAGAGACCATTAATGGACTAGAAAACAGAGAACAGGAACGCAGAGAAGCTGATGCAGAGAGAGAGAAAAGGATCTCCAGGAATGAAAGAATTCTAAGAGAGCTGAGTGATCAATATAAAAGAAATAATTTAAGAATCATAGGCATTCCAGAAGAAGTAGAGAGAGAAAAGGGGATAGAAAATGTCTTTGAAGAAATAATTGCTGAAAATTTCCCCAAACTAGGGGAAGAAATGGCCTCTCAGACCACAGAGGTACACAGAACTCCCATGACAAGGGATCCAAGGAGGGCAACACCAAGACACATAATAATTAAAATGGCAAAGATCAAAGACAAGGACAAAGTATTACAAGCAGCCAGAGAGAAAAAAAAGGTTACCTACAAAGGAAAACCCATCAGGCTATCATCAGACTTCTCAACAGAAACCCTACAGGCCAGAAGAGAATGGCATGATATACTTAATGCAATGAAACAGAAGGGCCTCGAACCAAGACTACTGTATCCAGCACGAATATCATTTAAATATGAAGGAGGGATTAAACAATTCCCAGACAAGCAAAAGTTGAGGGAATTTGCCTCCCACAAACCACCTCTACAGGGCATCCTACAGGGACTGCTCTAGATGGGAGCACTCCTAAAAAGAGCACACAACAAAACACCCAACATATGAAGAAGGGAGGAGGAGGAATAAGAAGGGAGAGAAATAAAGAATCATCAGATTGTGTTTATAATAGCTCAACAAGCGAGTTAAGTTAGACAGTAAGACAGTAAAGAAGCTAACCCTAAACCTTTGGTAACCACAAACTTAAAGCCTGCAATGGCAATAAATTCATACCTTTCAATAATCACCCTAAATGTAAATGGACTGAATGCACCAATCAAAAGACACAGAGTAATAGAATGGATAAAAAAGCAAGATCCATCCATATGCTGCTTACAAGAGACTCACCTCAAACCCAAAGACGCGCACAGACTTAAAGTCAAGGGATGGAAAAAGATATTTCAAGCAAACAACAGAGAGAAGAAAGCAGGTGTTGCAATTCTGGTATCAGACAAAACAGACTTCAAAATAAAGAAAGTAACAAAAGACAAAGAAGGACATTACATAATGATAAAGGGCTCAGTCCATCAAGAGGATATAACCATTATAAATATATATGCACCCAATACAGGAGCACCAACATACCTGAAACAAATATTAACAGAACTAAAGGAGGAAATAGAATGCAATGCATTCATTCTAGGAGACTTCAACACACCACTCACTCCAAAGGACAGATCCACCAGACAGAAAATAAGTAAGGACACAGAGGCACTGAACAACACACTAGAACAGATGGACCTAATAGACATCTACAGAACTCTACATCCAAAAGCAACAGGATACACGTTCTTCTCAAGTGCACATGGAACATTCTCCAGAATAGACCACATACTAGGACACAAAAAGAGCCTCAGTAAATTCCAAAAGATTGAAATCCTACCAACCAACTTTTCAGACCACAAAGGCATTAAACTAGAAATAAACTGTTCAAAGAAAGCAAAAAGGCTCACAAACACATGGAGGCTAAACAACACGCTCCTAAATAATCAATGGATCAATGACCAAATCAAAATGGAGATCCAGCAATATATGGAAACAAATGACAACAACAACACTAAGCCCCAACTTCTGTGGGACGCAGCAAAAGCAGTCTTAAGAGGAAAGTATATAGCACTCCAAGCATATTTAAAAAAGGAAGAGCAATCCCAAATGAACGGTCTAATGTCACAACTATCAAAATTGGAAAAAGAAGAACAAATGAGGCCTAAGGTCAGCAGAAGGAGGGACATAATAAAGATCAGAGAAGAAATAAATAAAATTGAGAAGAATAAAACAATAGCAAAAATCAATGAAACCAAGAGCTGGTTCTTCGAGAAAATAAACAAAATAGATAAGCCTCTAGCCAGACTTATTAAGAGGAAAAGAGAGTCAACACAAATCAACAGTATCAGAAATGAGAAAGGAAAAATCACAACAGATCCCGCAGAAATACAAAGAATTATTAGAGACTACTATGAAAACCTATATGCTAACAAGCTGGGAAACCTAGGAGAAATGGACAACTTCCTAGAAAAATACAACCTTCCAAGACTGACCCAAAAAGAAACAGAAAATCTAAACAGACCAATTACCAGCAACGAAATTGAAGCGGTAATCAAAAAACTACCAAAGAACAAAACCCCCGGGCCAGATGGATTTACCTCGGAATTTTATCAGACATACAGGGAAGACATAATACCCATTCTCCTTAGAGTTTTCCAAGAAATAGAAGAGGAGGGGATACTCCCAAACTCATTCTATGAAGCTAACATCACCCTAATACCAAAACCAGGCAAAGACACCACCAAAAAAGAAAACTATAGACCAATATCCCTGATGAACGTAGACGCAAAAATACTCAACAAAATTTTAGCAAACCGAATTCAAAAATACATCAAAACCATCGTACACCATGACCAAGTGGGATTCATCCCAGGGATGCAAGGATGGCACAACATTCGAAAGTCCATCAATATCATCCACCACATCAACAAAAAGAAAGACAAAAACCACATGATCATCTCCATAGATGCTGAAAAAGCATTTGACAAAGTTCAACATCCATTCATGATAAAAACTCTCAGCAAAATGGGAAAAGAGGGCAAGTACCTCAACATAATAAAGGCCATCTATGAAAAACCCACAGCCAACATTATATTGAATAGCGAGAAGCTGAAAGCATTTCCGCTGAGATCGGGAACTAGACAGGGATGCCCACTCTCCCCACTGTTATTTAACATTGTACTAGAGGTCCTAGCCACGGCAATCAGACAAAACAAAAAAATACAAGGAATCCAGATTGGCAAAGAAGAAGTCAAACTGTCACTATTTGCAGATGACATGATACTGTACATAAAAAACCCTAAAGACTCCACCCCAGAACTACTAGAACTGATATCGGAATACAGCAAAGTTGCAGGATACAAAATCAACACACAGAAATCTGTGGCTTTCCTATATACCAACAATGAACCAACAGAAAGAGAAATCAGGAAAACAACTCCATTCACAATTGCATCAAAAAAAATAAAATACCTAGGAATAAACCTAACCAAAGAAGTGAAAGACTTATATTCTGAAAACTACAAGTCACTCTTAAAAGAAATTAAAGGGGACACTAACAGATGGAAATGCATCCCATGCTCATGGCTAGGAAGAATTAATATCGTCAAAATGGCCATCCTGCCCAAAGCAATATACAGATTTGATGCAATCCCTATGAAACTACCAGCAACATTCTTCAATGAACTGGATCAAATAATTCAAAAATTCATATGGAACCACCAAAGACCCCGAATAGCCAAAGCAATCCTGAGAAAGAAGAATAAAGTAGGGGGGATCTCACTCCCCAACTTCAAGCTCTATTATAAAGCCATAGTAATCAAGACAATTTGGTACTGGCACAAGAACAGAGCCACAGACCAATGGAACAGACTAGAGAATCCAGACATTAACTCAGACATATATGGTCAATTAATATTTGATAAAGGAGCCATGGACATACAATGGCGAAATGACAGTCTCTTCAACAGATGGTGCTGGCAAAACTGGACAGCTACATGTAGGAGAATGAAACTGGACCATCGTCTAACCCCATATACAAAAGTAAACTCAAAATGGATCAAAGACCTGAATGTAAGTCATGAAACCATTAAACTCTTGGAAGAAAACATAGGCGAAAACCTCTTAGACATAAACATGAGTGACCTCTTCTTGAACATATCTCCCCGGGCAAGGAAAACAACAGCAAAAATGAACAAGTGGGACTATATTAAGCTGAAAAGCTTCTGTACAGCAAAAGACACCATCAATAGAACAAAAAGAAACCCTACAGTATGGGAGAATATCTTTGAAAATGACACATCCGATAAAGGCTTGACGTCCAGAATATATAAAGAGCTCACACGCCTCAACAAACAAAAAACAAATAACCCAATTAAAAAATGGGCAAAGGAACTGAACAGACGGTTCTCCAAAAAAGAAATACAGATGGCCAACAGACACATGAAAAGATGCTCCACATCGCTAATTATCAGAGAAATGCAAATTAAAACTACAATGAGGTATCACCTCACACCAGTAAGGATGGCTGCCATCCAAAAGACAAACAACAACAAATGTTGGCGAGGCTGTGGAGAAAGGGGAACCCTCCTACACTGCTGGTGGGAATGTAAACTTGTTCAACCATTGTGGAAAGCAGTATGGAGGTACATCAAAATGCTCAAAACAGACTTACCATTTGACCCAGGAATTGCACTCCTAGGAATTTACCCTAAGAATGCAGCAATCAAGTATGAGAAAGATCAGTGCACCCCTATGTTTATCGCAGCACTATTTACAATAGCCAAGAATTGGAAGCAACCTAAATGTCCATCGATAGATGAATGGATAAAGAAGATGTGGTACATATACACAATGGAATACTACTCAGCCATAAGAAAAGGGCAAATCCAACCATTTGCAGCAACATGGATGGAGCTGGAGGGTATTTTGCTCAGTGAAACAAGCCAAGCAGAGAAAGAGAAATACCAAATGATTTCACTCATCTGTGGAATATAAGAACAAAGGAAAAACTGAAGGAACAAAACAGCAGCAGAATCACAGAACTCAAGAATGGACTAACAGGTACCAAAGGGAAAGGGACTGGGGAGGATGGGTGGGTAGGGAGGGATAAGGGGGGGAGAAGTAGGGGGGTATTAAGATTAGCATCCATAGCGGGGTGGGAGAAAGGGGAGGGCTGTACAACACAGAGAAGACAAGTAGTGATTCTACAACAGGTTGCTACGCTGATGGACAGTGACTGTAAAGGAGTATATAGGGGGGACCTGGTATAGGGGAGAGCCTAGTAAACAAAGTATTCGTAAGTATTCGTCATGTAAGTGTAGATTAATGATTAAAAAAAAAAAAAATGCAGTTCCTATGTGGTGACCTCTAATGAGTTCTACACAATAATATAAAGGACATATAAAAGTGTAGGCAAAGGGTCTGTTTGTGTTTATACAGAGGATCAAAGCCTAATTTGGCTACCCCGAAAATGAACTAAGAAACGATATGAAAGAGAACTTCCAACATCAGCACTCTCGGGAAGACTCATGCCAGAAGATGATCATCAAAAAACCCCAACAAAGATCCACGCACTGCTACAGCTGTAGATGCACTCATCCCACCAGCTCCTGGACTTGCCATGGGAATGAAGGAGATATCTAAGCTGGCCTGTGCATACAGTAAAACAACAAATTTGACTGGATCTATACTGTTGGAACTCAACCAAGAATTAGGAGAAGTGCAAATTGTAGCGCTCCAAAATCTTACAACTACAGACTATTTACTGTTAAAAGAACATATGGGATGTGAACAGTGCCCAGGAATGGGTTGTTTTAATTTGTCTGATTTTTCTCAAACTATTCAAATTCAGTTAGATAATAACCATCACATCATTGATAAGTTTTCACAAATGCCTAGGGTGCCTAACTGGTTTTCTTGGTTTCACTGGAGATGGCTGGTAATTACAGGTATGCTTTGGTTATGTAACTATACTCCTATTATGTTAATGTGTGTGCGCAATTTAAGTAGTAGCTTAAAATATATACATGCTGAAGTTACTCTACAAGAAGATATGTCAAAGAAATAATCAATCTTCCCATGTTTTCTCCCGCCTGCTACTTCTATAGCTTTTCTTCTTCCTTCCTAATTACAACGAATTCTTAAATAGAATTCGTGCCTCATATCAAATTTACCGAGTATCATAACTCCTCCAAGTGGTAAAGATACCTCAAGACAAATGCTGGGCATAGAAGCCACAGGGCATAAATATGCAAAGAAATAAAAAGCTAACCATTTCAAACAATAAGGCTTCTCTCTCACTTACCAACTTAACATTTCCCTGTGTGGCCCCGGAAGATGACTGGTTAGCCAGAGACGGGTAAGATTCCTCAAGGGAGGAACAACCTAAGACAGGCACAGTCGCAGGGGGGTCATCAGGTGAGAAATTGGGGATCAACAGAGGTGAGGCTTAGAACCTCACCCCCCCTGTTCTGAGAGAAATCTTCTGCATATGTGGATGTTTTATTGCCCTTGTCTAGCTTGGATTAACACATAGTCTACAGGCACACACCTGATCATCTACATTTGCTCTCTTACAACACTAAACTATGTTTTCTACCTTTATGTTGTATCTACCTACCACTTCAGCATCTTATTAAAAATAATAAAGAGAGAAATGTGGTATCCACATATAAATCAAGTATAAAAATCAAATGTGTATTCATATTTGAACTGACTGTTTATAGTTCATAATGCATGAGCAAAACCAAAAGTTTCTGTGATGACTGCCCTTGTACTGTTCACCATGTAACTTATTCACTATGTAAGAATTTGTTCTCCATGTAAGAACTTGTTCGTTATGCTTCAGAAGATTGGAGACTGACGAAAATTAGGCTTGGGGTGGATTAATGATTGTGCATTGAGCATTGACTCCCCTATACAGAATTTTATTGTTGTTAACAACCATTTGATCAATAAAAATGAGAGATGCCCTAACAACAACAACCAAGAAAAAGTACACACTTCCAATTGTAAAATAAATAAGCAACCGGGATGTAATGTATAGCATAAGGAATATAGTCAAAATATTGTAACAACTTGGTATGGTGATAGCTGGTACTTAGAATTATCATGTATATAAATGTTGAATCACTGTGTTGTACACCTGAAACTAATGTAATGTAATACTGTGTGTCAACTACCCTTCAATAAAAAATAATTATCTAAAAAAAAAAAAAAAAAAAAAAAAAAAAAAAAAAAAAACCTAAGTGAGATCATGCCATTCCTTTGCTCAGGCCTTCCAGCGGCTCCCAGCCCATGCCGTCTGAACCCTTGGCCTCTCTCCCACCATCCCCCTCCTGGTGTGCTCCTCTTCAGCTCCCCTGGCTGCTTGCGTCCCTCCCACACACCAGGAATGCCCTTCCTGCCTCTGCAGCTTTGCTCCTGCTGTCCTACCTGCCTGGAATGCTCTTCCAGACAACCACCAAGCTAGCCCCTTACTTCCCTCATGGCTCAACTCAAGTCACCTGATCAAGTAGGGTCTTTCCTGACCACTCTACATAAGATAGTGTCACCCCACCTTCATACTTTACCTAGTTCCCTTTCTTCATAGCACTTAGAACTTTCTGACCTACTATTTATGTACCTATTTATCATCTGCCTCAATCTATTAAAATGAAAACTCCATGAGAGTCATTTTTATTCTCTGCTCTATTCCCAAGGCCCATGACAATGACTAGCAAAGAGTCGTGCTCAGTCAGTATTACTGAATGACTGAATGAATGCACCCCTTTCCCCTGCACTTTAACACATGTTGCTCTCCTGACGCCCATCTGCTCTCATTTAGGCATTATACTCACTGGGCTACATAGTTTTTTAAGCAAACTTGACTTCTAACAGACTCTGTGAGGTGCCTTTTTAACAAGAACTTGATCTCAGCTAATGCATTTGATTAAGTCTACTCTGATAGTCTTGGAAATAGATGCTGTTCTATGGGCTACAGAAAAGTCACTTGGATTCACAGACAGATGACTAATCTTACTCAACGAATGTTACCAGTTCATCTAAAGGGAGGTCTCTAGCAAACTGTCACTAGGATCTATTCTCAGTTCTATCCAATTCCATTTTCCCCCATGACTTGCATAGTCAACAGATATGACAGAATCCATCATCCAAGCAGAACGAAAGCACAAGTCCATACAAAGGCTTGCACACATTCACAGTGGCTTTGTTAACAGCAAAAATAAAAAAGTGGGGGGAAAGGAAAGAAAAAGACAGGAAAACCCCTCAGAAAAGCAACAACACAGGACTAGATAAACAAATTGCAAATTAGGGTAGCCCCCTACAGTGGAACACTACTCAGCAATGAAAAGTAATGGACAACTGATGGACACAACATGGATAAATCTTAAATAATTATGCTGAGGGAAAGAAGCCAGACCTCCAGAAAGAGAAATAAAGAGAAGGAATATGCTATGTGGTTCCATTTATGCCAAAATTCTAGAAAATACAAAC
The DNA here is from genome assembly GCF_030020395.1 of Manis pentadactyla. NCBI lineage: Eukaryota > Metazoa > Chordata > Mammalia > Pholidota > Manidae > Manis > Manis pentadactyla. The sequence continues at coordinate 234,308,558 of NC_080019.1, read as the reverse complement.
TAAGGACAGAAAGCAAATCAGTGGTTCCTTAGGGACAGTCTAGAAAGTGTTGATGATGGGGAGGGTCTTCAGGAGGCATAGGGTACTTTAAAGGGTTAGGGATGTGCTTGTCATCTTGATTGTGATGATGGCTTCAGGAGTATATACATTACATACAATTGAACCTCAATAAAGCTGGGGAAAAAAATGGAAAGAAAAGAAGAAAAACTCCAAGTAACTTTTGAACTGTATAGTACCCTGACTATAAAGCTTCAGTGGGATATAGAAAAAGGAAAAAAAATTTCAAAAAAAAATCTTGAACTTTATTTTTAATGGAATTATTTGAAAATATTTTGAGTGTACTATTGGACTGAGCAAATGAGTACATACACTAATGCTACTGGGAACAAAATTCTCACTATGGGGGAAGGGAGAGAAAGATGGCATGGGAGGATTAAAATTAAAAGTACTGTTATGAACACATGATTTTTTTAAGTAACTGTATTTTCCGGCTCTACCCACCAGAAGAGCCTACAATCAGCGACACTTCAGTAGCAATGAGCATAGGTACAGCCCAGATCTTGGTTTCTAAGTACCACTCCTCTCCAAAAGAAAACAAAATTCCTTGAAGAAAAGGGAAATTCCCAGGTTGGAACAGAGAATATATAAGCTAGGCCTGGAACATACTGCAGCGCCATACAGAAGAGGGTGTGCTCGCAAACTGCAGGGACATGCCAAGGGAACGCAGAAGTCAGCCTGAGGGGGCTGCCGCTAGCCACGTCTGGGACAAGCTGAGCATCAAAATGAACAACAGGGATAGCTTCTACCACAGTGAATTTTCTAAAAGAGAATCCAAGACCCCAATATTTTTTAAGTGCAGATAAATGCAGAAGGAATAAAGAATCAGAAAAAGAATCATCATTTTGAAGCCACCGTATCAATAACTGATTTAGGTACGAACCATAAGTGGAAGCTGAAAACAGGAGATGAGAGGCTGGAGCACAGGGCATCTCCACAGTGCTAGGGTCACAGCACAATGGAGAGGAAGGCCCAGAGTGTTCCCATACGCTCCCTGCGCCCACACCTGCACAGGCTCCCCATTATCAACATTCCCCAGGAGAGAGGGGCATCTGATACGGTGGATGAACCTACACTCTCACATCATTATCACCCAGAGCCCACAGCTTACATTAGGGCTCACGCCTTGTGGTGCACATTTTATGGGTTTAGACAAACATATAATGACACGTACCTTCCATTACAGTAACACACAGAGGACTTTCACTGTCCTAAAAATCCCCTGTGCTCTACCAATTCATCCCTTCTTTTCCCCTAAACTCCTGGAAACCACTAATCTTTTTATTTTTAAAAATAAAAACTTAGGGAAATAAAACTAAATGAAATGCCATGGAATTACAGAATGATTCTGATTTTGAAGAATTTTAAATGGCACATACAAAAAAGGACATACAATCAAATTCTAGTTAGGGCACATTCTGGTTTCACAGCAAAAAGACTGGAAAAATTACAACAAAATACCAACACCCCTGCTATCTCTGGCAGTAGTATTATGGGTGATTTTGTGTTCTTTACTTCCAAAATTTATTTAGTAAGCACATGTGACTCATAATCAAGAAGTTATTGTTAAACAGCAAAGTCAACAAGTAGTTTGGCAGTAGGGGTTTTGAAATGTTATCCAAACTCCACACACACTCTCCAACGAAGGATCTGGGACATTAGGCAATCGCAGGGTTCCTAACATTTATTTAAAACTAGTCTAAGAAGAAAAAGAAACCAAGGCTCACAATGGGGGTGTCTGACGTGGCAGGCCATAAAGACGGTGACAGCCCAGGGACCCCCTCACAGGAGGAACCGCAGCTACGAGTCCCATGATGCCGCCCCTCATACGCTCAAAGCTTCTTGACACACAAACCACCCACTCTGATCTTAGTTAAAAACTCTGGAGGCTCCCCTAACTGTCCCACATCCGCTGCTCGGAGAACATGACTTCTGTAGACCGCTGCTCTTTACTGAGAGATCCAGGCCTCAAAGTGAGAGTCTGCAGTAGCACCTGCTAGAGACCAAGCAAATAAGCCAGGGTTCCAAGAACGTGTGGGACCGCCACCCTGGCCCTACCCACTCAGGCTCCTGCCTAGCTCGCCCCAGACACGTTCCCTTTACTCAGCACATTCAAGCAGCCAGGCTCTCTACCTTCCTGATTCTTAAACAAGCACATCTGTTCCCACCCAAGGGTCTTTCACTTGGCCCTCTGCCTAGAACACTTTACCCCCTACTCTTTATATTACAAGCAAAGACAAACAGAAGTGGGTCAGAGAAAAAGCAAAAAGTAAAGTGCCTCCAGGGGAGTCAGAGACCCAGGAGTTGAGGAGACAACTTTCCTTACCCAGTGATCCACAGGGATGGGGCACAGCCAAGGCCAGCTCCCTGTCAACACAATGGCTATGCAGCAGGTGACTAAGCATGTCACATATCTAGCTGTAGTTCCAGGATCCTAGTATCCTGATATGTCAAGTAAAACAGACAAGAATGAAATGCAAAAAAGAAGGCCTAACAAGAACAGAGCCACAGACCAGTGGAACAGAATAGAGACTCCAGACATTAACCCAAACATATATGGTCAATTAAAATACGATAAAGGAGCCATGGACATACAATGGGGAAATGACAGTCTCTTCAACAGATGGTGCTGGCAAAACTGTACAGCTACATGTAGGAGAATGAAACTGGATCACTGTTTAACCCCATACACAAAAGTAAATTTGAAATGGATCAAAGACCTGAATGTAAGCCATGAAACCATAAAACTCATAGAAAAAAACATAGGCAAAAATCTCTTGGACATAAACATGAGTGACTTCTTCATGAATATATCTCCCCAGGCAAGGGAAACAAAAGCAAAAATGAACAAGTGGGACTATATCAAGCTGAAAAGCTTCTGTACAGCAAAGGACACCATCAATAGAACAAAAAGGTACCCTACAGTATGGGAGAATATATTCATAAATGACAGATCTGATAAAGGCTTGACATCCAAAATATATAAAGAGCTCACACACCTCAACAAACAAAAAGCAAATAATCCAATTAAAAAATGGGCAAAGGAGTTGAACAGACAGTTCTCCAAAGAAGAAATCCAGATGGCCAACAGACACATGAAAAGATGCTCCACATCGCTAATTATCAGAGAAATGCAAATTAAAACCACAATGAGGTATCACCTCACACCAGTAAGGATGGCTGCCATCCAAAAGACAAACAACAACAAATGTTGGCAAGGTTGTGGAGAAAGGGGAGCCCTCCTACACTGCTGGTGGGAATGTAAATTAGTTCAACCACTATGGAAAGCAGTATGGAGGTTCCTCAAAAAGCTTAAAATAGAAATACCATTTGACCCAGGAATTCCACTTTTAGGAATTTACCCTAACAATGCAGCAGCCCAGTTTGAAAAAGACAGATGCACCCCTATGTTTATCACAGCACTATTTACAATAGCCAAGAAATGGAAGCAACCTAAGTGTCCATCAGTAGATGAATGGATAAAGAAGATGTGGTACATATACACAATGGAATATTATTCAGCCATAAGAAGAAAACAAATCCTACCATTTGCAACAGCATGGATGGAGCTAGAGGGTATTATGCTCAGTGAAATAAGCCAGGTGGAGAAAGATAAATACCAAATGATTTCACTCATCTGTGGAGCATAAGAACAAAGAAAAACTGAAGGAACAAAACAGCAGCAGAATCACAGAACCCAAGAATGGACTAACGGTTACCAAAGGGAAAGGGACTGGGGAGGATGGGAGGGAAGGGAGGGATAAGGGTAGGAGGGATAAGGGGGCATTATGATTAGCAGACATAATGTGGGGTGGGGGGCACAGGGAGGGCTGTGCAACACAGAGAAGACAAGTAGGGATTCTGCAGCATCTTACTACACTGATGGACAGTGACTGTAATGGGGTTCGTGGGGAGGACATGGTGAAGGGGGGAGCCTGGTAAACATAATGTTCTTCATATAACTGTAGATTAATGATAACAAAAAAAAAAAAAAGAAGGCCTATATGCTCTAAAAAGATGTGTGCACTGAGTCAGTCTGTGTCCAGATCTTGATTGACTTAAATCAGGGCTTCTCCACTAAGGGATCCTAAATGCCAGCAGAAAACATTCTTATTCCTCTGGGGCAGCATCCAAAGCACTCAAACTCTACAGTTTATCTGAAGAAAATCTTATTTTATCTTAAAAATGCATGTGAATTCTGATTTCTGTGCCCTCATTTTCATTACCAAAAAAATTGTTAATTCCTTACCAGTTAAAGCACTGAACCCCCAACCTAACACCACCCACCAATCTTCCAGTAGAGCTGACACTCCAACAAGCTCTACCATGTTCATCCTGAGGGCTCATGAAATCTCGTACCCCACTGTACCCGGAGGAACCAAGTTTGGTAATAAAACCACAGGAAAGCAGTCATTCTTAGGATAACCAGTAAGTTCTTTAAGTCTACAGGTCTGACTGGAGCTTTGTTTTTTTCCCAGTAAAACTCCTTTAAAAACCATGCTATTGTCTTAGCTGAATGAGATTGTTTACAACATAGACCAAACAGCTTGAATAAGTGGTGGCCCCAGGACCCTTTCTGGAGAGCCAGGCAAAACCAGAGAAATGGGCATAGGTAATGAAGTAAAAAAAACTGGAGGAAAAGAAATGAGCATCTGGATTTTCCTTGCAAATAAATACTCTACAAGAATATGAGCAGCCTAACAGAAGTGTAAGGGGTGGGTGATCATATCATTAATGAAGATTTATTGTACACCCAGAGAACAATGGAAATTTTGGCACAAAACCAGGAATTAGATCCACTAATCCGGATGCATGTTAATAAGAAACACATGAAGTTCTTGCTGAATGAACATATTAAATGCTGAGCATCTCCCCCTCCCCTCCCCCAACCTTTAGTGCATATTTAGGTCCAGAGTTAGACTAGAGACAGACTTATAGGGCAAGTTCACTTCAGTATCTCATTGGTTCAGTGCTATGAATCTTATGCTACTTACTCTGCATCACACTATACCAAATACAACTAGATTTCTCACAGCTATTCCTAATTTGAGAAGAGCGGGCTGCTCTGCACATTAGGATTGAGGGGGGACCATCAAGCCAAGGCAGGATGGGCAAAACTGAAGAAATCAGCAGGTCTAGGATATTTGGGCAAAACTGCACAGTGTTCAGGATGAGAGGGCCACGAAGGCTGGAGGAGCTAAAACGGTGGCAGAATAGCCACAAGAAACGGAAGTATCATTTTTGTTTGAAGGGGACAGGAGGGGTGGAGCTCTAACACCATAGTGCAACATAAAAATGGTCCTTGAAGTCAGATATCCTGACAGAGCAAGAGGAAAGAAATGGAACATCACTCTGAACTGTACAATCAATAAATCTTTTCAAATTATAAAAAAATTATTTCATCTGAGAACTGTATATATTTTTTAAAAAGCTCCAACTGCACAGCTGTACTAGTCTGAGATAAATCACTATTTAGTTTTTGCCACTTTTAAATAAATAATAGTAAAGTACCCAGAAGCACATCTTATAATTTTTTAATAACTAAGAATCTGATAAGGAGAAAATTCCAAGAAGCCAGGAGGGAAGACAGTGTGGACATATCTATTATATTCACAAGCAGCATCTAAAATCCAGTGGAAACCGGACAAGAATGCTACAGTTGCCTGAAGACAGATTTCTGAGAACCCAAATGACAACAAGCAATACAGACACCTGGGGACTCCACCTCAGGAACCATGAGAGCTGAGCAAGGCCTCACATCGCTATCTTCCATTGCGTCGACAGAGTCTACTTCCAAGACAGGAAGGACCGAGCCAGCTTCGGAGACTCCACCTGAACACACCAGTGGTGGACAGCAAAAGAGGCTACCAGGGAAAAGCAGGGTGAAAGGGTAACTTCCCTGCCAGAGGTGAAGTGGAAATGGGGCAGAGACTTCCAGACAGTATGAATGAGGGCTGACGGCCCCTGAGCCACTCAGCAGGGGTCAGGATGAAAGAGGACTAACATCGTCCCAGAAAGAGGGCCTGGAAAGCGGCCGGGGTGGCCCCCTGGTCTCCTGCAGCAGGTGCCAACCACCTACCGCACGGCTCCTTTCCACCAGGGCAGGCTGGTACAGGCAGACACAGGCTTTATTCCTCATGTGGTAGGAGGCTGACAAACAACTAAGCTCAACGCCACGGGAGGCTGGGCTTCACTGAGAAGCCCTGTGGCTGGCCAGGTGACTAGGGCTGAAGATGAAAGGAAAAGCCCAGCCAGTGCCACCTCACCAAGTGGGGAGGCAGCAGGACGGTGAGCCCTGAAACCACGCTCGCCCAGAGGGGGTGCCCAGCTACAAGGAACAAGTCACAGTCAGCGCAAGTGGTGGGAGGCAGAGCAGCCCTGCAGGAGGTGCAACCAGCTTTCTGGAATGAGAGCCTATCTGAGCTCTCTCTCCACATAATTCCCTCCTGTCCACGCAAGCAGAAATCTGAGTATGATTTCAGGAAACACAGACCTTTCACAGTCAGCCTCACGTCTCCCTCTGCCACCTGATGGGCCCACAACCCCCAGACCAGAGTCTGGCCACCAGGCCTCGGCCACTGCCTCCTCCCTGCCTTGGGCAAGCACACTGCACTCTCACACGGTGGGTCCTGAGTCTGCACACCTCTCAGGGACAGGCTAATGCTAACAGTGCTGCTGCTGCAGCTCTAAAGTGAGGCTTATCGAGAGGAACAACGGCCCATTTCCTGAGAAGGAGCACATGCATTCATTGCTGCAGTGTCCCTAGTCCCTACCTCTCAGTGTGGGTGCCCTCAGCAGTCCAACTGCAAAACCACCTCTCCCAGTCAAAAGTCCATAGAAGGAAAGAGAAGGTGACCCCTGCCACTCCCTGGAGCCACTCACCACCCAGCAGGTCTTCCTCGCCGTCCCTGCCGCACTCCTCCACTGCCACCTCCTCCTCCTCCTCCTCCTCTTCCGCATCCTCCAGCTCCACGTCCGGCTCCAGGTCTGGGTCGCTCCCTGAGGCGGATTCGTCCGACATGGCTCCCAGAGGTGCTCAGAGGGCATTACCAACTCATGGTCCACTGCAGGGGTCCTGGAAGGAAGACAAGAGGCATCAGAATCACCGTGGGCTTCACTTAGGAGCATGAATTTTTCAAAGAGAAAACACCAAGGATGAATTCCCTGAAGCTTTTCGAAGCAGGGCAAGCTAACAAACCCAAATCTCCATCTCCCCAACAACTCCACTGGCCCTGAGATGTGTGTTGGTGACTCTGCCCAGCTCAAGCTTTTCTTAGCTGCTCGGGCAAAAAAATATCTTGAAGTTATCAAACAAGCAAACTCTATACCCCTCAGAATTCCCATTTTCTCATCCCTTCCTGCATCATTCCCTGTGTCCTACATGCCAACTCTCCATATCCATCTACACATACACATGTGTATGACTATACAGCCACAGGCACTCTGCTAGGCTTTGGGGACACAACAGGAAGCAGCACAGAGCACGTGGGGAGCACTGGGCAGCTGGTGTGTGCCAGAGGAATTGTATTATCAGGGGGCGGGGAGCAGGGAAATTCTCCCAGAGCAGAAGCCAGAGGAAGCAGCCGCCACACGGACACCTGGAGGGAGTGTGCTCCTGTCAAGTGAGCAGCGCAGCCTCCGGAGCCAAGTGCTGGGAGTGCTCAGGGAGTGGGGAACACGTCTTGCCTGCAACTTGTGTGGGAGACAGGCCACTCTGCATCGCCGGAATGAAGGGCTTCTAGGGGGCAGCTGGCTATTCACCGCACTGTCCCTCCCGACAAGCATAGCTCAGAATGCCCCTGATGCCAAGGTTTTTGTTCACGAAGCTGAAGAATGAGCTCCACAAACACTCCAGGTAGGAGAGCAAGGTACAGGCTTTTATTTAGAGATAAAGTGAAAGGACAGAGCTCCCGGCTCACACCAGGAGGGGACAGAGAGTCCAGGGTGGTGCGTTGTCTAGGGGTTTTATAGGCAGTTGAGGATTTTTCGAGAACATGTTAAAAAGCTTAGGGGTGTGGACTTATTAAGTGGTCCCAGCATATTGAGAATTAACTTAAAATAGCAACTTCCTGCTCCGATGATTTCTCCCTGAGATACCAGCATCTTGGTCTGGGGGCATATGAAACAAGGCCACCTGCTCAGCCCCCAAGGTGGGCTGAGGTATTGTTTGCTAAAGAGGGAGTTAAGAATTTCTAACATCTTAACTTCTTGGGTATTAAAATGCAAACTTATCTTTAAGGTGGAATCCTTCTTGCCTTTTACTGTGTTGCTTATGGCTGGGCCTGCAAGCTAAATTAGTTGCCAGTTTGCAAAATCACCTCATCAGATCTGAAGAAGGAAAGACAGCACAGAGGCCTGGGCCTTTCAGCGTGCTAAGGTGAATCTTACACATGATTATAAATGATTAGCATAATAAAAACATGTGCTACTCTTCTTTATCTGGGGAATATTAACTGATCTCACTGAAGAATGACTCTAGAGCTGAATGTTTAACACAAGAGTTTTAGTAGGGGGTTTCCTTGCATGTGCTCTGACTGCAAATATCCTGCCTTGCTTTTCCCCCGCACCCCCCCCAGGCCCTCACCCTGCTCTGTTACACCCACGGTCCCTGTCTCAGTAGGGGGTACAGAAGGCAAAGGCCATGATGAACTAAACCCTGAGAAAACATTTTAAAGAAAAAAGTAGATGATAGTTAATTTGAAGAAAGATGGTCAAAGGGAAGGCAGAAAGGCTAGTGATTTATTCAGTCCAAAGCCTAGTACTTTCTGTGGCAGTGACACTGTGCCAGGCTCTGTGTGCATGATGCATATACAAGCGTCAAAGAAGAAAACCCAGATGCAGAGCAAGAAGCCATAAGGCTGTCTCCAAAACAGAAAGAATCAACAAAAATGTCACTTTTGTACACCAAGGAAGTCTGTGTCCAAAAGCATGAATAAATACCAAATAAAATCCAATCATAATTTTAAATGATATACCTAAAACAAAAATGGAAATGACACTATTGTCCCTAGGAAATTTACAATGAGTTTTCTCCCTTAATTACACTTAACATTTGCCCTAAACACATCTACACTCTTATTTGCTGCCTTGGGGACACAGGATCTGTTCACCCTAGTGCAGTCAGGGGTGCCCTCTGGGGCTGCCCGGTATCTCTCCAACCAGGTGGGCCTGAACCCTGGAATCAAGCCCTAAACCTCAGCCTCAGCAGCACTCACCATGTCACCACCACCACCACCCCGCCCCCAACCAGCGATGGTCAACTGGGAATGAGGAATAAGGTGGGGCGCCTAGAGACTGCCAGACCTCAAGGACAGAGACTCCAGGCCTGCGTTTGGGCAGGAGGGCTGATGGAGTTCTTCTGACTGCTCAGTCAGCAAGAAGTTATTAAACATTTTTGTGACCTACTCGCAAGTGGACACTGCCGCAGCACTGCAGGCAAAATAAAAATGCCCAAAAAAGAGAAGGGGAGTCAGCGAGAGACAAAGGACAGAATGAGGAGCCAATCCTTCCCCCTGCTCACCACAAGGATGAGAAGTGCAACCCACTGTGACGTAACGGTGGCGCCGGGCCAGAGGCCCAGCTCAGGCAATGGTGGCATCTGCAGTTTTACAAACCCAGGGCCACAGGCTGCAACTTGCCACCCTGATCAAGAAACTACTGAACAGCCCACATCACAGCCATTTCCAGAATCTCTTCATCATCTCTCCCATTAACTAAAGCCAAAAAACACTGGCTTCCACAACAAACAATTCTCATAAATGAACCTCTTCACATTCAAATATCCCCATTTTGTTGTTGTTGTTGTTGATTTCCTTTATTTTTTATTTTTTATTTTTTATTTTATTTATTTATTTATTTTGTTATCATTAATCTACAATTACATGAAGAAAATTATATTTACTAGGCTCCCCCCTTCACCAAGTACCCCCACACACACCCCATTACAGTCACTATCCATCAGTGTAGAATCACTACTTGTCTTCCCTGTGGTGCACAGCCCTCCCCGTGCCCCCCACATGCTAATTATACATGCTAATCGTAATGCCCCCTTTCTTTTTCCCCGCCCTTATCCCTCCCTTCCCACCCATCCTCCCCAGTCCTTTTCCCTTTGGTAACTGTTAGTCCATTCTTGGGTTCTGTGAGTCTGCTGCTGTTTTGTTCCTTCAGTTTTTTCTTTGTTCTTATACTCCACATATGAGTGAAATCATTTGATACTTGTCTTTCTCCGCCTATCTTATTTCACTGAGCATAATACCCTCTAGCTCCATCCATGTTGTTGCAAATGGTAGAATTTGTTTTCTTCTTATGGCTGAATAATATTTCACTGTGTATATGTACCACCTCTTCTTTATCCATTCATCTACTGATGGACACTTAGGTTGCTTCCATTTCTTGGCTATTGTAAACAGTGTTGCAATAAACATAGGGGTGCATCTGTCTTTTTCAAACTGTGCTACTGCATTCTTAGGGTAAATTCCTAGAAGTGGGATTCCAGGGTCAAATGGTATGTCTATTTTGAGCTCAAATGTCCCCATTTTAAGATAATCCTGTTCTTAATTAAAGGTCACATCATTATGTTATTTTTGCACTAGGTTGAATATGACATACCAGGGAGGGCATAGATTCTTGACTTGATATTAATATTACACAACTCTTACAATAAATAAAGTATTACAAGTATAAAAATAATTACATAGTAGAACTTGGATGGGCTCCTAGAAAATGCCGCTCACCTAGAAGGATGGGAAGGACCCATGCAGTTGTACCACTATCTTTAGCACTGCTGCCATCCTGATCAAGAACTATGAAATACACGCCATTTCAAATTTCAGAATTAACACAAACCAGGATTAAGCATGCCATTTTATAGCTTCCCCACGGAGTCCACTTTTGCAGCCAAAGCCTGCAAAATCATTATCGAAAAGAAATTATTAACTGAGAGTGCGTACTTGACTGCAAGGCACACGAGTCATGAAGGCAAGGCAGCACCAGAGGAAGCCTCCTGATCAACAGCTCCAGGACCCATCCGGCAGGAATCCACAAAGGAGCGCCACAACAAACAGGGTACATCTGACAAGTGGGACAAGGGCTGCCTGCTGGGCACCTCGGCAGAGGAGAGACCCTGCAAACTCTCTCACTGTGACACACCAAGAAATACAGATGAAATTACAAAAGGCACCCATTTTAAATGCACAGCTGTTTTTACAAAAGTAGTAGAAATCCCCAAAGACCAGGAATGAAAGGCACGTCGAAAACACAGACAAATTCTCCTGAGAACTGCCACTACAGCAGTCCTAGGGGAGGAGAAGAGGGCAGGGGGAGATAAGAAAGAATGCCTTGGGCTCAAGCTAAGAACGGGGGCTGTAACCTCTACATAAAGCCAGGACCTTGATGAGCTATACTCTCATGAAGGAGTGGTCCAGAAAAAATCTAACCACCAACACAGAAGACAACACAAAATCTCAACCTAGGTGGAGGAGGGAAAAAAGGTATCCAATGGGAGTGTGTAGCCATGAGTCTGCCCCTGAACCAACCTGAGGTTGAAATATGTATTTATTTACATGGTCCAAGAAAGTAATCAAAACTACAGGGTCCCAGGAAAGTGATACATCCTGGCTGCCTAGAAGCAAATGCAAAACATGTCTGGGACATACTTCAGCCTAAGCCACATAAGATCCCACAGATAAAGCCTTACTGAAGATGAGCTCACAACCCAAAAGTACAAGCACATGAGGGACTAATCAAACAAAGTAAGAGCCAGCAGGGTCAACTAAAACTAGTTACCTAAAAACTTCTGACATTGCAACTACCAGATTAAAGGAGGTAAACTACACACTATCTCAAAAGATGCAAAAAAAAAAAGCTCTCATAAAATTCAAAGCCCGTTCATGATTATTAAAGCAAACAAACTCTTAGCAAATTAGAAGAAAACTTTCACCACATAAAGGGAGCCTGCCAAATGCAACCACCACATTTAGTATGAGACACTGGAGGCATACCCTTTAAATTCAGAATCAAGACATGGCTGCATGCTAACAATATTTCTATTAACATCAAATAGGTTCTAACCAACAAGTAAGACACACACACAGAAAGCATAAGCATTGGAACAAAGAAGGAAGATCATCCACAGTCAAGGATTATATTATTTCAACATAGAAAACCTACAGGAAAACTATTAGAAATACAGAAGAGCTCAGTAAGGTGGCTAGATGAAAGAGCAATATACAAAAATCTATTTTATTTCTACATGCAGTCAACACCCATTTACAAAGTGTAATTTTAAAAACACCATTATTTGTAATAGCAACAATAACCATATAGCATCTAATAATAAATCTAGGGAAAAATATGTAAGACCTTTGCAGAAAAAAGTAAAACACTTCACTTAAATGCAATAAAATACACCCAAATAATCGGAAAGATGTAACATGTTCATGGATGGGAAAATACCATTACAAAATGTTGATTTTCGCTATAAACTCAATGCACTTCTAATCAAAATCCCAAGTCACAAAATGTGCCATAAACTTCACTACATCAAAAATGAAAATGTCTGTGCAAGGAAATATCATAAACAAAGCAAAGAAACAATAAAATGATTAGTATCCACAATATATGAACCAGTAAAATGATTAGTCACTAGTAGCCTAACCCTACATCCCAAGGCCTGCGCCATCCATTCCACTTCATCTCCTCATGCAGACATTTTATACTGTCACATCACCACGAGATGGGTGAGTACAACACGACTGGATATTTTGAAAGGCCACATTTGTGTAACTTTTATTACAGTATATTATAACTGTTATATTTTAGTATTGTTTTTAATCTCTCATTGTGCCTAATTTATAAATTAAACTTTATACAGGTATGAACGTACAGGGCTTGGTACTATCCGAGATTTCAGGCATCTACTGGGCATCCTGGACAATTACCCTGCAGAGAAGGGAGATTGCTGTAATCAATTTTTTTTTTGGTATCATTAGTCTACAATTACATGAGGAACATTATGTTTACTAGACTCCCCCCATCACTAAAGTTCCCCCCACATACCTCATTTGTAATCAGTTTTTAAGAAAGACTTGAAAATAACCACAGCGTGTTTAGGGAACTGTCCGAGAGAACTTCAGCGAGAAGGAACGGCTGATGATCTCACCACTCTTCCCTTGTATGCCACACTACTGAGACGGTGTGGAGGACAGGCTGATACTATGCCACCCAGTAACTAACCCTCCCCCAACCCGGACCTTTCCCACAGTCAGAGAAAGTCACTACTTGCATTATCGGCAGACTTAAGAATCAGTTTAAACTCACTAAACGTACTACCAAATGCTAATGCACAGAGAAGACTTAGAAAGCAATAAACCCTTCTCAGCAAAAGCTATGGTATTTCGACATTCTAAGTGCTGAGCCTAGTGATTTTGATAAATACTCGGAGAAGGGAAGGGGGACACATGGAGGTCATGACTTAAAAAGCAAGACATACTTTTACTAAAATGCACATTCTCTGTACCCTGACATAAAGAGGCTCTGAGATCTGGGCTCAGGCTGTTCTACGAGCTGCAGAGAAAGAATAGAAGCGATGACTGAGAACCAGCACATGGAAAGCTCATACACTCTAGGAAACCTAAGGCATTACCTAAGGATACAGCCTCTGAGGGTACTAATCAACAAAGAACAGTGAAGAGTAACAGAGGTCCCATTTTCAAAAGGAAGAAAAAGATCACTCTTCAAGGATAGTTCTAACACATCCAAGCGCCAAAATCAGAAAAGCCTCAGATTCTGTTACATCCCTCATGCCAGAAATTGACCCTTACCTACTCCCAAGTTATTTAAACTGACAAGACAGCTCACCATTGTGGAGGTTCTGGTGGTCTCTGGAAGGTCTCCTTCTAGACAGGTGGTCTCTGGAAGGTCTCCTTCTAGACATTCTAGAGACTAGCACCTCCAAACATTCTGTTCAGCTCAACAAAAATTTCTTCAAGAACTATCATCTACCAGGAACACAAAGATGAAAGGCAAACACAGGTCAGTCAGGTCACAGGTAAGAGTGAGGCCCAAGTGAGTGTGAAAGAAAGAACCGGACAGAGTTAGGTAATGAGTAGGCAGAAGACTAGACATGCAACCTGGAGATGACGGCAAGGGGAGGGCAGGGAAGAGTTCAGACAAAGCAACCCTAGGATCAGTGCCTCAGGGACATGAAAGGAAGACTGTGTATAGGGAAATCTAGGAAGTTTGTATTGCTAGAGCATAAAGGGGGGCATATTAAGGGAAGAGTAGAAACTGAGCCTGAAAAAGTAACAGGGCCAAATCCTGTAGCACCCTGAACACATGATAAGGAGACAGGATTTTACCCTACATGGAAGATCAGATCCACATGATCAGATGTGTCTTTCATTAAGGTTACTCTGGTCCACAGAATGTTGGATGGAAACATAGGTATAATACAGTTCCAAACTGAAAACAAACCCCAGCTCATTTTTCAGTGTGACCTTGGGCGAGTCACTTAATCTCTCTGGGCCACAGTTTCCTCACCTGCAAAATGAAGGTACCCCCTACCTTCAAGGATTATTAAGATGATTTAAGTGATAAATAAATATAAATGTAACCTGTACTATGAAGACAGTTCAGTATTTAGCATATTGTAAGTTTGAAACATGGTTTGGAAGAAACATTTGCTGCAAGAAACGTGGAAGGTAGAGTAAGAGAGGATAGGAAAGGTAACCACTGAAAAAGCCAGAGGGAAGGCCAGATTTGAGAACCAGTTAGGAGGTGAAATAAACAGGTCTAGTGGACAGCAAAAGACAAAAGATGCGTGAGGCTTCTCTTCCAGTGTCCCTAACAGGGCCTGGGGTGCTGCTTGCTGTCACCTGCTCCTCAGACAAGATGCCTGGCATATCCCAGCTGCTACTATCAGCATGGCTGTGGAGGCAGCAGTGTGTCATGGAGTGGGAGCTCTTTGGTGCCACAGACCCACAGGATAATGGCGCCACTTAACTGGAGCAAAGTACCTGCCTTGCCCTCATCTGGGGAAACAACACCCACCCTCTCGTTGCTGTGAGGGCCCTGCAGCGTATGACCTGTGTAACAAGCACTCAGTCACTTAGCACAACACAAAGCCTACACAGATGTGAAGCTTACTGTATGGCGTCTATCATGAAAACTACAGTCATATCACAGCTCCAGCCAATCTGGAAGCCCTGGGATCGGAGGCTGCCCAGTGCACATCGGTATGCTGGTTCTCATGTAGGCAACCCAGGTTCCACTTAGAGATAACCAGTTTTTATTTCCAACACATGTGTTACGTCCTCCACCATAACATGTGCTATCTGATTTCTAAACAAATAAAACTGGTTTCAGAGAGCTCATTTCTGGAGCCAGCAGCTGGGATGCTGTACGATTTTACCCAAAAGTTAAGTAAAAACTGGGTCCCAAGCTCAGAATAGAGGTATTCCTCTCAGACCAAATTGGATAAACCAAGTCTACCAACAGTGGGTGGACAGAGAATAGGGAAGGGAAGAATATGGAGACAGCAAGAATAACCCACACCTACAAGGCTCACCCACAGCCAAGGGTATCCAGTGTTGAAGCAGTCAGATGAGGCAGTTACCAAGTGTAAGACTGTCTGGGACATGGAGAGTCTCCCAGTCAGGCCAGAGAAAGGAGTCACGTAAGCTGTAAGAACCACATGCTCTACCCACATTAAGATTCAAGACTCCTTAGGGGAAGTTAGGCAGCTGGAGATCTAACCTGGGCAGAAAAAACATCAGAAGGGACAAAACTTAAAGACATTACATGTGGAAGAGCAACAGTTTCCACTTCAATAGGCTATTTTCTTGATGCCCCTACTATCTGATGTCTCATAAGGAAGGTATCGGTCTTATGCTTCACAGGCACTCTTTGACACTTTTGCTTACGGAAAAGCAAGAGAAATGAATCTCCAAGGGAGAAAAACTTGCTAAAATGCCCTCAGCTCTTCATTTTTTTTCCCGGGAGAATAGTTACCAACTCATCACCACACAACCTAAACCATTTGCCCGTGGTCAAGAACCCTGTAAACACACAGGTGTGTCGGCCCCTGTTACCTGCACCGACGATGACTGCACCGCTGCCTGTGGGGGCTCACTCCCGGGGGAGACTGTGAGGAGAGACTACCTCCCTAGTGAAAGCATCATTTCCTGTTCTCTTTTTTTTCCCTTTTGCAAAGTGTATGGTTGAGTTTAATAAGGTGAAATGTGAGATGTGATTCCATTACATAATTAGAGCACCTCTGTACTGGGAGTGCAAAAAGGGAATCTTAGCGTTGGCAAGCTTCCTGTCAAACTAGCTAAGGATACCGGTAAGACTACGTTCAGTAAGTACTGCATGAGCGATAGAGACCCCAAACACACCAGAGTTCAGAAAAGGAAGCAGTAGACTCTGAGGTTTGGATGCTGTTGGAAGGCTTCCTGGAGGAAGCAGAGCATGAGACAACCTCTGAAGCAAGGCAGAACCAGACTAGTGTGGAAGGGAGGAGACATTCCACAAAGGAATCATGGCTTGGATCTGAAGAGCGCAGAAAAGGCAGAAAGTGTCAGGTTTTCTGGAAAGAGAGAAAATGATTCATCAGTAAATACAGACTAAGCACCTGCTATTGACCAGCACTGGTCGGCACTGAAGCTACACAGGTAAGGGAACCCAGGTTATAGAGTGATAAACGGATCCCTGCAGGGATCATCCAGTCACATGACACAGATATGTAAACCTACATCATAGCAATCTGACAAGTACAACATATGGCTATGGTCCTTCTTCCATCAGGTGACAAACAGATAAATGAAACATGCATATCCACAGAATGGAGTACTTCTCAGCAATAAAAGGGAGTGAAGTACTGACACACCCTGCAACATGGATGGACCCTGACAACACTGTGCTAAGCAACACAAGCCAGTCATGGAAGACAATATAGTGTGATTCCATTTATCTGTGATGCCCAGAATAGGCAAATCCATAAAAACAGAAAGCAGATTAGTACCTGGGGGTAGAGGAAAGAAGACTAGGGAGTGACTGCTTAATGAGTATAGGCTTCTTTCTGCAGGAACAAAATGTTCCAGAACTAGACAGTGGCAATGGTTGTATAACCTTGTGAATACACTAAAAGCTACCGAATTGAAAATTTTTAAATGGTAGAATTTATGGTATATAAAGGATTCTCAGAAGAGGCAACAGATCTGAATATTAAAGGCCACACAGAGCTTCATCCTTAAGCAGAGGAGGAAGATGTCATTCAGGGAAGGGGAATGGCATGTGCAGAGGAACAGTTCCATGGGATTAGAGGCTGGGGGGAGTAAATGGGAGGCTACAAGACATGTCAAGTTGACAGGCCAGACCTTGACCCAGCAGTGCCCTAAGGACCTTGCTAAAGAGTCTGAACTTTGTCCTATATGGAGATTGGCAAATATGTAGCACTTGGCACCACTTTCCTGTCTGTACCCCCGGCAGACATAACTATTATGCCATTGAGCCCTTCACCACTGAGCTCAGATGTGGACTCAGTATGTTTATTTAGGCAACCCTCCCCACAGTCTTTGTGGCCCCAGCAGGAGCCACTGAAGGATCTCAAGCAGGTGAATTTTGTCATATGAATTTGCAATTTAAAAAGCAGTCTGATGGCTATATGGAGGCAAGAGGACTGGGTAGGAAGCTATTGCATCAGTCTTGGCAAAAGGTGATGAGACCCTGAACCACAGCAATGGCAATGAGAAGGTAGCAGAAACTTTAGAGACTAAGGAGGCAAAAACATAAAGCCTTCAGTAGCTAAACAAAGCTCCATGAGGGCAGCCTTGCTCACCTCCCTCTCCCCAACATCCAGCACAGAACCTGGCACATAGGAAGGACACCACAAACATTGACCAAATTGTTAAGTGCCTTATCTACATTTTCTCACTGGATCTTCACAATACCACAAGGAAAGTAATGTTATCCCATTTCACAGATAAGGAATCTAAGGTTTAGAGAGGTTAGGTGACCTGCCCCAAATATACCCAGCTAGAGTAGTAGAATTCTATTCCAACCCAGACTTCAAACTCCAGACCACAGGCTCTTATCCACGGCCCAGGTTTCCAGTTTGATCAACAGGGCAGGTAAGCCTTACTGGTGAGATGTCAGAAACAGCTGCAAAACAGACTGGGGTCAGAGATAGAGATTTGGGTATTCTTGCCACATTCAGCTAGCTGAAGCCTCAAATACGGAAGATGCACAGGGAGTGTGTATCAGGGGAAAGGAGCCAAGGGTGGCCCAGACCATGAGAGAGCAGAGGAGAGGCATCTACACAGAGCTTCAAAAGGCAGGGAGAGAACTAGCCAAGGGAACATACTACCTGGAAAGATGTGCAAAGTAGGCATGGATCAAGAGTCAAAATGCCACCGAAACTTCAGAGCCACGGGACAGAGGGGTCATCAGAGCCGCAGAGAAAGACAGAATTTAGTAGTTCTAAAAGGCACTGGAGCCTGCCTGGTGTTTTCTAAAAATTTCAGGATATCAGAATCTGGGTTGTTTGTTAAAAATACATAGTATCCCAATTCCCACCAATAGTGATCTTGGACAGGTGACTCAGTCTCTTTAAGCCTGTTTTTTCATCTCTAAACTGCAAATTAACAGCATCAACTTCATTGTGTTATGTCGAGGACTTACTGTATGTGCTTTAAGGAATTAAGCCCAGGGGTGACTGTGACACCATGCAAAAACTGGCTATTAGGAAGCCCAGCTACAGAAACCACAGGAGGATTCTTAACTGGAGAGAGGTGGGTGAAAGGCAATCCTTTCAGACGGCCTGCAGAGCCAAGAGACTAGAGGGAGGAAAATCGGTCATCATAATCCAGGACTAGACCTGGAGGGCTAGGGCCAAGCGGAAGACAGAGAAGCCAGAAAGAATGGAGCAGAGCTAAGGCATTACCAAGGAAAACTCAACAGGACTTCCTGCACAGAAAAGGGAGGAATTAAATATAACTCTGAGACCTGAAGTCCCGGCAAATGCAAACACAAGGGCACACACTTCAACAAAATCAGGAAGAATGGAGGGGTTGCTGACGGGGTGGCAGGGGATAGAACCCATGCAAGATGTCTGATAAGAGGTGAGGGCTAGAAAATAAACACATAAAAGAGCCAACTGGCAGTAAACATGTTTTGAACAAGAAGCAGTGGGCCAGTTAAGAACACAGGCTCCCAGATGAGACAGACTGGGTCAGAGTCTAGCACTGCCACCTTCTAAGACACTAAAGTTGCTCAATTTCTCTAAACCTAGGTTTCTCCATTTACAGCATGAGAATAACAGTACATGTCTTGTATAAGATTATTTTTTTAGTTAAATGAAAAAGAAATTGGCACACTGGCTGGCACATGGGACGTTAGCTTTCAAGAAATGTTGATGATTACATTTAGCGACTCCATGATGACAACAGTATTACCAGCTACGCTTTGGAGACACTAAATTGTAGTACTCAAAAGAGTCAGAAAATCTTCCCAACTCTTAGACAGGACAGGAAAGCAGAGAATTCTCTGAATTTTGAGATCAAGAAAAGAGTACCTGAATTAGTACCATCAGGGCCATTTCACAAGCTAGGCCTTCTTCATTCTTAACTATGTAATCATCACAACCTCAGAATACCTGGTTTAAAAATATTTCCATAAATGTTCTTAACTTGAGGCAAATTCTACTTTAGTTCACTTATTCATTATTTATTGCAAAACCGTTAGTACAATAAATTGTGCTTGATACTATAGGATGCAAAATTACATGCACTGTAAATCTGGTACCTCTACTCAGGGAGATTACAAATGAGACAGGAAGAAAGGCTTGTGTACACAAACGTCTTAAGTACCAGGCATACTGTGACACGGCAGATGCGCTGCCAGTCAGGCGAGTCAGCCGCGGAAGGCTCACGTCCAGCGTGGAGGAAGGTGCCACCTGAACTAAGCCTAGAAAGATGGTCATAATATGGGCTGGTCAGAACACAGGTTCAGGGCAAACAACCTGAGCACAGCCAAATGAAACAATACGGATATAGATGCAGAGCTGCAAAGGGCCAAAGGTATGTTCCTTGAGAGTCAGGATGAACTGAAGAACTGGCCGAGTAGTCATCAGCCCTATGTTAACAGCAATTGAAAGGGAAGAACCGCAGGGTGCAGCCTGGATTTCCCAGGAGAGGCCAGGGGAGGGAGGCCCAAGACTTGTTTGGGGAGCAGGATGGTGGATATGGTTCCATACACGCCGAGCAGGAAATTCTGAAACCACCTTCTCACAGCTGATAGGTTTGGAGCTGGACAGGACTTGGGACTCTGATACACTCTTCCATCCTTCTGAATGAGGACGCCAGGACTCAGAGAGAACTGAGTTGCCAAGCCCTGAGGTTAGTGGCCAAGACTGAGCTCAGACCTGCTCTGCAGACTCAATTCAGTGCAGTTTACACTCATCCCCCTGGTCAGGCAGTCCCAAAGCCAGAAGGCAAAGTGGGTTTGTTGCTTGGTAAAGAATCCAGGATTATGGAACTGAGTCACTTGAACAGCCTGAAATGACAGGAGTGAAAGAGCTCGTCTTCAAGGGCCAGACCACAGGGGGCAGAGAAGAGGAAAACAAACCTGGGTTACACGGGTAAGGTTGGAGTTTTAAAAAGGCACATCTGAGAGGCAGGCAGCAAATCAAGACCACACAGAATCCTGGAAGCCCAGGTCAATGTCTCCTCTTCAGCTGACACATACATGTTCAACAAGAATCTGCTGAAAGGTTGAATGAAGACAGAGCAAAGACAGACACCGGAAGTCTCCATGCAGGGGAAGCACTGTGCTGAGCACGTCATGGGAGTGACGAGAAAGTTTGGCACTGGCCTGGGAGGGGCACTGCTGTCATCCTTACTACACTTCAGGATGGATGACAAGCTTAAACTGCCCAGATATCAGAGCCAGGATTAAAAATCAAGCTCTCACTGTTAAGATAATATCATTAATTTTTATTAGGGTAGAAATGGCAAGCTAATTTTAAAAAAAACATTCTCATTGGTTAAAGCAGCACTCAGTGACAACGTCTGAGACTTAGGTTTAAAACATGCCAACAACAAACAGTGGGAGTGTTGGTAATTATCAAAACTGGGTGATGGGTACATGGGGCTCATTAGACTGTACTCCCTGTTGTTGCATATGTTGGAGTTTTCCACAGTAAAAAGGCCACTCATGTGCAGCATCCCTTCCTGCAAGGATGGTGGGGAGTGGGGAGTGGGTCAAAACAAGGGAGAACAAACACCAAGGGAAAACCCTGTGTCTGGGCAATAAGGAATTCACCTCAGAGACAGCATTCAGGAGAAATAAAGGAGCAGAAGCTAGACCACAAAGGATTAGGAGACACAGATAAAGCAGGTGGTGAGGAAATGCAGTAAAACTGCTTTTTAGGCAACAGACGAGATAGGAAGTTCAGGGCTAGGGGGATAGCATGAGAGCAAAATCACTATGGCTCTACCTGGTATGCAGGTAAAAACAAAAAGGGCGGGGAGGAGAAAAGGAGATACTGATTAAGCAATTAATTAATATATCAATCAAGTAATATATATGAAATACATAATTGGCAAGATGTTCTTCCTCCTCAGTAACATATGTAAATAATAATCTGTTATCTAGGCTTCAAATTGGCAAAGATTAAAAGAATTCACAATGTTCAGTGCTAGAGAGAAATACAAATTGATACAATCTTTTGAAAGTTACTTGGTAATATCTAGCAAAATTTTAAACACTCACCACCTGTGGGAGTCTACTTGTAGGAATTTATCCTAAGAAGTATACAGAGTATACAAAGGTGTATACAATGTGTATACAATGTGTACAAAGAGGTATGCAGAGATTTATACACAAGGATGCTATAACTGCTAAGAAATAGAAACTAATATCTATCACCAGGGGACTAGAAAAATTGACACAGATATACAACATAATAAACACTATGTAACTATTAAAAGATACCACAGAAGATAAAGGAATTAAAGGAAAAAAAGCACAAGTTACAGAAGAGTAAATAAACTGTGATCCCACTTCTGTAAAAAGGAATTACTTTATCACATACACATATACATACATACACACATGCTAGCACAGAGTGAGAAACATGTGGATAAATACAGACCAAATGCTAATTAACACTGAGACATGGAATTATGGGTCCCCTTCTTTAAAAATGCCTGAATTTTACTGTGCTCATATATCACTGGCATAATCAGGAAAAAAAGTAAAAACATCAAGGGCTTGCTGAAAGAAAGGGACTCTGAGTGATGACATTATCATGACAGAAAAGGAAGGGGGGAAAATCAAGGAGCACAAGCCCTAAAGGTCACAGGTCAAGAATGAGGAAGCTGGAGGGCACACTAGAGCCCTCTTTCCTGCAGAAAGAGCAAGCGTTGGGAAACAGGCAAGCGGCTGCTGTGGGAAGGGGGCCGGAGCCCCGGGGCAGTGCTACCTTCTTCAAATATATCCTCTACTAGCCAAAAGCCTGGAACGAGCAGCGGCCATCATCCCAAAATGAAGCCCTAACAATATCCCCTGAAGACATAAAAGGGGCCTTAAACTTAAGAGCCCAAAAATCTGGCATGGAGGCCCAGTTTTCTTCTCATTAGCTCTGCGCAGTGGAAAGCTAGCCACCTAACCTCTGTGCTTTCTCACCCGTAAAATGGGGACATCTGCCCCACAGGATGGTTGGGAGGGCAGAGGCAATGTGAATGGAAACGGTTTACACTATACTATCACACCTGCGCACAGTACACACATCACAATAAGACAAACATTTTTCACCTCTGCCTGTATGTAACTCCCCTCGACAGTGCTACAAAACCTTCACTGGGTGCTGGCGGGGCCAGTGTGCCCATGCTGGCTGACAAGGTCCATGCTGTTATTGCTTCTAACGCGTGTTGTCACAATTTCCTTCTGAACTCTTAACACTGTCACAAAATGTCTTCAATTCAACAGTGGCTTGCTTACCATATTTAAAGTGCCTTATGCTTTGTCTCACTTTTCCATTTTATCTCATATCAATTTTTATCTTGAATCCAACTCGTTACTTTCCACACTTTCCTTTTCTGCAGCCAGTTATTTGTCACCTACATTAAATGACTGCATCAGTGAGGCTCTCACCCAGCCTTCTGCACTCTGATCAACCATACACTCTCAAGTTATTTTACCACTAAGAAGAACCAAGAGGTAACTAAATGAACAGGCACAATTCCATAACTTCCAGGTTAATAACTCAGAACACACAGCCTTCTAACAAAGAATTAATGTATTAGTCTCAGTGTTAGTACAGTATTAGACTGAACAAAGAACTAATACAGATAATTTCATAGTCACTGAGTTCAAATTCCTGAATGAAGTTTGGGCAAATAATCTTATATCCTGAAAATATATCCAAATTCAGCTGGGTTTCTGAAAAGGACATCAGCTGGCAAAAGTCACAACAAACTAGTGTTAAATCCATTACCCATTCCCAGGCTGCCAGCAGTTGTCTGTGGAGACCTTGTGGCCCAAACTGACTAGTCACTCTTCTCCACACATAAGGACAAAGGGCTCAGAGCAGTAGATGCCAAAGGAAGATCTAGATATACCAGCGATGAATTGCTACATTTTCTTTCAGTGGAAACTTTTGCAAGACCCAAGAGAGCAAGTAACAGCCCCCAAGCCTCAAAACTATGAATGTACAGAATAAGCAACACATTTACACAATAAAATATTGTTTTTAACAACCTGGAAATACAAAAGCAGAGACACTGCTGCAGCCAGGATTAGGTGCAGCCATGAAGCCGGAACTCTCCTCACACCACCAGCTCCACCTCACATGCTGAGGTCATCCCTCTGTTCCCTCAACAAACATCTACTAAGAACTGGTTAGGTCCTAGGATATAACGATAAACAAGACAAAGGTCTGCCTTCAAACAGGTCACAAACTAGGCGAGGAAAACACACCAAAAGTTAAGAGTATGGTGTGATTATGAAAGAAACTTGTATAGACTGCATATGAAGGAGAGGCATCCTGCTTAATCTGGAAAGAATCAAGAAAGCCTTTTAAGAGATGATGGTACCTGAATTCCTTACAAATTTACACCTAAGAGCCAGAAAAGCACTGGAATGGGAGGAAAATTAGCAGGAGGAAGAGCCTGAGCATGCTAGCTTCACTCTAACTAGAGCCTCAAGTGCCAGAGAAAGTATGGCAGAGGAGGGACTAGGAAGGAAGACAAAGAGGCTGGGTTACAAAGGTCCTTGTGAGATCCTGAAGTAGAGGCACACCAGGACCTAGATGTTTGTGGTACTCTGAGGCTAGAGGAATAATATTTACTTATAACTAGGGCTAAAGACCACCTAGAATGGAAGAAGAGTTGACTAAGGAAGACTGGAAGGGCCACTTACTTCTGATTATTGCTGTCTAGCTCATTCTTACCTTTCTTTTTACCTCTCAGAAGGAAAAAATAAAACCAAACAATTCTATAACAAAGCCTGTGAACCTCTGTTCACCAAAAACATTTCTGAAAGGAGGGCTAGATTCTATTAAAGTTGCCCAAATCAGAAAAAGATGACAAATCTCTCCAACATATGCAGCCTTCCAGGCAAAAAGGTCTCTGATGCCATCAGAAGAAAGCTAGAGGAACATCCCGATCAGGGGCTGCAGAGCACACAGTGGTGCCTAGCACATGCCAGGACACCCCAGGACTAACGGTGGGAACGCCACTGCTCCCAAAACAGACATGCCAAGCAGTTACCTCCTGGCTTCTCCATGCAAACTGCCAGGAAAAAACCTACCAGTGCCAGCAACAACCTTGGACTTTCTAGTGTGGACTCCTGCCTACCAGTACTGGATTAGAGACTACCTTGAAAACCCTCTCACCACCTGCCCAGAGTGCCAACAGGTGCAGACAGCAGGCTGCCTTCCTCACCAGACAAGGAAACCGAGCCCCTTATCCTCGAACAGCAGCCAGCTACACCCCCACTACTGATACTCCTGAGACGAGTGACCTATTACTACTAACCACACGAACTGCTACTAACAGCAAGAGCCATCCATCCACAAAGCACTAGGCCCTCATCTTCAGGCCTCACTACAACCTGCAGAGCTTATGTTGGTCTCATTTTACAGGTAAAAAAAATACAACAGAAAACAAAGCTCAGAGAGGTTAACAACTTACCCAGGTCAAAAAGCAAGCAAGAGGTAGAGGCAGGATGATGACAAAGACCATTGAATTGGGCACCTCAGACTTTTTCTAAAGAAATAAAAAACTCAGCCTTCTTCCCAGAAGTTTTTCAAGTTGATCCATTTGACTACAGTACTTAATCAAAACATTTCTTTCAGCAATCACTTTGCCTTCTAAGCAGTAAATAAACTAGTTTTTATTTTCTTTGATAAACTGAATATTCCAGATGGAAAATGAGATATTTCAAAGAATGTATGTATTATCTAAGTGCCTTGATTTTAAATTTCTTCATATATCTTTGACGAAAATAGAGAGAGAGAAAGAGAGAAGAGAGCAAAGGACAGAATTTCATTTTACTAGTTCAGAATGGAGATTAATAATTAATGCAAAAAATTTTTTCAGATATAATTTACATATTTTATGCAATAAAAATTAAGAGGCAAGCAATTTCCAACAGACTAAGCCTTACCTCAATCTTATTCCTCCTGTTCTAGGAGACACCACTCCAAGTGACAGCAGACACTCCCAGCCTAGACACAGAGAACCAGATAAAGGGGGTAAGCAACATGTTCAGGCTCCCAAAACCACAGTGGAGGGCAAATATGATGGCTATCTAGGGAAGCTAAGCACATATATAGGATTTGTAAATTACTACTCATCCAGACACACCCAGAAACAAAATGCTCACCTTCTGGTCTGTCTACAGTACTTAAAGTTAACAGGTGTATAAGTAAAATAATGCAAAAACAATCCCTTACCAATGGGAACACATTATAGCTAAACTTTCTCCATGGAAATATATGAAGACAATCAATTGTCACTAGTCAAAATTAATACTTTACAAAAACTCTATTCAACGGCTTTACTGATTAAAAACTTACTATACCTGAATCAGTTCTTTCTTCAAAGACTTACAGCCACTTCTGAACTAAGAACTACTGCTATTAAAATGTCAAAAATATCACCATTGTGGAGGTACCCAACACAGGGCCTGGCACAATTCAACAGAGAATGATTTATGAAAGAATGAATTACTTAAGATAGAAAATTTATGAGAGACAGAGACAGAGAGAGAAAGAGTACAATTCAAGGGAAGCACATGATTTTTCAAAGATTAAGGGGAAAAAAACAACTACCAGAACAGAACTGTCAGTACAACTACAAACAGAATCGCCTCACATCTCCAACGAGGCTGTACCTCCTCACACTCTAAACTCAGAAGGCACAATGATTCTGATACTGTTCCTTTCATATAGGGTGTGTTTTCTCGTCTACAGACAACATAGCAACTTTTTCCTGAACACTACATACAGGGCGCTGGTGCACAGCTGCGGGCCTCTGAGCTGGAGTTTGCACACTGCCTTTTTAATGCTACAGATGAGACACAGTGTACAAACCAGGTTCACTGAAGACAGATAACACTTTGAGTGAAGGTAATGTCCTGTGAGAGCTAAAATGACAATCACTAAGGTCTGAGAGTCTCAGTGTAACAACTTCATGGCACTAGGAGAAAATGCAGTTTCATGGGCTTAGAGATATAAAGAGCTTTTAACAACACAAATTTTCAGTGTTTTTGCATCCCCCTCTACAGCTGCACACGTTAAATGATGACACACAAATTAGTGGAAAATAGGCTCTGAAATTAATTTAGATTTATAAGAATTGGACTGAAAACCCCTAGAATTTACATACACTATAGTGCCTAAGTTTGTCTATAATTGCAAACAACAGCCACTGCTGAAAAGAAAGTATGAGTCACAATTCAAAAACAAAGGAGGAAATAAAAAACAGAGGAAAGCTTTGGGTCCAAATACCACAAAGAAATTCTTTACTTAAAATGTTTTCAATGGCAGCTACCATTCTGATTTGGAGTGAGAAGGAATGGTCCACTCAGGCACAAACTCATTCAGTCTCCAAAGGCCCCTTCAGCCCCACCCACCTCAGTGCCCAGTGCCCAGCCACCAGTATAGTCAGGCACATCCGCTAGCAGACACCCTAATTCTAACAAATCTGAGTCACCCACTCCCCCGCAGTAAGAGGTCATTCTCTACCAGGAAGCCCACTCTGCAAAGTTCCCTTGTTCATCTCCCAGACTGCTGCCACCACGGCCCGCAGAGAGCTAATTCTCCAACCTCAGAAGCCTGCAATCCTCCTCTGCACTCCCCAAATCACAACTGCAGCCTCGCCCTAACGCCGAGGTAGCCAAGACTACTCACCGTAACACTCTTGTGACAAGTTCTCTGCCTGAAAACCACTCACCGCTAGGATGCCTCTGGGCCCCCGTGAATCCAACTCTGGGCTCAACTCCCATGTGCCCAGCTGACCTCCTGCCTCTCCGGGAACGGTAATCATCGTTTACCTCAGAGAAGATAAACTCTCAATGCCTCCTCTCCCCAGCCAGACCCCAGTCCGCCAAGTTCACAGACCTCGGGGTCCGAGGTAGGATGAGGTGGGGGCGAGGGGGATGCATCCCGACACCCCTAGGGACCAGGCACACTGAGGCCCCTAGAATTTCAAATGCTAGGGCCCCCCAGCCACCCGCTATGGTCAGCCTCCAGGGCGTCCGCCTCAGGCGCCAAGAGCGCACGCCCCTGTTGGGAAGTCTCCGTGCCCCTGGGGCTGCCTTCCCCGGCTACAAGAACCCTAACTGTCCAGCCACCCAGGCCCCGGGTCGAGGCCAAGACCCCCGCCAGGCCTATGGCCACTCGAGTTTCCCAGGTCGGACCCAGCGCCCCCAGGCCCCGGCCTCGGAGCACCAGCGGCAGGGCCGCGTCCCCACCGGCCCATTGTTGCGGGTCGCGGCGGCCCGAGCAGGGAGCCGGGGCCGGCACCAGCACTCACCTACCGCGCCGCGGCTCCGGGCCGCGCCAGGCCGGGCAGGGCCAGGGGCCGCACGGTCCGCGGCGCCCGCCTAGGCGGCGGCGACGGCAGGACTGGGGCGGCTGAGGCGGGAGGCGGTCGGTGAGGCCCCGAGGTCGCGGGCTGGCTCGGGCCGAGCGTCGGTCTCCTCCGGCAGCGGCGCTCGCAGCCTCCGCTCGCGGTCCGCTCCAGAAAGTGTCCCCCTCCCGGCCCGCGCGCCTGGCCGCCCGGACGGGAACACGAGCCGCCGACAGGAACGTTCCGCGGAGCGCCGACCGGAGGCCGTTCTTCGCCCGCGCCCGGAGGGCGGCGAGCGGTCCCCGGGCGGAGTCGCCTGCGCCCCCGCTGGTTGTTGGAGAAGGCACACGGAATCCGCCTGGGAATGGTTCTGGGGACGAATCCGACACCCTGCCGGCTGCCGGACAGTCGCGTTGGCCGCTGGACGCCCGGGCTGAGCCTCGGGGCCTCCTCATTGGGACAACCTCCGAGGCCCGTCCGCGCGGGAGGTGATGCGAGCGCCTGGCGCCGAGACACGACGCGGCGCTCAGCGCGGGCTGTCGCCTCCCGCAGAAGCTGCGCGCAGCCCTCCGGGACCCCGGACACTGACGCGCGACCTAGACCTCTCGTCTCCCCTCCTCCCGCAGCTCCGTCCGGTTTCCTGGAATGAAGCTGCCTTCGGAATTCGCTAGAAGAGAAGCAGGGACGAGCACGGGCTCTCCTGACCACTGACACTCGGGGCAGTTAGGATGCTAGCTGGGAACTGCCCCGCGGGCAGGCAAGGAGCACGGTGCCCGGTGACACCGGTTCCACTGCTGCCGGTCCTCCACCTCCCTAGTCGTGAACGCTGGAACAGTGATGACAAAGCACTGAAAGCGCATTTGGGTTTTTTTAAGGTTTTGTTTTCCTCATAAAATCAAGAATAAAAAATTATTTCTCCTCCCCACCTCCCTCTTCTTCTGGGCCTTCACACCTCTAGATATCAGACTTGGTTATTTTTGGAGCAAATTAGGTTATAAAAATACAGTGTGTGTTCCCAAACTATGGATGGGAATTTAGATCTGCAGAAGGTGCCCCCAAAAAGTATCCCAGCTTTCAGTTCAATTTTCCATTCTCAGCCCCTTGGCTTCTGACACTCAGGAAATTTCACCTTGATACCCTTCTCCCTTGTCTGAAGGAGGTTCCCAGAAAGGCTCTGGTATCAGTCACTTGAACCTGAATGCAGTTTTGTCACTGTGTCACACGCATACACACTGGCTTTCCATTCAGATTATCCCCTAGAAGTAAGGAAAGGGCTCTGCCTGTCCAAAGGCATTTCAGTATCCATCTGGAAACAGCAGGTGTTGTGTCAGAAAGCAGCATGCTCAAACTCTTTGGAGGCTCCCTGCTCCTCAGGTAAGGGGCTTCATCCCATACTCTTAAAGGGCAAAGGATGCCTCAAAAGTTGGCTCACGTCCCTCAGCATCCCGAGGTCAGATTAGCACTGCAACCCCCTCCCTGTTCCAGGCCTTGCATTTTCCCCAACTGGCCTCTCAGCTTGGACTCCCTGTATGACACACGAGACAGATTTGGTCTCAAGGGTTGAGGCAGGTTCCGGTGAGAGCCCTAAACATGACCGAAGGGAGGAGAACAAGACCAGAGAGGCGGGGCAGAGCCTTCAGAAAGGAGTCCTCTTCTCCACCTCTCAGCCAGCTCACATTCCTGCCCCTCACCTGGCCTGCCTACCCACTCCCCTCCTTTTACCCTGATTACGTTGCAAGCCTGGCTGCTCCTGCCTCAGTTAGGGCCACTGTGATGATACCCAAAGAGTCTGAAGCTCCTTTAAGCAAAACAAGGAATTAGCTGTAAGGGGAGAAGGGGGTATTTTTTTGGACTTTGCAGATAGGATCCATATCCTTCCTTCCCTCCTCTGGGACTCTCAGTCCAGCACCCTCCGACTTGCTTCATAGCTCTCTGCATCTTTGAAGCTTGACTCCAAAATCCTGAGGCATAGCTCCCAGTTGGCCCATCTGTAATAAGACATTCTCCCTGGGCCAATCCGCTGCTGAGAGGAACCTGAGACCCAGCATAAATATAGTCTCCGGATCTGCTCCTGAGTGGGTGGGCAGTTTTGGAAAGGGGACTATGAGCTAAGTAGACCTCAAAGGTGTCTCCTGAAACTCTTAGGGCACTTACTCTGCGCTTCCTCTTGTAGTGGCGTCACTGCCTGCTTCTCTGCCTCCCCGTGGACATAAGCTGCCAGGACAGAGACCAAGTTGTGTAACTCTGGCTTCAGGGCTGGAATAGAATGTGCCCAATAAATATTTGTTGGATGAGGTGCTAAGAAAGCACAGAAAAAGGTTCATGGAGGCAACACACACGAGATGACATTTGGGGTGGGCAATCCAGCAGAGTGAGTTTACTCACTGGGAATAGAGGCTTAGCAAGAGGGATTGGTGGCCCCATGGCCTGAATTGTTCCCAGCCCATATTACTGAGCATCGAGCTGGTAACCGCATACTGGCACTGCTATGGGAACTTGGTAAAGCCTGGAATGGATGGGGGTGGCCCAAGGGGAGACTAGACTCCCAGAGTGAACCAAATATCTCCTCCTCTGAACCTGCTGATCATTTGCTCTCAAAGGAGCCACAGCTTTATTATAATTATGTTTGTGAGCCTGTGCCCAGGAGCTCCAGGGGCTGTGTGCTTTCCACCTTTGTATAACAAATCCCCAGGGTCTTCTGAATGAAACGGAATCCCCTCATGGCACATGGAGACTGTGGACACCCCTAATATTTGGTTCAACACATGCTCATGGAACCCAGTCCTGTACTAGCCTGTCGGCTCAGTGCAGAGCCTCGCTCACCAGGCCTGGCCCTAGGGGACGTCTTGTCTTCCTTGTCTGCCACCCCATCCGTGGGGCAGAGAGCCCTTGTTCCCTGCCTCTCCCTGGGAAGCCCGCAGCAACAGTACTCTGCTCCCCTGAATTTCTTATCCTCCTCAGAGTAGCCAGGCCCTGATGCTCCACCTGGATTCTTTGGAACACAAGCTTCTGGAATCCACAGCTGCCTGGGTTGGGGGCAGGGAGCCCACCTTACTGTCCCCCTCTTCTCTGCATCTTAGGGGGGAAAAATGGAGGGGCAGAGTTTGTCCCCCACACCCCAGGCTGCCCTGGGCATCTTCTGCTCCTGGGTGAGCTATCAGCCCCGACATCAAAAAAGCATGAGGACAATTCCAGAGGCCCTGTCAGGCAAAGCCGAATGGTACCCGGAGAAAGTCTCCTGGCCCCTGAACTCAGGTGCAGAGAGGTGCCTCCTGTGACTCCAGAGTCCCAGATGCTGACTGCACGGCCCACGGGAGGAGCAGCGTGGGGAGCAGAGGGCCAGGTGAGAGGAGGGCTGGGGGTGCACTGGCAGTTGTAAATAAGCTAAATGAGAACCAGGACCTGGAGTGGTGGTCGGGGACATCTCAGGGTGGGATGCTGGGGTGGCCCTCATCGCGGCCCTCCTGTGGGCAGTACTTGGGGCAGAGAAACCACCCAGGCGGAGGTGGTCCTGGGGACAGCTTAGGACAGCCCAGACCACGGGTCATCCGCCTAGGCAGCCAGCACCCACCCCGCACTACTGTACGCCCGTCCCAGGCAGCCCTTCCCATGTGTCACACATGTATCCTCACGGCAGTGCTGCAAAGGACGGGGCATGGTTCCCATTGTCCAGCTGGGGACACTGAGGCTCATGAGGGGAAGTAAGTGGCCAGGGTCACACAGCCGGCAAATAGGAGCGCTGGTGTCCCGACGAGGCTGCCTCCAAAGCTGGGCCCGGCTGCTCTCCCGTCTCCTGCAAAAGGGAAGGGATGTGCTGATCCCTGAGCACCAGCAATGGGGGTGCAGGGGGGGAGGGGGGAGGAATCTGAGCCCGACATCACCCCCCAGTCAGCGGTAAGGGAGCCGCCCTCCTGCGGCTGATCTGTAGGGAGACCCTTTGGGGGCAGCTGCTCTGATCTGCTTCTGTTTTGCAGATGATTGAAGCCAGGCTTTCGGGGCCTCGGGAGGGGAGGCCTGGGCGTCTGCGGTTGAACCTTGGTTCTGGGCTGGGGCTGCCAGATCAAATACGCGGCCAACAGTTCAGGCCTTGTTCACATAGGCGTGTCCTTGGTACCGCCTGGGACCCGGGGCTCAGTCAGGCCAGGGCCTGGCAGGCAGGTGGGCGCACAGGGGCGCTGCTGCGCTGACCACTCACACTGTTCTGTGCACTGTGTCTGTGGGAGCGGGAGGCGGCACTGGCTTCCAGAGGCCAGAGCCGGGCGGCTGCTGACACGGTGGGCTAAACACGGTCTTGGCACGGCCCCAGTTTCTCCATCTGCAAAGTACCTGGTGGCCGTGGATTAGTCACCATAGTGCCCGCTTTGCACACCTTTGGGCAACGGCGGGGGCAGGGTTCCATATTTCCGGGGTGTAGGGGTGCCCAGGCAGGGCATGGGCACTGAGCGGTTGGAATTTCCTTTGTCCAGATGGGGTCCCCAGAGACGGGCAGCCCCTCTCCTCGCCTTGGTGGCCCCATCACTCCTCACAGTAGTGATCTTGTTCTGCCAACAGCAGAGCGGGCATGGGTGCGGGCACTGGCCTGAGGAAGCTGCAGGAGGGGGCACAGGCATGTGGCATCAGGGTGGGGACCAGCTGGTGGCAGCACCCAGTCCAGTGAGCCGGGAAGTGGGTGACGGGAGAGAAGAGGTGGTGGGAAGGTGACATGGGGGAAGGGAGGGGAGGGGCATCCTGAGGCCCAGAGGACCTGGTGCAGTTGGTCTCCTGCCCCAGGACAGGGCATGTTGGGGGAGAGGGCAGGTGGAGCCACCCAGGTATGTGGCCCTTGGTTCTGGGCTCAGGCTGGGCAGCTGTTGCCCTTTCTCTGCCACTGGGCAGCCCGGGAGCTCGACTCCTCGCCCTTTTGGACAGTGGCTGCTGCTTTCTGAGTGGACCACACAGAGGGGCGCAGACAGAGCCCAGCGGGGCTCCTCCACAGAGGCCGGGGAGTGTCCTTCCAATGACTTGGGAGAGGGTGGGTGCCAGACCAAGCTCTGAAGCTCTGTGCTTGTGTGTGCGTGGATGAGGAGGTGCTGGCTCTGGGGACAGTGTCAGGGCGCAGGCAGGCATGCTTGTGTATCAGGCACACATATCTGTCCTGTGAAAGGTGTCAGTGAGCATGTGTGGGATGAGTGTGCCACCCCGAAAACCTGGGTGTGGTCCCTTCCCCTTCCCAGAGTGGGCGTCTGGGAGGCCTGCAGTGTGGCTGTGCGGGGCGTGGGGAGGGCAGGGGCTGCAGGCATTGCTTTTCCGTGGCCTTTCTGGGAGTGGGAGAGGCAGACAGGGTAGTACAGGTTGGCACTGGCTGCTCTGAGTGATTTCGGTGGGCTCTAAGCTGCTAGGGAGGCCTCAGCGGCCTGGGGCCTGGCCAGGGATGGTTCAGGCAGAGGACTGCCCTCTGGGGCGTACAGGACAGAGGGGAGGGGTGGATCTGGATTGGGTAGTTTGTAAATCAAAGGCCTGCTCAGGGCTGAGTCTTCACTGTCCCTAACAGCCCAGCCCTGGAGGACAGTCTCGCCCAAAGCAGGAATTTTTTAGAAGCTGTCAGAACGTCATAATATACAGCACATGGAAAGTATACACAATTCATATTGAGGAGGGGAGAGGCAGCCCACTGTCCCAGGTCCGGGAGCAGCGCTGACCCGAGGCCCTGTTTCCTGCAGCGCGGCCTCCAGTGGGCCGACGGGAAGGAGAGGGAGGCGGAGGACCCGGCAGTGGCGGGACTCTGACCCAGGAGGGCCAGTCAGGAGCCACAGCCCACGTGGGGGCCCTGTGGACGGGGTGGTCAGAGCAGGCCCCGAGGAGGGAGCCCGGAGCAGAGACAAACCCGGGGGCACCAGCTCCTTCCGGAAGGGCATCGGTGGAGAGGAGGCAGCGAGGGCGCGGCGCTGGAAGGGCGGCCTGATGGGACGGGGACAGTAGGAGGGCGCCAGGGAAGACACGGAGACGTGGCGTGGCCGGGCCACACCAGGGAGAGGGCTTGTGGAACGCACTGAACCGAATGGGAGGACACTGAACGAGTAAGAGCGTCCACCCAGGCCTCCGGGCTGCACAACGACAGGGGGCGCCATTCACACAGCCCACGCTGAAGGGTGTCCTGGGTCTGGGGACTGGCGGGCCTGCTCCCCCGGCCCTCCTCCCCCCTGAATGCGGTAGACAGTGCTAACCGGCCACAGGCCCCCCGCCCAGCACCTTCACAGGGGGCCCCAGGCGACCCCAGGAGGCGGCTGTGAGCGGCCAGCATCTGCTCTCGTTAGCTCAATGACATCCTTGAACTATGTCTGAGCACAGGAGCTGGGGACTCGGATACAGCAGACCCGATCATTCCTTTACTGGAATGGGTGTGCACTGTTGTATCCTACGTGCCTCTGAGCCCAGAGATTTCAAGTTGAAGATTCATTTGGTTTTCCTTGAAGTTGTAATGGCCCTGGAGAAAGCCGCGGGCGTGGCAGCTCTGCCTGCGCCAATACACCCGGATGACAGAGCCGGGGGCCTTTGCTCCCTCAAGCTCTGTCCCGTCGACGTGATTTCACCATCTTTGACTATAACTTGGGATCAGAGCTTAGAGAGGAAAACATGGGAGAAAGTAAGGCTGCTCTCCCCGCGAGGAGGTGCACGTCAGCCGCACTCGGCCTCCAGGGCTGTCCCAGGATCTAGGACATGCAGGAGAGGGCCCATCCTGAAGAAACTGTGAAGTATATGCTCTCCCAGCAGGCTGGGGCTGGACCGACTCTTACAAAACACCCATGGTTTGGAGGGAATGCGGATGGCCAGCTCCCTCCAGCCTCACGCTACCGAATTGTCCGTGGTGAAGAGCAAGATGTTCCCGCCACTCCCAGGTCTGTTCTCCGCTAGCCACACTCTGGCAGGAAGAGGAGCGGTAGGGAGAGAGCTTTGATGTCATAAGGGACCTATGACACAGGCATCAGAAAGGTCCCCAGGGGGTGAGCCCTGGGACGGACACCTAGAACTTGGCCTTCTGCTCCTTCCAGAATGGCTGTTTCTGGCCACAAAGGGG
The DNA here is from genome assembly GCF_030020395.1 of Manis pentadactyla. Lineage (NCBI taxonomy): Eukaryota > Metazoa > Chordata > Mammalia > Pholidota > Manidae > Manis > Manis pentadactyla. The sequence continues at coordinate 234,273,374 of NC_080019.1, read as the reverse complement.
AACATCCCAAATACTGACCCAGTGACATAAAAGGATATAATGATTGGCCTTAAAGCCTGGCTGGTATTCATTAAATAGATTTCAGTTCATTTAAACAGTATACCAAATAATAATTAGAAAGGGAGAGTATTCTCCATATCCTGATACGGAAAGGTGAAAACATGATTTAGCAAGGTTAGTAGGTTCATCAAATGAAGATGAACTCAGTATAGGCATATATTCACAGACTTGTGTTATAAAGACATGATTTTTTTAAGGGGGTGGGGTTTAGGAAGATACACACAAAACCAGCAATGGCCACCCCTGATGAGGACAGTGGAACTGAGGGGACAGCAAGCTCCTGCACTGTGGCTGACCCTGTGTCTGGCCTGTCAGTCACCTAGGAATCGGGCCGCTGGGAGAGCAGGAGCCTTCAGGCCAGAAAACCCATGAAGGCCCTGGGCCCAGCAGGGCCCCCATCTCGGTGGCCCCAGTTATCTCCTGTCTCCCCTTCTACAGAGGGCAAGGTCACAGGAGATGGGTGAGGGGCAGGCACTGCACGAACAGGCCCCACCTTGTCTGCCCCTGACCTCTGAAGACCCACCTGGGTGTCATGAGACCGTGGTCCCCTCAGATCACAGCCCCGGGGTCACTGAGGAGTGCATGCAGAGTATGGGGGAGGCCAGAGGTCTATCGGGGAGATGGAGAGGAAGCTATCGCAGGCCAGGGGAGCATCCGCGTGAAGTCAGTGGGGATGGGGCATAGGGAAGACAGGAGCCAGTGGGAGGAAGGGCTGGACAGTGGGTCGCAATGCACACAGCAGTGAAGGCCTGGGACCGTCTGAAGACAGAGGTGCTAGCCAGGCCCCTGGGAGCCCTGCAGCCAGACGGCCCCAGAGTCTGGCCCCCTGCACCACGTCCTGCTGTCCACGGCACTGGCTGCAGAGTGGTGGGACTCACCCCACCTCACAGACGGGGCACTGAGGTGCAGAGGCCCCATGCAGCTTACCGGCCTCACAGCTTCTCAGTCGAACAGCCAGCATTTGGTCCCAGCTCTGCCCAGACTCGATCTGAGCCTCACATCATGAGGATACCAGCATCTTCGTGCTTTTCCATTGCTTCTGATTCTCATTGTTACTAGAAATAAACCTAAGAAACCTCCAACCTAGATCTTTAAAACTCAGCTCAGTGAAAGAAGCCCAACTCTGACGAGGGCGTGCTGTGAACCCACATGCTGTGGACCAGACTGTGGTCAGTGGAGACCAAGCACGGTCACCCAGATGGGCTGGGCTGGGGCTGCATGGGAAGTTTGTAGATAATGGGATGTTTGACATTTTGATTGTCACAATGGTCACATAGGTGTGCAGACATGTCCAGAAAAAACAAATGTGCCTAAAATGGATACACGTTATCACATGCATGCAAATTACACCTCAATAAAAGTGTATTTAAATACCTTCGTGTTGGCTTTAAGGCAGGGAGCTTCACACTGGGTCTGAGTGGGGTGGCAGGGGAGGGATCCTAGTGCCTGTGCACCCAGGGCACAGGGAAGATCCCACACATGCAGCCCAGGGAGCAAGGGGGTCCAGGATGGAGGGAGACTCAAGAGAGGCCAGGGCGGGCCCATGGTGGGTGTGGTGTCTGTCCTTAGGGAAAGGGATGGTCCAGGGCTTTGAGTGCCACCAGCACCTGCTTGGGCTCAAGCCGGTGGGCAGGGAGGAGCCACCCCAGGGCTGAGGAGCAGAGGAGTGACACCAGCCCAGGGAGGTTGGTGGGATATGACGGTAGGGGGCCCCTGGCTGCAGGGACACAGCACAGAGAGCAAGATACCAGTGGCCTTTGGCCTCTGTGGGTGACCCCCGCGCACAGGAGCACCAGCATCACAGGGTCTCCCCACGCTCCCCATTCTCCACACCTCTACCTGAGGAGCTCCAGGGGTCTCACTAGACCCCTGCGGGGAGGGTGGAGGAGGGGCGGGGCTGCAAGGCACCAAGCCATGTTCCGGGGAGCCCACTGCCCACGCCTGTGCCCCCCGGCAGCGTCATCCCTTCCCTGCCCTCGGTGGGGCAGCCCCCCCATTATCTGCAGGTTCCTGCCATGACCAGGTCACAGCCCTCACCTTCCGTGTAGTGGGGCTCTCTGGGCCTGCTCCGTGCGGACGAAGTTCAGAGTCCATGCCCGAGGATAACCTAGGGCCTCCGACACCCTGCCACGTCCTCAGAGCAAGCAGGGGACGCTCTGCCTCATGACCCTGACCTCCGGGCTTGTCCCTAAGAGAGAGGCTGGGTGAGGACCGCATCACTGCTTTATTGGGAGGGGAATACACTCCCTCACAACGCAGGATCTCCAGCTCGAGATGCAGCTGGTTGGCCATGACTCTGTAGTGGCCCTGGATGAACCCCCTGGGAGGCACAGGAGTGGAACCTCCAGTAGGCCTGGATGACGCGGGCGGCGAGCAGCAAGCGGCAATACCACTGGCGGAGGCGCCACATGCAGACCCAGGCCTGCAGCCTGACCGCTGCCCATTCCTTCCATGTAAAGGTCTCCAGGGCCGTCCGCCATCTTTTCCGGAGCAGCTCCCCCAGCGTCAGCCGCCACCAGCGCTGGATGACGCATGCTCTGAGCGCCGCGTGCAGCAGCGTCCTGCGCACCAGGGTGCCCCGCCACCACGCCCGGATCTTTATAGCTTCTGGATTACTGGGAGGGGAGGTATTTTTGTTTCCTGGGATCTTGCAAGTAAAAACGAGGGACACTGAATGTCCCCCACCACCTCAGCCCCAGGGTGTGCCAAGCTGGGACCCCAATTCCCTATCAAAAGTTAACCTTTGTCGTGAGGGGGGGAGCCTGGTAAACATAGTGTTCTTCATGTAATTGTAGATTAATGATAGTAAAAATAAAAAATAAAAAATAATAAAAAGTTAACCTTTCTCCTGAGCCTCAGGAGCACAGGGCAGGACTCTGGCTGGAACATGAAGCCCTGTCTCTGCCAGTCTCTGGTTAAGGGACATGGCCACATCACAGTGACCTCTGAGTCTCAGAGTCCCCATCTGTAAAATGGGAGCACACCTGCCCTGGCTACAAGTTTCACACGGACCACAGCCAGCCTAGGGCAAGAACACCATGACCCACGAGCCACAGGGTTACTGCGGCCCACCGGGGAGCTTGCCCACCTAACCAAGATCCGTGGCCCTTTCCTGCAGCCCCACGCACCTGCCGGAGAAGTGGCAGCCTTTGATAATCCTGCCCTTCCATCCTTGACTCCAGCTCCAGTCCGCAACCTGCTCTCTCATTGTTTCCCCCACCCCATAAAGTTCCACCCCATCTCTCTCCCCCATCTCCATTTCTGCTGACTTTCACACTGTAAATCTAATTAACAACCAAACACAAACACAGACAGACACACACAAGCACACTTTAAGCCCAGTTTCCCATCCATTGGCCATCGTTTTCCAGAAGCACAGCTGCTCCCCACCCCAGCCCTGCATGATCAGGGGAAGGGGGGATGTCATACTTTCTTGGGTCTCTTATTAGCATCATCCACTCTCTTGGCAGCAACCACAGTCAAATCTTCAGCCTGAAAAAGAATTGCTGAAAGCAGACCAACAGGAATGAGCTGGTTCCTGTCCTCAGCTCTGGATCACACAAGACACAAGCCCCAAGCCTGAGGACACAGGGACCAGCGGCCTCCAAGGCGAGCTCCTCTGACCTCCACCTTCTTGGAGGCCAGTGGCTCTGAGGATAAACTGGTCGGCCCCTCTTTCTGCTGAGGCTCAACTTTAGTGGGTTCATCGGGTTTTTCAAGCTGGTCCTCCTACAGTCAGCAGGGAGGAAAAGGCAGAGTGAAGCCCCTCCTCCCTCCCTCCATTCAGTGTGCCACACATCCCGAGCTTACAGGGCTCCCCAGAATGCACAGATGCCTGGGGACCCCTCATCTCTGTGGGGGTATCCCTAAAACGCCTGGTTTGTCTGTCTCTTCTTCACCATTGGTCCCACATGAATTGGGGGTAGATGGCTCAAATCCCCTCAGGTCTGTGTCCCTCTGGCCACAGCATGGGTAGAAAGAGCAGAGGGGGGCCTATGACACCATGAGGGCAACTGACTCAGGCACCAGGGTGGCTCCCAACAGTGGAGCCCCTCTAAGGAGAAGTCAAAAGTGTCGTTCATTCTGTCCTGCTGGAAATGGCCAAAGCCCGGCTATAAACGCAAGACACCAGGAACGCTGGACTACTGATGCGTAGAGATAGTCGGCAACTGATAAAGTCGGGTGAGTTCGTGGCTTACAGTCTTCATACTACAGAATACTACATAATGGTTAAAAAATAATGAATTTGATGTATTATGCTGATGAGAAAGTATGTCCAAGATATATGTGTAGGTGAAAACGTTGCAGATTTTTATGATCCCATTTATGTAAGTAAAACCATCAAGATACCTAATTACACATATATGTTGTAAATTCACATGAAGGGGGAAGAAAGGTAAATACACCCAGCTGCTACCAGTGATTACCTTAGAGAGAAGCACTGACCGGCTGACCGCTCCAGACAACGCCCAGGGCACTCCGGAAGGCCCCCAGGACCAGCTGGGGCCGCATCACAGGCTCCAGTGCGATCAAGGGCTCTCCTGTCTTCTTCTGCCCCTGAGGGACTCAAGCCTTCCATCTGATGGATAAGAGGCAACCACTACAGAAGTTCTTAGCTCTGAACCATGCAAAGACACTCGCCGCAAGACCCTAGGTGGGGCCTCACCTCTGCCTGCTCCCGTCCTCTGAAGACCAGCTGGCAGGATGAGGCCCTGGTACCCCTTTCAGAGTCAGAGCCCCAGCAGTCACTGAGGAGTGTGTTTCTCCCACCTTCCAGCACAGTGAGATGAGCCGCATAACCCAGGAGTGGGGAAGGACTGAGAGAACAGCAGAGAGGGTTCAAAATACTAAGGATGCAGAGCCTACCAGCTGCTTGGCAGACTCCATCAGGAAGTCTGCCCACAAGCTACTGAGGATGCCACATCTACCAATCCCCCAAATGCACACAGACAGCCCTAATACACTGTGCCCCTCATACACACACAGCCTTACCTAAAGCTGGCTCCCTGTGGAGGCCCGAGGGTGGCAGGTAGGAGCCTTTGAAGGTGGCTAGTGAGCAGGCCTGAAAGCCTATTGGCTCTGCAGGGTTAGGAGAAAGCACACAGACTCGGGCATCGAGCATTACCCCCTAGGAAAGCAGGCAGGAGGCTGCCCAAATCTGGCCTGGCTTTGCAGGACTGGGAGAACTCATATAATCTTAAGGATTCCCTCCACAAGAGGAAGCAAGAAGGGTGGAGCAGGCATATCCATAGAAAAGCTCTGAGAAAGCCTCAGAATCCCTCACAGGGATGACAGAGACAGCAGCAGGAAGCATATTTAAAGAAATAACAGCCAAGAACATCTAAATCTGGGAAGAGATTTGGACACCCATCAGTTTGTGACATACATAGGTCCCCAGATGCAATCCAAAGAAATGTTATCAAAGACATATTATAAAACTGTCTAAAATCAAAGACAATGAGAATTTTTAAAGCAGTAAGAGAAAAAGAAATATCTCACATGGAAGGAAACGCCAGAATGACTCTCAGGGAATTTCTTAGTAGCAACCCTGCAGGCCATGGGAGAGTGGGATGAACGGTCAACGTGCTGAGAGAAAAAACTGCCAGCCGAAAAGAAAACCGTCCTTTAGCCATGAAGGCAACGTGAAGACTTTCCCACACAAACCTGGGAGAGCTCCTCCCCACTAGACCGGCCTTACAGAAAATGCTGAAACGGAAAGCCAGAATCACCCTGACACCATAGCCAGAGGAGGACGCTACAGGAAAAGAGAACCACAGGCCAGCATCCCTGGAGAACATACAGGCTGATGTCCTCAACAAAACACTAACAAACCAAATTCAACAGCACATTAAAAAGATCATATACAAAACCAGCTGGGATGCATCCCTGGGATGTGAGGAAGGTTTAACATATGTAAATCAATACATGTGATGCACCTGTTAACAGAATGAGGGATAAAAAGCATGTGATCATTTCAATACATACAGAAAAAGCATTTGACAAAATTTTAAATCCTCTCCTGGTAAAAACTCTCAACAAATTTGGTAAAGAAGAAATGTACCTCAACATAATAAAGGCCATATATGACAAGCCCACAGCTAACATCAAAACAGTGACAAGCTGAAAGCTTTTCCTCTAGGATTAGGAACAAGACCGGGTGCTCACGCCCACCACTCCTATTCAATTATAGTAGTGGAGGTTCAAGCCAGATCAAGTAGGTGAGAAAAAGAAATAAAAGGCATCCAAATTGGAAAGGAAGAAATAAAATTATCTCTATTCACAAAAACATGATGCAAATATAAAAAACCCTAGAGACCCCACCAAAAATTATTAGCCCTGATAAGTTAATTCAGTAAAGTTTCAAGATACAAAGTCAATATACTAAAGTCAGTTGTGTTTTTATATAGTAAAAACAAACTATAAGAAAGAAATTAAGAAAATCCCATTTACTAAAACATTAGGGATAAATTTAACCAAGGAGGTGAACAATCTATACACTGAAAACTGTAAGACACTGATGAAAGAAACTGAAGACACAAATAAATGGAAAGATATCCTACGTTCATGATTTAGAAGAGTTAATATTGTTAAAATGCCCATACCACCCAAATCCATCTAAAGATTCAATGCAATCCCAATCAAAGTTCCAAATGCCTTTTTCAGATAAATAGAAAAAAAAAAAATCCTTAAACTCATACGGTACCATGAGGTCTTTTAAAAGACCCCAAATAGCCAAAGCAAATGTGAAAAAGAACAAAGCTGGAAACTCACACACCTTAACTTCAAACTATATTACAAATCTAGACTAATCAAAATGGTATGGTTTCAGTAAAATAAAAATAGACACACAGACCAATGGACAGAATTAAGAGCCCAGAGATAACCCCCCACATACACAGTCATTAATATTTGACAAGGGAGCTGAGAATACGCAACAGAGAAAGGGTGCTCTCCTGGATAAATGGTGCTGGGGAACTGGACAGCTACAAGCAAAAGAGTAAAATTGGACCCCTGACACCACTCACAAAAATAAGCTTGAAATGGATTAAGGCCTTTAAATGCAAGACCTGAAACCTAGACTCCTAGGAAATAATACAGGAAAATGATCCTTGACATTGGTCTTAGCAATGACTTTTTGGATATGACACCAAAAGTACAAATAACCAAAGCAAAAATCAACAAGTAGGACCACATCAAACTAAAAAGCTTCTGCACAGCATAGGAGCCATCAGCAAAATGAAAAGACAGCCTGAGGAATGAGAGAAAACACTTGCAAATTATATATCTAGTAAGGGATTAGCATTAAAATATGTAAGGAACTCATACAACTCAATAGCAAAAATAATAAATAACCTGATTCAAAAACAGGCAGAGGACCTGAATAGACATCTTTCCAGAGAAGACATACAGATGGCCAATAGGGAGATGAAAAGCTGCTCAATACCACTAACCATCAGGGAGATGCAAATTAAAGCCACAGCGAGATACCCCCTCACACCAGGCAGAGTGGCCCCTATCAATAAGATGAGAAATAACAAGCATTGGTGAGGATGTGGAGAACAGGCAGCCACTGTACACTGTCTGTGGGAATGTAAATTGGTGCAGCCACTATGAAAGGCAGTACGGAGATTTCTCAAAAAATAAAAGATGCAACTACCACAGGCTCCAGCAATCCCACATCCAGGTATGTATTCAAAGATGAAATGACTGTCTGAAATCAGAGACACCTACAGCCCCGTGTTCACTGCAGCATTACTCACGTCTGCCAATGTGTGCATCAACAGATGAATGGATAAAAAAGAGGTGATAGGCAGATGGACATACATAAACAAATACTGGAATATTATTCGGTCACGAGAAAGGAAATCCCTCTATTTCCAACAATGTGAGCCTGAAGGACATGATACTAAGTGAAATAAATTAGAGAAAGACAAATACTGTATGGTCTGTCTTATATGTGGAATCTGAAAAAAAAAAAAGTGAACCCTGAGAAGCAGCAGGATGTTGGTTACCAGCGCTAAAGGGAGAGGCTGGTCAAGGGAGACAAGTCTGCCGTCATAAAATGAATACATTCTGGGGATCCACCGGATGGCATAGTGGCTCTAGTTAATAACCGCAGTATAAGCCTTGACAGCGGGCTTCTGTTTTTTTAATGAAAGTGCCTGACTTAAGCTTGAATTAATGAGGCATCCACGTCAACAAAGGCAGCTGGAATAAACACACTGCAGCCAGCCGCAGGACTAGGCTAAGGCCAAGGCCGCCTTCCCGGAGCCCCGTTTCAGGATCTTAGCTGATTACACTATTTGGGCCGTTTGTTTTTTCCTTCATGCACTTCGAAGTTTCACTCTTTGCTTTAAATTCACCAATAAAAAGCCCACCAGACCCTAAGCCCCTACCCTTGACCCAAATAAAGGCAGAACCCCCAGCCTGTTCTCTCTCTCTTCTGTCAGATGGCTTTTATGCCCCAACATGCAGAGTCTGTTTCTGGGCTTGTAAGTAATTTAAACTCTTTTTTCACATCAAAGTCTCCTAATGACCATTGCCGAGGGCATCTTGCAGTCACAGGAGGAACAAGAGTGACTCCAGCTGTAAGAGCTGTTTGCTATGGGAAGCTTTGTGCCCAGGTAAGCGTCCCCAGGCGTCTCCAGCCCAGAGCATTACTACTGATGGACCGAGACCAGCACAAAAGCAGTAATACTGTATGTAGACTGGAAATTTGCTGGAAGAGTAGATACTAAGCATTCTCACCACACACAGGAAAAATGGTTAAGTATGTAAGGTAATGCCTGTGTTAAACACCGTGACGGTGGTCACCATTTCATGAAGTCGACTTTTATCAAATCACATTGTACACTTTAAATGTAAATGTGAATTTTACCTCAATAAAGCTAGAGAGAAAAAACAAGTCTAAATGAACTAAATTCCAGAACAAGCTTGTCCCTTTCGAGTTGCCCAGAGGTTGGTGGCTGCTTCCATGCCCGTGGAGATGTGCCGAGTCTCTAGACACAGGACATGGAGGGGTGAGCCGGCCAGATAGAGGGAAGCTGCCCCCGGAAGAGAGCAGCAGCTCGACTCTCGACGGCTGCGCATGAGCTGTCAGGCTGACCCAGCTCCAGGGGACCCCGCAGGGTGCGCATCCCGCCGTCCACATTCCCTCCATGGAACTGGGTCTGCAGCACAGCACAGAGCCAGAGGCTCAGCTGGACCACAGACAGAAATCTCTAGTCTCACAACGCTAAGACTCCACGGTCCTTGTCAACACAGGGTTCTTATCCCACCCTCAAGACATTTGAAACAGAGGTGGATGGAAACTAAATAAAATGCAACCCAGCCCCACCCCAGCTGAACTCCTGATTTGTGGAAAATGACCTACCTCAATCTCTACTGCTTTTATCCAGTGTTTGGTATACAATTTAAAACATGAGATACTTGAAGTAGGAAAATGTGACCTGCAATCAAAAGGGGGAAAAAAATCAGTAGAAGCAGACCCACAGATGACTCATATGTTGGAATTAGCAGATGAGGACTAGTAAAATAACTAGTATAAAAAATATGGATACAGAATGCAGAGGAAAAGACAGACAAAATAAGTGAAAAGGAGGAGGACTTCAACAGACCAATGGAAACTCTTAGAAAAGAAAGAACAAAAGAAGTAGAAATTCTAAAACTGAAAAATACAATATCCAAAAGAAAGAATTCACTGGCTAGGTTAACAAAAGAAAGGAGTATTAAGCTCAAAGGCAAATCAAAAAATTTATGAACATGATAAATACAAATAAAACCACATGTAAGTCCAACACAGTGAAACTGCTGAAAAAGATAAAAAGAAATCAGAGAAAAAGTTGCATTACATTTCAGGAAAGAAAAATTTTAATGCTAAATGACTTGTCATCAGAGACAAATAGAAGCCGGAAGAAAATGAAGTGACACTGTAAAGTGCTAAAGAAATGGGGAGAAAGTCAACCTAGAGTTCTATACTCAGAGAAAATAACCTTCAAAAATAAAGATATGGAAATAAAACAAAAGGGGTTGATCTCATCACCTCTATTTAACAATGTACTGAGGATCCTAGCCAATGTAATAAGTCAAGGAAGTCAAATTAAAATTTCTAGAATATTTGAAAAGAATTACGTGTTATTCACATACAGCATGCTTATGTACATAAAAACTTTCAAAATAATCCACCCATAAAACTACTAGAATAAGGGAATTTATTAGCAAGCATGCATGATGCCCCTTGTGTATTCTGTACATATGAGAACATACTAAAAACCACTGAATTATACACATTAACTGGGTGAATTGTATGGCATGTGAATTATATCCCAATAAAGCAGTTTAAAAATAAAAAACACCCCCAAAATTGAAAGATACAGGGGCATTATGCAAAAATCAACCATATTGCTAAACATCAATGAACAGTTGGGAAATTCATGATACAGAAATACAAAGCTGAACTAGTTACATTATCTGATTTCAAGACTTTACTGTAACTTTTTTACAGTAATCAAGACAGTGGGTTTTCAGTGCAAGAGACAATAAATCAGTGAAACAGAGAAGCCAGGAATAGACTCACATTTACACAGCCTATTGATTTTTTTTTAATGTACCAAGATAATTCAATGCAGAAAGGAAATGCACTTTTCAATGGGAAAAAAAAAATCTTGACTCCATCTAACATCATAGACTAAAAAAAAAAAAAGAAACAAAAAAGGTTCAAGATGGATCGTGGACCTAAATAAAAACTAAAGCTCCTAGAAGAAAACTCCTGAGAATTATTTTGTGACCTTGGGGTTGGACTTCTTTTACAGGACAGAGAAAGCACTAATAATAAAATATTGATAGACTGGACTTCATCCAAATTAAAACTGTTTGTCAAAAGACAGCATTTTTTAAAGTCACAGACTAGGATGCTTACTTGGGCAACACATGTACTAAAACTGGAACAATTCAGAGATTTAGCACGGCCTCTGCTCAAGAAAGACACACAAAGTGGTGAAGCGTTCCCTACTTTCCAGCACGGCGAGTATAGTTAATACCGCCTTTGCATATTTGAAAGTGCTAAGAGAGTAAATCCTCAAAGTTCTCAGCACACACAAAAAATTGTCACTGTGTGGTGATGGGTGGTAAACTAGACATGGTGATCATTTCATAAGACACAAGTACTGAATTATCCTGTGGTACACCTGAAGCTAAGGTAACGTCTTTCCCAATGACGACGACTGGAAACTCCGCGGAGGCTACCAGGGCACGCAGACGCTGAGAAGCCCAGAGCAGGCGGGTTGGGAAAGTCAAACCTTGAGCAATCATTCCAGTTTCCAGGTCAAAGTCGAGGGCAGCCCCAAACGCAGAACTGTACAAATGTGGACAACAACTAACCCAAGAGAAAGCCCCTCTATTTCACCAGAGGATCAAAAGAAGACACCTCCTTGAGCAAGAGGCTGTGGACAACATTCCTTTCTTCCCTTCTTTTCTGTTTTTCCTTTTTCTCCCAGATCCTGCCCCCACATGAAGGCACACAGCCACACTGCCATTGTCTCTTTGGCTGGAGGAAACATCCAAGATACAATCCAAAATCACTCAGTGTGTAAAGAGCCGGGAAAATCTGATGAATTCTCACGGAAAACGGCCATCAAGTCTTTAAGCAGTTATGATAACCATTATCCATGAGGAAAAGCTGAACTCTTTCTAAATGAATGGAAAGAGGGATTCTCTGAAGAGATTTAGAACTAAAACAAAAAAGGGACTAAATAGAAATTTTATATCTGCAAAATACGATACCTGAAATAAAGAATTCACTGACTCATTAGCAGAATGGAGATGACAGAGATACAGTCAGTGAGCTTGAATACAAAGCCATAGAAATCAGATCATTTGAACCGAGGAGAAAAATTGGAAAAAAAAATAAAAAGAGCCTCAGCAATCTATGGAACCATATCAAACGGTCTAACATTTATGCTATTCAAGTCCCAGAAAAGGAGAAATTGGTGGAAATTTCTCCTGAAAAAAAGGTAAAGGCTAAAAGCTTACAAAATTTAGTGGAAGGCATAAATTTACAGATTCAAGAACTTCAGCAAACACCAAAGAGGATATATTCAATGAACAACAAAAAGCAACCAACCTGATTCACAAAAGGGCAAAGGACTTGAGAAGACATTTCTCCAAAGAAGATACACAAATGGCCAATCAGCCTATGACAAGATGCTCTCAACACCACTAACAATTTAGGAAGTACAAATCAAAATGAGGTAGCACCTCACACCCATTAGGATGGCTACTATCAAAAAATAAAAATAGAAAATGAAAAACAAAACATGTGTTGGCAAGGATGTAGAGAAATTGCAAACCACACTGTTGGTGGGAATGAAAAGACGGTACAATTACTGTGGAATGGAATGGAGGTTCCTCAAAAAATTAATGTCAGAATTACATGATCCCTTAATTCCACTTCTGAGCATATACCCCAAAAAAGACAGCAGCATCCCAAAGAGACATTGGTGCCCCTATGTTCCCAGGAGCATTATTTGCAGTAGCTAAACTTGGAAGCAACCCCATGTTCATTGATGGATGAACAGATATGCAAAATGTGGTGAAAACAAGCAATGGAATATTACTCGGTCAGAACAGGGAAATCCAGACACCTGCTACCTGGATGAACCAGTTGCAAAAAGACAAAAATACTTTGTGGTCCCACTTCTATGAGGTACCTAATGTCAGCAAAAGCAGAGACAGAAAGTGGAATGGCAGTTCCCAGAGGCAGGGCAGAGAGGCTGGGGGTTAAGATGGAGTTCTGCAGGATGAAAAAAGTCCTGGAGCTCCACTGCGCAACAACGTGAATACACTTAACGCTATGGAATTGTATGCTTAAAAATGGTGAGGATGGCATACTTTGTGTTTTACTGAAATTAAAAACAAATAAATAAATAAATAAATAAATAAATAAATAAATAAATAAATAGCCCAAGTACAGCAAGGAAGTCTCAGCTGACCAAGGTTGAGAAAAGAAGCCACAGGAGAAATTTGTTTTGCTTCCAAAGGCATTCAACACTTTTCTCCCTGGGAATGTTCATATATTAAGGTGCATTTCTGTGGTGCTTGCGACATCATTCGGCAGGTATGTGTATGCCATTGCTGAGCTCAAGTTAACACAGACATGAGGAGTGACTGTTACTGTCTGATCCGTAACAGGATTTCAGGGCTCACATCTGAACCCGACCCCTTGGGCCCCAGGAGAATGAAGGCAGGAATGGTCTGCCTGAGTGGCAGGCCTCAAGCACAGGGGCAGGACGGGAGTTCTGGGGCTTCCTCCATGAGACCACCCTGCGCCCCAAGAACCACAGGCTCGGCTGGTGGGCCCAGGGGGTTAGGGGAAAGGTGAGAGCCGATTCCTCAGCATTCCCTTCTCACTTCCTGCCAAGACTTCACTGTCCTCAGCACCTCCTCTCTGGCTCTGCCCCATGGCAGGACAGAATTACTGGTAAAATGAGAACTGAGCACGCCTTTGACACGTTGCCCCAGAAGGGTGGCTCCTGTGATGGCTCACACAGCCTGGCTGTCCTCTGGACCAGGTGGCAGGAGGCCAAAGACTCCCAACTCTGACACTAGTCCCCAGGCAGGAAGCAGTGCCAGGCTCCCCCCCCGCAGGGGGCTGTCCAGACCGGGGCTGCCGGGTGGGGCAGGTCAGCCCGACTGACAGGCTGGCTGTGCGCTTCGGCTCTCAGATCCCACAGCCAGCCTTGACACACATTTGGGTAGCTGCGGCTTCCTAGTGGACGTGAGCAGCTTCTGACCCCAGTCAGCCCAGAGCAGTGAATGGAGAGCTGGCCTAATGAGGTGACAGGATACTCAGAGACCGGAAGCCAGGAGTCAGCTGAGGTCTCCATCTCCAAGTTCCTTGGAAAAGGATAAAATGTCCTCGTGCCAGCTGGGGGGCAGAAGTGAGACCGGGAGAGCCCTGTCCCTCCCCAGCCATGCCAACCCACAGCCCTGCCATCCCTTCCTCCCCTCCCAAGAAGTTGCAGAACACAAGGCCCAAAAGAGGAAGATTTTAATACAAAGAGAGGGGACCTGGCCCGGGAAGACTTAAATAAAGGGGGTGGGAGTATCAGGGGCCGGCAGTGGGGGGCCTGGGGGCCCTGCGGAGTGGGATGACGCAGACCGAGTTCCGAGCTTCTTTGATCCGCCACCACCGGCCAAGCCTGCAGGGGCGGAAGGGGCGGCTGAGGGCCAGCACAGCCCACACCCCCTCCCTACCCAGCGGCCTGACTAGCGCCAGCCTGCCCACCCTCACCCCTCCAGGTGCCCATTACCTGTGCTCCTGTCCCACCCCAGCCACCAGGAAGTTCCCAGAGCTGGAGAACTTGAGGCTGTTGATAAAGCCCACCTGAGAAGAGGGACAGCCGAAAGGCGATGTGAGAACTGCACTCCCAAGCCCCAGCCTCAGGGCTCGGCCCTCCCAGGCCTGGGTAAATCCCCGCTCTGACTCCTGCCACCTGGCCTGCCCTCCACACCTCAGGGCCTCAGCCTCCACCCACATCAGTGAGATGGGGGAAGAGAGCGCCAGCCTTGCAGTGAGTCTGTGCACCGAGTATGTCGGGGGGCCTGGGGCCTGGCTCCTGGCTGTGGGGCCCTGCAGACCCCACAACCACCAGCACTGAGCCAAGCCCTGCACATCACTGGACATCACCGACAATCCCCCGTAGGTCGCACCAAGTCCACACACCCTGGCCTGGTATCACTCTGGCACCTGCCAGGCATGGTGCCATGCCCTCTGTTCCTTTGCCCACGGTGCTCCCTGCCTGTGCCCCTGCACCCAGGCCAGGGCCTAGGATAGGAACGGGGTGAGGAAGGGCAGGAGGAAGAGGAAAGGGGAGGAGAGGGCTCTTGTCAGGCTCTGCGCTTAGGAGCTGGGCTACGAACAAGAGAAGTCACAGCTGGTCCTGTACTGAGTAACCTCTCTTCTGGCAGAAAGAGAAGATATAAGGCTACTTCCAGGGGCCACATGCTCCAGGCGTGCCGAAGGGTGGCAAAGACGGGTTGCACGTTCAAGCCTCACTCACCAGGGGGATGTCGCAGAGAAGGTCAAGCTGCCGGAAGCCCTCCCCACACTGCCAGAGCCGCAGGCAGGAGCTGTGGGAGCCTGGGGGACAGGGAGCGGTGAGCACCCGGCACCTGCCCACCTGCCACCCCCTGCTCTCTGCCGGGCGCCCACCTGTAGCCACAAGGTCCGTGTTGAGCAGGGCTGCCACTGATGTCACCCAGAAGGGCTGCTCCAGGCCCGGCTCCCCCCGCAGCCCGTGCACCTCACGCCGCAGGGCAAGTGGCCGCTTCTTGGAGAGGCCCCACAAGGCCACGGAGCTGTGGACAGGGACGCCGTCAGCGAGGGGCCGGGAGCAGCGCAGAAGGGCCACACCAGCCATGGAATGACGACAAGCTCCCCAAGCTCTCTGCCTGTGTCCTTATCTATGGACAGGGCTTACAATAGCTCGGGCACAGGGGCGGGGCTGTGCAAAGCAGTGCGGGGCCAGGGTGGGAGGCACTGAAGGCAGCGCTCACCCATCGTCTGCGCCGGACACCATGTGCTCCTCGTTGACCAGCTGGATGCTGTCGATGGAGCCCCTGGGGACGGGAGCGGTGAGGGGGCTGCAGCAGTGCGGGGCATGGCCCTCCGCGCCAGCCCCGCCCGGCGCAGCACACCGCCTTACTGGTGGCCGTAGAAAACAAGCTGGGACTCCTCAGGGATCTTCCACACACGCACTGTCCCGTCCCGGCCGCCGGCCGTCACACAGCACTCCCTGCTCAGGGCGTCCAGCGCAGCCACGGCATCCTGGTGCCCAAAGCTGGAGCGGGCAGAGGGAGGATGGCTCACACACGAACCCGTGTACATGCCCCCCCGCCAGCCCAGCCAACCCCCGCACTCACAGTGTCTCCACGTAGGCGTTCTCGGCCACATTCCACACCTTCACGGAGCGGTCATGGGACGTGCTGTACAGCTGGTGGGTGCCCCTGCGGAAGGCCAGCCCCTACAGGTGCACAGAGAGGACTAGGGGAACTGACTGCAGCAGCCTACAAAGGCAGGCCCAGAGGACTTCCTGAAAAGCAAGCCAGGGGCGCAGAGAGCCACGAGGGGGCACCTGTGTGCTCTCTGGAGCCAGTGGCCTGCTCCTCACCCTCCAGCACTTGCAGGCTCCTCAGAGGCTCCCTGCTCCCCAGGCAAGCTCAGCTTCCCTGCCCCCGACCCCATTCGTGCCCCTGGCAGTGTCACTCATGGCACCAAGGCGCAGGCTCCCTGAGGACGGGGACCCTCGGCCTCTTTCACCCCATGCCCCAGAGCCAGCAGTGTGCCTAGCCCACTCAGGTAGTGGACAGACATCCAAGCAAAGCAGGCCCAGCTCCTCACCGACACGGCGTCCCGGTGTCCCGTGAAGGTGTAGAGGTGCCGGCAGCTCTGGGCCTCCCAAATGAGAATCAGCTTACTGCGGTCGCCTGAGGCCTGGGAGCATGAGGACGGTGGCCACGGGCACCCACTGCGTGCCCAGACCTCCTCCCCACCCCCGGGGCCAACCCTGCCTTACAAGGTACTTGCCGTCGGAGGAGACAGCCATGCAAAGGACGTGGCTGCTGTGGCCAGGGGACTGCCCCTCGGGGCCCTTCTTGGCTCGTGGGATTACATGAAGCTTCCGTCCACTCTCCACGCTCCCTGACGCCAGAAGAAGAGAGAGGCTACTGGGGGTGAAGCACGGGACTGGTGGGCAACCCCCTCAAGGGCAGCACGGGCCATACAAAGTCTTGGCCTCAGGTCAGAAGATCTGACTCCACCACTGAGAGCCCCTGGACAAGTCACCTTAGTTTCCTCATCTGTTCAGTGGGGACAAAAATCCCAAAGGGCAGCCATGGAGCCCAGAAGAGAAGAGACAGAAGAGTGCCCTGGGACTGAGAGTGTGAGGCGTGTGAGGTGTGTGAGACGCAGGAGCCCAGCCACCAAAGGTGGGAATGTGGGAGGACCAGGAACGCCGTGCCCGGGCCACCTGCCCACCTGCAGCATCAATCCCACTCAATCAACTCCTGCCTCTGCTCAGCTGTCCCCAGTGACAGTGACAGGAGGTCATGAGACCCCTCCTGGGCAGAAGCTCCCACTGTCACCCAGGAAACACCTCTTTGAGAGCGAACCTGCCTCCCCCCCATCAGGCCTGTTTTCTGGATTACTCCCTCCTTCCCAGCGTAGCCCCCCTGGGTGAGCCCTGGGGGCTGCCGCCCACCCAGGCACTCACTCACACTTAATGATGGTGCAGTCTTTGGCGGCAGAAAAGATGGCCAGGTCGTCGGGGGTGATGACCAAGCACGTGATAGAGAGCTGGTGGCCCCGTAAGACTCGAATGTCGGCCGGGGCTGGGGCCTGGACCTGGGCAGGTAGGGCCAGGGTCACTGTGACGGGGACAGAAAGGCACCCCTACCCACATGTCCAACACCTACCCCCATATACCCACACCATCCTTTCTCACCACCCTGCCCAGGAGGAAAACTGAACCGAGGTCTGCGAGGACCAGACCCTCACATGCCCCGTCTGCCCAAGTGCCTACAGCCAGGTGGGACCCCCATTCCCTCTGATCTTACACCAAAGTGCCGGCCCACTCACCTCCTTTGCCACCGACTTCTGCAGCCTGCCCCGCTGCTCGAGCTGCGTGGGAAGGAGATGGATGAGCTCCCAGGAGCAGGACAAACCCCCAACACCCCCCAACCCTCCCTCCGTACTCACCACATCCTCCTTCAGGCGCCCTGCCACCTGGTCCTCTTCAAATTCCCGAGCCTCAGCCTTCTCCTCCTCTGCATAGGACAGACCAGACCAGGTAGACCCAGGCCGGAGCCCACTTTTCCCTTCCTATCCCACCCAGCCTTTACTTATCAGGTCAGTCTACAGCCCCCCGAAGGTCTGGCCCAGGAGGCCCAGGAGGGCCCCCAACCACCCTCCCACAGGGCAGCCCACTGGGCGGCCAGGCTGCAGCAGGCAGCTTGGGTGCAGGCTCCCCCGCCCCCATCCTGTCCCTGGGCTCACCCTGATGCCGGAGCTGCTCAAGGTAGAGCTTGGCCAGGCGCAGCTTCTTCTCCTGCGCCGTCTCCTCCAGCTCCTCCTCCTCCTCCTCCTCAGTCCTCCTGGGAGCCACGCTGTGGGCAGGGGGTGAGGGGCTCGCCCCGCTCTTCTGGCCTCTGGGCCTGAGGCTCTGCACCACTCCACCCGCCATTCAACGCCCCGTCCCCAGCAGCCCCACGTCCAGTGATCACACATACAGAAACCAGGATGAGACTCACCACGCCACAGGGGCCCCCGTGCTGGACACAAGAGCGAAAACAGACCCCAAATCCAAAGAGATCCCTGTGAGCTCTCTCAACAGGGGGCAGAGAAAACTCCACAGGCTTCCCAGAAAAATCAGGTCGTGCACAAAGGGTTAGGAATCAAAATGGCTTCAGCTGTCTCAACAGCATCGCTGACAGCAAGGACACAAAGGAGCCACACACACAAAATTCTGAAGGTAGATGCAGTGCCAGTTAAACCATTAATGACGAGAAAAGATATCATCAGATGGACAAGGAGCCATAGAACTGTCCTTTCTAATTTCCTTAAAGGTTGGAGGATGTGCTCCCCGAACAAGAGGGTAAGCTAAGAATGAGAAAGGCCTGGGAGACAGGAAACAGGAGCCCCAACACGGAAAGCAGAAAAGCAGATCCCAGAATAAGCACCTCAGACCCATAGGAGCAGCCAGTCCAGATCCAAGGCAAGGCCCCAAGAGGCAGACACACTGGGACAGCCACTGCCCTACCCTCGCTGCTGTGGCAATATCCTCAACCCTGAGGACAGGGCTCCGGGTGGCCTTGGCTTGACCTCATGCTGGTGACGTTCCTGCTTTCCCCTCCATGCCAGTCCCTGGACCAGCTGAGCACACTCCCTTTACTCAAGTGAGTCCTCCTCTGACTTGCTCCTGGGAGCTGGAGGTAGGAGCGGAAAACCCAGGGAAACCCGGTCCCTCGGATCACGTGCCTGGGGATAGCTATCTAGTCCCTGCCCATAGCCCCAACTATTTGCCAGGACTCATTCATAACACTGCCCACGACTTTCCAGAAGGGACCTTGGAAACTCTCAAGAAGACCATTCAGTCCCCAGTGCAGCATGCCTCCAGGGTTGGCGCTGCCCCGGCCTTACACAGCCAGCCTCGGAACTAGTACTCAGCTTGCAAACCCATCCATCCGTCACACAGGAGGCAGAACTCTAAAGAAAACCAAGGTAAGTATCCAAGTATGATTCCACTCCTGTGCCATTATGGAAAAGGCAAAACTCTAGGGGGTGTAATTATCAAGGGCTGAGGGAAGGGGGGAAACCTGACTATAAAGGAGCAGAGGGATTTTGGACAGTGATGAAATGCTTCTGTATCTTCCTAACCATGGTGGTTACACGACTGGTTGCATCTGTCCATATACTCACAGAATTGTTTGCTAAAAAAGGTGACTATTACTCTGCATAAATTATATCTGAATGAGAAAATGAAAAAAAAAAAAAGAAGAAAAATGCGGGAAGAAAACCAAAGAAATGATGGACTCAAGTCAGGAATGGCAGGTCGGGCTTCTAAGTTTCTGCAAACGGTCCAATTCTTCACATATGTGCTGTGTGCACAGAGGCTCAGCAATCCACCACTACTCTCCGTAGTACAAGTACAAGCACATTTCACAAACTCTTCTCTATCTAATAACATGTTTCACAACCCATTTAAAAAATATTTAAAAGTGCTTAGCACAGGACCTGGCACACATACACACCCACAACCCTAGGTGGAACTAAGGACACATACTAGGTCTTTCTCTGAGCAGGCTGAAGCCAACATGTCCTCAATTTTAGAGCAGAATTTCTAAAGCCAACTCTTAAAGAAGGCACCAGAGTTCCCTGATATGACAGCTTCCATTCCACTGGGTCAGGCCTGACACCTTGCGAGCCCTCTCTGAAACCCTGTCACGTCCCCCGCCTGTCGCCTGTCCTCCACAATCTGTACAGTACCTCCAGTGGCCTTCCATCCTCTTCATCTCCCACTCTGGCACACTTAAAGCCCAGACTCTTCTCCTGATCCCTGAATGCCTTCACTACCTCTCCGTAAGGGACTCCTTCTCTCTCCAGGCCCTATATAGATGCCTCCTCCTCTGTTCCCGAAACACAGAGCTGTAAGTTATACATCCCAGTGTTCACCCGCCTGCTCATCTCTGTACTCTCACAGTGAAGCCAGTGCCTGGCGTATGCTGAGAGATGGGGGGAGCGGTAATTGGAAAACCGAATGAAGAGCCAGCCTGCATTTCTGAGCCCCTCTCCCCTTGCCACTCAGTCCAGCCTGTGCTCAGCTCCCTGCCATGCTCCAGGGAGGTCTCACTGGTCTCCCTCTGCAGAGGAAAGATCTGAGAACCAAGGGCAGAGGTTCTGGGCTCCATGCCCAGCTCTGTCCCGACTCAGTCCCATACACCAGGGACCTCAAGGGTTCCCTTTTACTTGGTGGAAAAGAAGGGCTCACCTCTCACTCTCAGAGTCGCTGGGGATCTCTTCATTCATCTTGCCGCCACTCTTGGCCTTGCCCCTGTCCCCGGCAGAGTCGGCCTGGGAATTATAAGACCCTTTCTTTGGTCAGGGCACCCGGCCACACCAGCACTAACCCCTTCTAGGCTCTCGAGGGCCGCGGGGCTGGGAAAGGTGGTGACCCCCGGAACAAGTGCCAGGCCTTCCGGGGTCGACGGTGGTCCCGGTAGCGCGACTGACCCGGCCTTCGGAAACGCCTACTCACTTTTCGCCGCCGCTTGCCGGCCCCAGCCCCCGAAGTCGGCTTTCCCCGCTTCCGAGCCGCCGCTGCGGAGGACATGCTGCCCACCGCACGCTCAGCGAACGCCTGGGGAACTCACGTGGTGGCTAAGGCCCGGCGGCCCAGCCAGGCCTCGAGCCCTGATAGGCGCTCACCACCCGCGGCGGCCCCGCCTGCAACAGCGCCATTGGGTCCTTCTGGCGGCCCTGCCACGCCCCCAAGCGCCCACAGGGTAAGTGCCGGTGGCCACGCCTCCCAGATCTCCTATCGGCTCCCGCGCCCCGCTCGGGCAGGAAGCCAGCCTCCCGCCCGCGCTTCCGGCCCAAGGCCTTGGCGCGTGCGCCCTGCTGCCGACCGCTCTAAGGAGGGGTCGGAAAGGGACTGCCTCCTCTGTGCTGCGACCCTTGGGCGCTGGGGGGCGCCAGACATGCGGGGTTCCGAGTCCTGGAGCTTGACTCCTCCCCGTCACGGGCGGGGACAAGGGTGATCCAGCCTGGCACTGGATAACTGGGGGATCCAGGCAGCCCCGGGGGTGGTGTTGGGGGAGGCAGTTCCCGCACCTGGTCCAAGGTCACCGGACAGCCGATGGGCACGTATTGCATGCCCCGTGCCAGAGGAGCCGCGCTAAAGATGCGTCTGTCCCCTGGCCTTGGCCGTGTCTCGGGGAAGTGTCTACCCATCCATGGTACAGGCTGCCCTCCTCGACCTGCCCAGCCTCTGACTCACCCGACTAGTGGCCAAATAGCTGGAATCCTACACCCCGACTCCAGCTCTTCCCTCCCCCGACGGTCGGGAAGTCCCTCCCTAAGTCGCCTAACGCTTGCAGAGGGTTGCTAGAGGGGCCCTAGAACTGGGACAGCCGTGGGACTGTTCGGGGCTGCCACCTCTCCAAGGTCTGCGCTTTTCTTAGGTGAGTGCCCTATGGCCCTGCCCAGAGCCCTCTGCAGGGCCGGGTGAGGTGGGACTGGCCCTGGCCCTCTGCGGTTCAAAGCCACTGGTCTGGGGCCCTGGCTGGCACCCCAGAACCCCTGAGTCCGTTGGGAAGGGTTATGCACCACTGAGTCCCAAGCTCTGGAGAGACAGATCTGGCCCCAAGCAGTGCTGCCCTGGGAGCCACTGCCCACTGTCCTCCATAGCTGAGGTGACTCAGCCCAGTAACCATGCCAGGTCGTCAGCTGAGAGGGAGGAACGGGCAGGAAGTACCTAACAGACTGATGGCTCTGGGAGGAGGCGGGCCCAGAAGGGGGAGGGAGGCCACTCCTTGCACACTCTCCCACCTCACTGCACACTGGAGTGCTAGAGGGCTAGGCAACCACTCTTCCTTGACCAGAGCGGGCAGACTGGACAGGGTCCTGGCCTAGCCCCAGTCGCTGGGAAGGGCGTGCATCTGGGTGCACAGAGTGCACTTAGGTCTGGGGCTGGAAATGGGGAAATGGAGGCAGGGGAGACAGTGGAAGGTCACCATAGGGGAAACCCAAGGCGGAGCAAGTTGGTGCTGTACCATCCAGGTGGGGTGCAGAGGCCTTGGAGGCCTGAGGGCCCCTTCTGTGTCCCAGAACAGCCATGGCTCCAAAACGCAAGCCCCCAGTGCAGCGTGAGGGCCCTGAGAAGAAGAAAGGGCGGCTGGGGGCAGAGGAGGAGAGCTTCCACTCCACTGTCAAGGCCCTCAGGGCCGCACCTGCAGAGAAGCGTGTAGTCCGAGTGGATCCCCAGTGCCCGCTCAGCCACAGCCCGGGGACCCAGGTAAGCTGCAGTGCCCAGCCAGGCTCAAAGCCTGCTTCCTCCTAGATACACATGCACCCAGACCTGCTCCCCCACCATGGGGGCTTGGCTGTGACCAACAACTTAACTCATAGCTCCCAAGTAAGCTGTGCTCTCCCGGGACCCCAACATCAGGCAGGGCTGTGTTTCATCAGATCCAGCCCAGTCATGCCTGCTCTTCAGACCTCGGGAAAGGGCCGTGGCCTTCTCAGGCCTCCCCTGCCACACTTAAGGGCTCCAGCCTCCTCAGTCCCCCCAGGGCTCACCTACATCCCCTAAACCAGTGCCACAAGATAGGGCCATGTCTCCTTGAGATTCCTCACAGGGCAGGGTTGTGTGCCAGTGAGAACCTGGGCAGAATCAGAACCCTCAGATTCCCTAACTCAGGGCACAACCATGTCCTTCCCAGACATCCCCCCAGTGCCCGTTGAGCCATGTTCCCTCAGACTGCATCCCCCATAGTGCAGATCCTGGCAGGGTGCAGCCAGGTACCCTGTCCCCCACAAGAGCAGCTCGAGCACCTGCCTCCCCGTGCCCCCGGACCCCAGGTGCACAAGGACTACGACTGCACCCTAAACCAGACCAACATCGGAAGTAACAACAATAAGTTCTACATCATCCAGCTGCTGCAAGACGGAGAGCGCTTCGTCTGCTGGAACCGCTGGGGCCGGGTGGTGAGAGGCGCCTCCGTCCTTGGCCTGCCTCCTCCCTTCCTCTCAGCGCATGTCCCATGCTCCCCAGGGTCCCCACAAAATACCCAGGCCCAAAGGCCACAGCTGCTGACCTGCCCCTCCTGCCCCCAGGGCCTGGGCCTGGCACAGCAGAGGCCAGCGCATGTTTGTGGTGGGCAGTGTGGTGGGCACACTCCTGAAGGCTGTTGGTTGCAGGGAGAGGTGGGCCAGTCAAAGCTCAGCTCCTTCGTGTTACTGGAGGATGCAAAGAAGGACTTCGAGAAGAAATTTCGGGACAAGACCAAGAACAGCTGGGCTGAGCGGGACCACTTTGTGGCCCACCCCGGCAAGTACACACTTATTGAAGTGCAGGGAGAGGATGAGACCCAGGAAGCCGTGGTGAAGGTGAAGTGGCTGTGGTGAAGGGAGACGGCGGGACCTGGGCTGAGGGAGGGACTGGACAGAGGGGCCGGCTGTGGGCTCTGCCACTGCCCACCTGTCAGCTTCGGGCACAGACCTCCCTGCTCTGGCCTTGGCCTGGCCAGTCTCTGTGTCCTGCGGGACCCTGAGCCTCCCCTCAGGTGCCCTCTCCCCCTAGGTGGATGGAGGCCCACTGAGGACTGTGGCCCAGAGGGTGCAGCCCTGCTCCCTGGACGCGGCCACGCAGATTCTCATCACCAACATCTTCAGCAAGGACATGTTCAACAGTGCCATGGCCCACATGAACCTGGGTGAGGGTGGAGGGGCCAGGCAGGGTGGCAGGGGACTGGGGGTGGCAGGGCTGCGGGGCTGAGTCTCCCCACTCCCCCTTCCCCCAGATGTGAAGAAGATGCCCCTCGGGAAGTTGAGCAAGCAGCAGATTGCACGGGGCTTCGAGGCCCTGGAGGCCCTGGAGGCGGCCCTGAAATCCCCCCCACATGCTGGCCTCAGCCTGGAGGAGCTGTCCTCCCACTTCTACACGGTCATTCCCCACAACTTCGGCCGCAGCCGGCCCCCCACCATCAACTCCCCTGAGCTTCTGCAGGCCAAGAAGGACATGCTGCTGGTGAGGGCTGGCGGGTGGGCAGGCAGGGGGTCACTGAACAGACAGACTGGGTGAGGAAGACGGGGGACAGATGGCCAAGGAGAAGGCCCAGGGAGATGGGCTGAGATGGGCAGGCCGGAGGACAGGGGAGGAGAAGACCAGCAGATAGGTGAGGGGTTGAGCAGGTAGACAAGGGGGTGGCTATGGCTCCAGTCATGGGGAAGAGGCCAGGAGTCGGTGGACTTCCCTGACACCCACCACTTTAGGTGCTGACGGACATCGAGCTGGCCCAGACCCTGCAAGCAACCCCTGAGCAGGTGAAGAAGGCGGAAGAGATTCTGCACCCACTGGACCGAGATTACCAGCTCCTCAAGTGCCAGCTCCAGAGGCTGGGCCCAGAGGAGCCTGAGTACAAGGTACACAGGTCCCTGCCTGTCTGCCCTCCCGGTGCCCAAGGAGTGACTTGCTCCCCAGCCTTCTCTCCCCGTGTCTCTAGGGTCTGGGAGCTCCGGGCCCCAGGGGACCAGGGAGGGTCTGTCCACACACTGCTGCCCTTGGCACCCAGCTTCTGCTCTCCCACAGGTGATACAGACCTACTTAGAACAAACTGGAAACAAGTACCGGCAGCCTGCCCTCCAACATGTTTGGAAAGTGAACCGAGATGGGGAGGTGAGAGAGAGCCCCAGTTCCCCGACCAGATCACTGCCTTGTCCCTTAGGGAGGTGACCTGGCTTATGTGTCCCTTAGAGAGTCGGCTTAGCCACCGTGCTTAGCCTTGGCCAGGCCTTGGTTTAGGGCGCGTGTGCATGAGGGTGTGTGAGTGGCCGGAGGGGCCTTGGTTGCACAGCAGCACGCAGCCCCTGAGCTGGCCTGGCATGGCTCTCCCGGGTCCCACCTCCTCCCGACAGGGAGAACGGTTCCAGGTGCACTCTGAGCTAGGTAACCGGAGGCTGCTGTGGCATGGCACCAACGTGGCCGTGGTGGCTGCCATCCTCACCAGCGGGCTCCGCATCATGCCGCATTCTGGTGGCCGTGTCGGCAAGGGCATCTACTTTGCTTCTGAGAACAGCAAGTCAGCTGGCTATGGTGAGGCACCCCGGGGCCCTGCGCTGGGCATGTGTGGGGACACAGAGCAGGACTGGGCCCAGTGGTGCCCCACTTGGGGTGGATCCTTGAGAGGAGCCCTTGGACAGTCACTGACCAGAGTGCTCAGTGGGCATCCGGGGTTTGGGAGAGAAGGGAGAGCACAGCAGGACCAGGGGGTGTCCTGAAGGACAGAGGAAGAGTCAGCACGTTTCCGGGATCGGGCAGTGAAGCCAGAAGGGATGACAATGCGGCAGAGGGGTCTGGGGAGTCAGGCGTCGGGGCCTCACTGTGTCCCCCAGTTACTGGCATGTCCTGCGGGAAGCACCACATCGGCTACATGTTCCTAGCGGAGGTGGCACTAGGCAGAGAGCACCACATCACCATCAACGAGCCCGGCTTGAAGCAGCCGCCCCCTGGCTTCGACAGTGTGGTCGCCCGGGGCCACACAGAGCCCGGTGAGTCCTGAGAAGCTGGCCAGTGTGAGGATAGAGGTGAGGCTGAACTAACGGGCGAGGTACCAGGGCAGGGGCTGTGGAGAAGGACAAAATGAAGCCGGCTTCCTCCCTTTGTCATTCAACAAACTACTGATTCAACAAATCATTCCTGGACACCCAGGAGGGCTTCAAAGAGGTGGCATTCACTGAATAATGGAAAGATGAGTAGGCATTTCCCAGACAAGAATGAGAGAGGATATTCGAGGCAGAAGGCCCAGGCTGTGCAGCATTTTGGAGACTAGCAAGGCGGGAACGGGCAAGCATTCCCTGTGGCAGGAGCGGAGAGTGTAGCAGGCAGGCCATCCTGGTCAGCTAGGACCCTTGGGTCACCCGTGGCCCTTGCTGTGCCCTGAAGACCCAACCCAGGACATGGTGTTGGAGCTGGATGGCCAGCGAGTGGCAGTGCCCCAGGGCCAGCCCATGCCCTGCCCGGAATTCAGCAGCTCCAGCTTCTCCCAGAGTGAGTATCTCATCTACCTGGAGAGCCAGTGCCGCCTGCGCTACCTGGTGCAGATTCACCTGTGAACTTCCTGCCCACCCCCAGGGCTCTGCTGGACACTGGACTGTCATCTCCAACCTTCCTGCCCCTTCCTGGGGCCCCCGTATCACCCCTCCTTGCTCCCAAGTCTCCCTCCCATGTCCCTTGCTGGCCCTGGCCCAGCTGTGGGCCCAGAGTTCCCTCCTACGGTGGGTGTGGGGGTGGTCTGATGGACTGGAGTCATTACTGGGACGCGCATACTGCAGCCAGCGTGAAGCAGTGTGTTTGAGGGGCACAGGCTGACAGCAGGCGGGGTCCCACACCCAGCCCAGACTGCCCATCCGAGCGGTGTGGTCACCGAGGTAGGATGAACTTCAGGCAAGGTTATTAAACATTGTTTCACTCCCTCCCTCCCTCTGCTGGCCTTCACTGCAGCTGCACGGGGCCTGGGCCTCCTTCCTCTCCACAGTGACCCCCCCATACCACGCCACACCACAGCTCCAGGCCCACCCCAGGAAGCAGCGCCCACAGGGTGGCTGTGGGCCACACCCTCACCCCCAGCAGTTGATCCGCTTCCATCACGCAACACCCAGCCTCCTCTCATCAGTGAACTTCCAAAGGGAACCCTCACCATCGACTCAGAACTGCTGATCACTCCAGGACACACCTGGAGACGCGCTGTCCTTCAGCCCAGATGTGGCCAGGCAGATGAAGCATTCCTCGTGTCTTGGCACCAAACATCCATGTGTATATCTGAATATTAACAAATTGGATATACAGCCGAGGGGCACAGCTCTGCAGTCATGAAAGGAACCCCAGGGAATCTTATCAACAAAGAACAGGTGCTAGAGAGCAGGTCACGATGCAGGTCCAGGGTCATCACATCATTTGATTGTCAAAGCCCCCTGGCACCCCCTGCCAGCCCCCGTCCACTGACTTCTCTTCAGGCTCTTTTAATCTGGCATCTGTTTCTCAGCCTTTGTCTTTATCCTTCGTAACTTTGACATTCTTGCTGCTCCTGAGGAGCACAGGCCAGTTGTGTTAGAGTCTCTCTCACTTTGCGTTTGTCTGATGGGTTTTACCATTAGATTTGGGGATTGTGGTATGGGCAGGAACATGACTTCATGGATGTGTCCTTGGTGCATTATACTGGGAGGAACGTGTCCTGTTCTTAGTGATATTAACTTAGCGCAGCAGGTTTCTCCATTAGGAAGTTACCATTTCTCCCATTTGTAATGAATACTCTGTGGGAAAATATTTCAAGGTGTACTGTCCCATTCTTCATCAACTTCCACCCGCACATCCATTAATGATTTTTAGTTGAAATCAGTGACTTGAATCAATTTTTGCAAAGATGGTTGCAAATGATAGTTATCTAAAGTCATCATTTCTTTTACATTTGTTAATATTCCCCTTTCTTTGGTGTCAGTATGAACTTGTGGATTCTTATTTTATGCAATGAGTTGTAATCCATTACTGTCGTTATTGTGATTGATCCTCATATTGCCCCAGATTTGGCCACAGAAGGTCCTTCAAGCTGACTCCTGTGTCTACATCATTTTCAGAGCATGGCCTTACTTCTTGGCATCACAATAAGTTCCATGTTCTTTCTTGCCCAAACCTCAGCCATTTCTCCAGGGAGCCCTGGTTCCCTGGAGCAGGAAATGATATTTAGAATCCAAGATGTGGGCAGTCGGTGCGCTTCTTGGTACTGGAGTGCTATTGCTTGCAAGTCCTTGTAGCAAAGAGAGTTAGGAAATTTGTAAATAAACCACCACATCTGTCCATTTCACCAGTTCCAATCCAGCACCAGGGTTCTTGCATTCTTCCCCAATCCATAATTATACCTCCCTTCTCTAACAGTAAGAAACTTGGTCTCCATTAACATCAATAAATTTACTTGCTAAATTTCACACAGAAAGAGTTTCAGAATTGCTACACCCATACCATTGTGAAAACCAAATTTTCTAAGGAGACCTCAAGATTTATTGAATCTTATTCAAGGCTATCTTTTTGTCTTCAGACAGCGGGTCAATGGTCAAAGTAACAGTTTCAACACAGGTCCCAAGGTTACTTAGATCAGTTATTATTTCCCTTCAGTGTGGTTATGTTATTCATTTGAAATACAGGTAGGTTCATTTGTTTCTGTTTATATTCACTTTTAGAGGGATTTCCTCATCTTCCGATTGGCTTTTTTAATACGTAGAACATGAACATAGTTCCAAAAAGTCCAATCTGTACAAAAGTGTGTGCTCAGAAGAGTGTCTTCCTCCATCCCCACCACCTGCTGTAGTTTCTGGTTTATCCGCCTGCGTTTCTTTCTGCCAATTAACAAAAACAAAAAGACTCTGCGGCGCTGTTACTTGCCCAGTTGCTGGTTTTGAGAGAAGCGCACGCTCTGCAAGCCCCCCTCGCGCCCCCTGCCGGCCCTAGTCCACTTTTCTTACTAGCTGTCCCCACCTGGCCCTACCACCCTCCCCAGGCCCTGGTGGCTCAGGGGCTGCCCCAGGCCTGCAGATCTAGTGGGCAGGGAGAGGAGGAAAGTGTTGTCCTTCTCCATACTCTGAACCAAGATCCCAAAAATTCCTGCTTCACCTCCCAGAGGCAAATGCCCACATTCAGGTTATGGCCAAGTGCCGGAAGTGGTGCCTGGGTGCACACGCTAGAAAACTGGTGACCTGGGTTCCAGGTACAACTCAGCTGTGTGGTTTGGGACACATGCCTTCCCTCTCTGGGTGCCAGTTTTTTCATCTGAATAATGTAGAATTGAACCAGGCCCTTCAAATTCCAGCAGGAAATGAGTCAAACCTGGAGCACTGGCATCATCTACCACCTGGATCTGTACAGATGGTGATGGTCCTCGGGGCAAGGCACAAGCAAGCCACAGACAAGGTCTCTGCTCTCATGGAGTGTTACAGTCTAATAAGCAGGCTCTAAACAAGCAAGTCCATAGATATGATATAGATGAGGTAGAAAAAGTGACAGGATGAAAATAAAGGGTTAGTGACAAGAGGGTGGATTGATTTTAGAGAACATGGTCACTGACAGCTTCTCAAGTAGAGACTGAACTGTGGGTAGGTGCAAGCCCTGATAAGATCTGGGGGAAGGGTGTGCTGAGAAACAGCAGGTGCAAAGATCCTGAGGTAGAAGCCAGCTTGACACCAGGAAGGACCAGGAGATGATTGCTAGGGCAGGAAGTACAGTAACAAGGAAGAGGGTGAGGTCAGAGAAGCAGGTGGGAGTCCACCCGGCTCAGAGGGGCTGAGATGCTATCTGCTGATGGGAAGCTCTGAGAGGGAAGAAGGCAGCATCACAGCATGATGCGATTTGCTTTTAGGCGGACCCTCTTCAGCTGCTGGGGTGAGAGGACTGCGGCATGCGTCAGCCAAGCCCTGTCAGCATAACAGAAACCACTTTGGGTATTCCAGACCCAGGGACTTGATACAGGAAAGAAGCTGAACTGCCAAAGGGATGGGGAGGCAACCCAGACAACAGCAACGGCAGGAAGTCACGACCACCCCGAGGCTGAGAACAGCAGAAGGAAGACTTTCCAATGCCCAGAGGCCAGGGTCACCCTGTGGGCCTGGGACAGCAGAGGGGGCTGTCTGAAGGAGAGAGAGGCCTTCCACGGAGGGAGACCCAGAGCCCCGGCCTGAGCATGGGAGAGAAAAGGCCCTGGCTTCTTCCCTCCTTCACCCTTCAGCCTTCCGCTGCTAACTTCCATCGGCCGAATACACCCCAACACCAACTGACAAGGAGCCCGGAAGTACAGCTCCCGGGAAAGCAGGGCAGCTCTAGGGAAGACTGAGGAGTGGGTCTGAGGGCAAACAGGCCAATGGCCAGCATGGGCACAGGTGTGGAGGCCAGGAGACCAGTTAGGAGGAGGCGGAAACAGTCCGGGTGAGACAGGCAGCAGCTGGGACCGCGGCGGTGGCAGTGGTAAGAAATGGCTAGATTCGGGATACACTGATAGACCAGTTTGGGGTTGGGGGGAAGGAGGGCCAGTGACTTCACTAAAACAGGAGGGCTGAGCATGGACGGTGGGGAGGAGCCGAGAGTCAGTTCTGTTTTGTCCCCAGGACGACTCTCAGTCCTGGGAGCGAAACTGGGGAGGCAGCTGGATCCCCACATCCGGGGTTCAGTGGGGAGGAAGGCGCTTCATACAGATGCAGGCCACCAGGGACTGAAGAGGGACTGGGTGACTTCAGCTGGGGACTCAGGCCCCATCGAGACTCACAGCTTTCCCTGGGCCAACCCCCTTGTTGTCCACTAACAACAGAAACAAAACAAAAAACAAAACCAGTGGCTGCCCCAAGGCCTCCTCTCATCATTAATCCTGCGTGCTGCCACGGAGCACCTATCTGTGCTCGGCCAATCCCGGCAGAACACACTCTGTGCCAGGTTCTGCAGTCCTTCCCTCACCTAACTTACTTGGACCTCTGAGAGAGCCAGCCCTCCTGGGGGCCGGAGGGCACCTTGCTGCCCCTGCCACCGCACCCCTTGTCTCACTGGTACCTCGGTTTCCCTTCAGCACAAGGGCTGAAGGGCCTGGTCGCTCCACTGATGGGGATGCGAGGGGAGAGCACAGGGGCCACTTCCCACCCCAGGGAAAGACAGAGCAGGGTCCCGCGGACTTGGAAGCCCACGCTCTGTCCACCTCGGTCTAGACTCCAGCCTGTGCCTGCTCTGGGCCCCCCTCCGGAGGCACCCCAGCACTTCCACCACACAGCCTCCAACTTCCAGATGGCAGCTGCTAGGACCCAGGGCACTGGTGCCAGGCCCTGCCCCTCCCTTGCCAGCTCTGTGTGTCTCTAAAGGGCAACAGCAGAGTGACAGCCAGTACCATCCCCAGCAGGGGCTGAGTGCTGGGGCAGAGGAGAGGGCAGTAGTCCCAGCCTTACAAGTCTCCATGGGGCAGTCAAAGTCCCCAGGTGGATGGCAACATGGGCCTGGCTGTTTATGAGGTGAGGGGCCAGAGGAGCAGCGGGTGGGATGGGAATGGGGCAGGGGGCGCACTCCATTTCCCTCTCTGCATCCAGCACGGGGTGAAGCCTGAGCGCTCGAATGGCCAACACCACAGGGCTGACCACCACAGACACCGCGGGCTCCGTGGGGCTGATCCTAGCGGCGGTCGTGGAGGCGGCGGCCCTGCTGGGCAACGGCGCGCTGCTGGTCGTGGTGCTGCGCACGCCCGGCCTGCGCGACGCGCTCTACCTGGTGCACCTGTGCGTCGTGGACCTGCTGGCCGCCGCCTCCATCATGCCGCTGGGCCTGCTGGCCGCGCCGCCGCCCGGGCTGGGCCGAGTGCGCCTGGGCCCCGCGCCCTGCCGCGCCGCGCGCTTCCTCTCGGCCGCGCTCTTGCCGGCCTGCACGCTCGGTGTGGCCGCGCTCGGCCTGGCGCGCTGCCGCCTCATTGTGCACCCGCTGCGGCCCGGCGCGCGGCCCCCGCCCGCCCTGGTGCTCGCCGCCGTGTGGGCCGCGGCCGCGCTGCTGGGCACGCTCGCCCTGCTCGGGCCGCCGCCCGCCCCGCCCCCCGCCCCGGCGCGCTGCTCGGTCCTGGCCGGGGGCCTCGGGCCCTTCCGGCCGCTCTGGGCGCTGCTGGCCTTCGCGCTGCCCGCCCTCCTGCTGCTCGGCGCCTACGGCAGCATCTTCCTCGTGGCGCGCCGCGCTGCCCTGCGGCCCCCGCGGCCCGCGCGCGGGACCCGGCCGCGCTCCGACTCCCTGGACAGCCGCCTCTCCATCTTGCCGCCGCTCCCGCCGCGCCTGCCCGGGGGCAAAGCGGCCCTGGCCCCAGCGCTGGCCGTGGGCCAGTTCGCAGCCTGCTGGCTGCCTTACGGCTGCGCGTGCCTGGCGCCCGCGGCACGGGTCGCAGCGGCCGAAGCAGCCATCACCTGGGTGGCCTACTCGGCCTTCGCGGCCCACCCCTTCCTCTACGGCCTGCTGCAGCGCCCGGTGCGCCGGGGGCTCGGCCGCCTAGCCCGCCGAGCGCTGCCCCGACCCCCGCGAGCCTGGCACCCGCGGGCACTCCTGCAGCACCTCCGGGGGCCTCCGGTGCGCCCCGCCTTGGGCAGTCCTGAGGCACCAAAACCAGCCCGAGATTTGGAAGGAGAGGAGAGCCTGAGTGTTCCGGAGGCCACCTGAGAGCCGTGTCTCCCAAGCCGAGCTCACACGGGAGAAAGGAGGGGCTATCCGAAGGGGCCCCTCCAGCCTCCTGCCACAGGTGGTGGTAGGTGCCCTGCCTGAACTTCTGGCTCCACAACAGGAGAAAGGGCCCTGCAGCCTGGTAAGGCCCAGAGGCTTCTGGGACCTAGGAATCCTGGGTTCTGGACCCAGCCCTGCCTGGCCTGTGCACGGACAGACCCTTTGTAGCCCTCAGTTTCCCCATCTGTATCCTGGATCATCTCAAGGTCTCCAGCTTAGGTGGTTTGCATACTCCTGGATGGTTCCCGGACCAGGAAGGAGGGAGGTGGGCAGGGCCACAGAGAAGAGGGCCCTAAGGACTCACAGCCAGAGGGATGGGCCAGGCGGGGCAGGATCTCGGTAAGAGTCACGCAGGAGGAACTGGTGGAGACACTCAGAGGGATCCCCTGACATCTGCACTAAGAAGGGGCTGAACAAAGCTCCCGGAACTCCTCCATCAGCCTCTAAAACGCCCAGAAAACCACCGGATCAGTTTGGTGCCAGAGGCAGGAGCCTGGACAACATGATCCCCAAAGGGCCCTGAAGCCCTAGAACTGATGTGGAGCTCCTGGACTCAGATGGGGATCCTCTGGGGCCTCGGCTGCACCCACTTTCTGGAGGTTTTGCCAACACCCACAGTGTTTCACAGCTTCCTGGTCTCTCAGAATATTTATTCAAAAACAGGGATTGAAAAAACTGTACAGTGTCTGCTGCTGCGAACTCGGCCCCTGCCCCCATGCCACTCCCCCAGCTGCCTGGCGGCACCCCCTCTTTGAGTTGCCCTCTGCTAAACCCAGCCAGTCCGTTCCAGTCAAAAGGGTTATCAGTGGAAGCAGCAGGAATCTGCAGGGAGGTGGGGAGAGAAGCATGGCCCCCAGCAACCCCCCAGCCCTCCTCCCTGATCCCCACAGGGGGCAGTAGGCTGGGAAGCCCTGAGGGGTAGGGAGTACACGAGTGACTCCCAGAGTGGGGGCACTAAGGATGCTCCCTGCATCCAAGTACAAAGCCAGAGGGGCCAGAGCCCCCTACCTCGGGGGCTGCCGCAGCTCCCAGAGCCTGGGCCGGACACTGACCCCTCTGAGAGAAGGCGCTCCCACGGACCGGGGCCGGGTGGGGGTGCATCCATGCGTCTGGGCATTAGCGGCCTTTGGGACCCCAGGATGGAGTCTCCTTGGGCAGGTAGGGTACAGAGGCAGCCCCCTACCGCAGTCCTGCCTGCCCCCACGCCTGGGCCTCAGCCAGCCTCAGTAGGGGGAGAACTTCTGCCGCTCCGCTTTCTTGCTCCCGTTGGCCGCTGCCATCTTGGCAGTGTAGGCCGCCAAGCCCGGCGGTGGCCCTGGGGAGGCAGGTGGCAGAGCCAAGAAGGGCACAGGCTTGAGGCCGATGAAGTTGGAGAGGGAGATGGCATAGGGCGTGCCCAGCAGGCCTGGGGGAGCTGTGGGCAGGGCCGTCAGGGGTGGCGAGAAAGGGGCAGGCAGGTCTGCGGGGGCCGAGCCGGGTGTCCCCCCAGAGGTAGACTTGGCCGTTTCTAGACTGGAGAGAGGGATATGGGGGGAGATGAAGGGGAAGATGGGGTGAGGAGAGGCAATGAGGGCGAGATTAGATGCAAGACGGAGGGACTGTGGACAAGAAGATGGGGCAGCCGTGTTTGGGAGAAGATGGGGAGGGTGGAAGGTAAGGGGAGAAAGGACAGGCAGATATACTATGGGGTCACAGCAAAAACAGGGGGGCCAAAAACCCCGGGAAAGAGACAGGGATGGGGCAGGAGGACATGAGGGATGGATGTCAGGGTGGGGGAGAGGGGCGACATGGAGCGAGTGAGGCAGGGGAGGCAGAGGACAGGCCCAATAAAGAAGGGAGGCCAGCTCTCCCCGCCCCAGCCGTGCGCTCTGAGGCACCGAGTTCCCCGGTGACACACCCCAGCCCCACTCACCAGGCAGTGATGAGGTACTGGGCTAGGGCGATGGAGACTGGCGAGCCAGTGATGGTCACATGCCGCTCGCCAGCGCCCTCCGCTTGGTTCCCAATCTTGATATGTGCCCCTGACATCTGCCGGATCTCACTGATCTTGCTGCCCTGGCGCCCGATCACGCAGCCAATCAGCTGGGGGGAGGGTGGAATTCAACCCTAGGCGAGGCCCAGACCCCTGGACGCCCCCCCACCCGCCAAACCACCACATTCCCTGCTTACGTCGTTGGGAACCAGGAACTCCTGCGAGCTGGTCTGCGTGCCTGGATCCAGTCCTGGTTGGGAGAAGAGAGGTTGGGCATGGGTCTGGGCCTTCCCTGCCCCCCATTTCCATTCTGGGGGTCTGCCCCTGCCTCCATCTGCAGGCACCGCTCACCTGGCACCATGCTGGGTGAGGCAAAGGGGACTGCGTGGCCCGACAGCTGCTGCAGCTTGCTGACCTGTCCCGAAGAGAGGCCGGAAGTCAGAGGGGGCTCGGCTGGGGAAGAGGGGCCTTGGGCTGTGGTCACTCACCTCAGCTGGGGTCACAGCCCCATACTGACCCTGGACGGAGAAGCCCTGTGGGGACAAAGTGGGTGAAAGGGGGTTTCCGTGACAGAGCAGGGCAGTGTGGCCACTCACTACCCCCCCAGACCGCAGCTCCTTCTTCTACCCACTCCCTTATCTCAGTCCCCCACCGCTGCCCTCACCTGGCTGGCAGAGAGAAGCACGGTGCCTAAGGAGAGGCTTGGATGATAGGGGATAGTGGCTCCTTTGGGTGGGGACTGGAAGGCACAAAGGGGAGGCTCTGTCAGGATCCCCTCAGGGTCCCCTCACCTCCCCAAGGGCCCTATGCTCTCAAGGCCCTCCCTGTGACCCCCAGGTAAGTGCATCCCCACGTCCTGGAACTCCTCATCCATCCCTGCAGCCCTACCTGCCCCCACCTGCTGGCACACATACAGGATCTGGGACCTGACAATGCAGAGCTAGAGCCCATCGCTGCCCCCCGCCCTGCCCCAGGCCAGCACCTCCAGGATGACAGCGCAGATCTGGCGCACACACAGGATGATGGCATCGGGAACCCCTGACACGGTTACAGCGCGCTCTGTGGAGTTGGGGAGCAGGTCCCCCGCCACCTGCACCTGGGCCCCCGTGGTCTGAAAGCAGAGAACAGGGGCCACTTCCAGCTGCTCCCACAACCTGGTGTAGTGCTGCCAGGCTCAGAGCTCCCAGGGGTCAGGGAGCCAGAAGCCCAGGTCCCCTCCCGCAAGTGGACAGAGGACTCCCAGGGGATGGCATCCCCTTCCCTCACCTCTCGGATCTCCTTGATCTTGGTGCCAGCCTTCCCAATCAGTGAGCCGCACTGGCTGGCAGGGATGACAAGGCGCAGGGTCACTGGCGGCCTGGACACATTCCCACCGTTGGCAGGTGCCGCACAAAGGTCCTGGGCAGGAAGACTGTGGGTTGGCTGTGCACACCCCTGCTGCTCCCCTGCCCTGGAGCACCTTCCTGCTGGGGGAGGAAGGAGGGAAGCCCTCCCCTAGTCCCACTCCAATGAGAGAGCCCTGCCCAGGGCTGGCCTTCCCTCCCACCCCCAGCCACCATGTGGGGTCAGAGTCCTGTTCCTCCCAGGCAACTACCCTTGGCCTCCCACTCCAGGCAGCCACAGACCTCGTCCAGCTTGAAGGCGATCATGGAGACAGCATGGAAGACGGCTGCTGTAGAACCTGTGATGGTGGTGATGCGCTCGGGGCAGGAGCCTTCAGAGATGGTAATCCGGGCGCTGCTCTGCAGGTACAGGACAAGCACGGGGCAGTGGGGCTCTCCACCTCCTCGCCAGGCCCCAGGCGGGGTAGAACGGCCACCTTCCAAGGGCACTCCCTGGTCATCCCAGATGGAGGGTTCAGGGAGAGGGTGGGCCAGGGATCTCCCCTCCCTCCAAATCAGGTGCCCTGGGTTCCTCTCCCAAACTGCACCCTCACCTGCTCCCGGATTCGCTTTACAGTCTCTCCTTTCTGCAGAGACAAAACCGGAGACCGGCTCTTTAGTCTGAGCAGCCGTCTGCCGCCTTTCCTGGCACGCAGCCTCAGGTTAAAGGGGCCACGCGGAACAGAACCAGGCACCTACCTTGCCAATTATGCTGCCCACCTCCTGCAAACAGGACAAGGGAGGCGTCAGAGGGAAGGTGCCAATGCCCCTAGCCCTGCCCCTCCCCCAGCACTGCCCCCCCCCCAGCCTCAGGGGAGGCCGCGCCCACTCACCTTGCCGTGCATCAGCATCCGCAGCGTGAGGGTGATGCTGAGCTCCGGCTCCTCTTCCAGCCCCGCGTCTGAGCCGCTCATCCTGTCAGGCGGGGCTGGGGCCACAGCGGCCTGGGAGTGTGTCCGCACCACGGCCTAGCCGGCTCTGGTGGGGACAGTGGGACGTGGGGTAGAGAGGCGCCCATCTCTTTCAGACTCCCTGCCCTTACTCGGGGAGCCGAGAGCTGGGCTTGCCAAACTCCCAGAGAAGGGAGACAGCATGGACCCCCAGTTTCAAATATCACACTGACCAGTGTCCTTGTGTGCAATGCACTAGGTGTGCAATGCTGGACAGCTCATTTAACCCGTCTGGGCCTCCACCTCCACCCCTGTAAGGAGGGGATCCCAAGTCCTGCCCCCAAAGAGTCATGAGAATTAATATGAGCCGAGCATGTGTGGTACCCCATCTCCATGGCCACCCTTGCCTCCCTCTTGGATATCAGAAGAATTAACAAGGAGGCCTATGGGAGTCCAGAGAAGGTAGCCTCCTCCCTGACCTCCTGGAAGATGGACCCTGTGGACCAGGCCTGGAAGGCTGAGTTACATTTGAAAGGTTACTTCAAACAAGAGGCTCCTGCGTCCAGGGGCCAGAGCCCCGCTGGCTAGAGCACGGAGGAGCAGCGGGAGAGAAGCTGGCGCAGGCCTGGAGAGCCCTGGACGGTCTCAGAAGGAGGGTGGAAGGGAAGATAGGCTCTAGGAGGGGCCCTCCTGCCCTGCCCTCCCCCGGCCTAGCAAAGGCATGG
The DNA here is from genome assembly GCF_030020395.1 of Manis pentadactyla. Classification (NCBI taxonomy): domain Eukaryota; kingdom Metazoa; phylum Chordata; class Mammalia; order Pholidota; family Manidae; genus Manis; species Manis pentadactyla. The sequence goes on along the minus strand of NC_080019.1, from coordinate 234,235,805 downwards.
TGGTGGGGGTGGTAGGGAGACCGGCAGGGAGCCCCCCTCCGAGAGGCTGCTCCTGACCTCGAGGTCACTAAAGCAGAGATCCCTGCGGGCTGCTGGGGCAGGGTTCCTGGGCACCAGCAGCCTGCCCAGTGGCTTTCCAAGCCTTCTCCCAGTGCTGCGGAGGTACGGAGTGTCCAGGCCGGCCGCGTTCCCAGCGGGAGCGCTTTCTACTGTACCATACACAAGTCACTTGGGCTCTGAGTCTCAATTTCCTTACCCATAAAATGGAGAGAATGCATCCCCTTGGGACTGGGTGATGCGTAAGAAAGGGATTTGGGGGTCTGGGGAGTGTCAAAGCCGTTAACTGATGGAGGAAGGGGAGCTGGAGATTAGCTGCTGGGATTAGCCGGAAGCCAGCCCTCCCCACCCTACCCCCTTTCATGCCCCGACTTAATCCTGAACCTTAATCCTGCTTGGAAATCCCTCTCCTCCGGCCGCTGTCCCCCAGCCTCGCCGGGGAGCCCACTGGAGGAACCCGAGGAGGAAAACAGGGAGTGGGACCAACCTGTACCAAGGCTGAGCCAAGACCACGCCCTAACCCTGCAGACCCTTCTATCCAAACGGTCTGCAGGCGAGGGGGCCAAGGATGGGTGTGCTGGGCCTAGAGCAAGCTTGGAGCACCCTGGCACCTACCTCCTCAGTCCCTGCCCAGGCCCTGAGCCTTGAGGGCTGGGAATTCTGTCCAATGCCCTTTGGGACCCCCTTGCTAGCCAGAGCTGGGCATGGGTGGGAGGGCGGTGTTCCCAGGCCAGCTTTCTTGGGAAGCTGCCTTCGGGCATGAGGCCTGTTTCTTCATCTGTACCCTGGGGATGACAACCCTGTCCCCCCAAGTACCCAGTAAACTTTGTCCCCAGTGTCTGCTCCTCCCTTCACTCAAGTTCTGCCCATGGGCTCTCTAGAGGTCAGAGGTCAAGAGACTGGACTCTGAGCATCCTGGCAGCCTCCTGCTGGCTGCCCTTGCTCACACTCTCCCAGCCACCTACACTTCCCCCAGGAAAGTGCCTGTGATGGCAGGCTTGGTTTCTGTCTGCCTGGACAGCCAAGCCCAGGAGAGAGCCCCCTGGAGCAGGAGTACGGCCGCCGCCCTCCCCTTGGGCCCTGGAGTTCCAGAGCCAGACCAGAGAGGGTGCTCCGGACATACTGGCCCCGTGAAAAGATGGAGTCAGCAGACAGAAGGGGCCTGAGGACGGAGAGGGTCTGGAACCTTCCAAAGGTTACAGCGAGGTGGGCATGGTGCAGGGCCATTACAGGCTTCCTCCCCTTCCCATCTGTCCCATCTGGGTCTGTCAGTCCTCTTCCTAGAGGGGGGCTCTTCCCAGATGGGGCGCAGGCATCAGTAGTCCCTGAGACCCCTGCCCGGCTAGGAGACATAGATCATGTTTGGAAAGGACCGACAACTTGTCCAGATCCACAGTCTTAAGCTCCAGAATTTTCTGAGGCTCAGGTGCCCCTTTGGGGTGGTAGCCAGTGGGAGACCTGACACTGCCTCCTTACCATTTCCACATCACCTCCTGTGGTCGGTCATAAGGCCCCCAGAGAAACAGGGCAGAGGGCCGGCATGTGGCCAGAACTATGGCTCCTGCCCTGAAAGGCTGCCTGGGTCTGCAGCAGAGCCCCGCTGCCCCAAAGGCCATGGGAGGCCTTGGCCAGGCCTTCGCCTGACCTGGACCTCAGTTCACCCACCTGGGCTGTGTGTGTGGGTGGAGAGTTGGCTGGTCTCTTTGTGCCCTTCCTGTTCTGAAGGACCCACAGGGTCTTTCCTGCCTTTAGAAGAGAACAGTGGGTCCTGCTGCAGGGCTCCCAAATCATTCTCTGGGGGCTCTGGGAGCAGCAGCCCTCATAGGCATTCTGACTCCCTTTCCACCCTCCCTGGGGCTCAGTTATGTGCTCTTCCAGCCCGGTGGGCCCTGGGTCCCTGCTGGGCCACACACAAGGCGGCCACGCATCATGCCACGCTGACCTCCAGCTCACCTCGGGGTGCCCAGCCCCCTCTGGTCAGCAGGCCTCCCTGGCAGAACATACCAAGCTCCGACCAGGCCTCTGACCTCAGGCATTCCCTCCTGCTCCGCAGGCCCCCTCCCCAGATCTAGTGCCCACTCCCTGTGTCCCTGGCTCCCTGCCACTCAGGCTGGAGGGGGTGGAGGGGGTGTGTGACAGCTGTGTAAGCGATGGCGGCTGCCCCTTCCTGCCCCTCCCCCCCAGCTGTCTCTCTCCCATGACAGCTGCCCAATCAAAGGGCTGGGGGCTTAGCCAGCTCCCCCCACATACAGGGATCAAGTGTCCACCCTGGCTTTGTTCTGGAGCAAGAACAATCCGGGGGAGGGGAGGGCTCCTGGGGCCAGGCGACTCAAGTGGACCGGCCCCCCCCTTGGGGGATTCCCTCGGCTCTGCTAGCCAGAGTATCTGGACCAGCTAGGCCTGTGGACACACCTGGGCTGGGGAGAGAGAGGGGGCCCAGTATGCAAGGTCACCCCCGCCTCACATCCCCTAACGCTCCCCTCAGCCCCCCAGCCCCCAACTTGGCAGCCCCTTCTATGGCTGCTCCAAGAGCAGCCATGCTGGCCACACCCAGTGATGCTGGGCAATGGCTGGGGCATCAGGCAAAGCAGGGGTGGCAGGGGGTGGCCACCAGGCACTGGGGGATCTGCCCTGAGGGATCCTGGCTCCCCTGCCTCCCTGCCTGGCCCCTTCTGTGGGCATGCTCACCTCCTGATCAGCTAGGCCTCCACAAAAACTGTCCCAGTGTCCTCAGACCTGTGTGCCCAGCCTCTCAGCCTTCCAGCCCTCAGGATGGCCCTTCATACCCACTTCTTGGGAGAGTCAGGGGCCCACAGGGGAACAGCCCAGGGTCCTTGAGCTCCAGCCTCTGCTTTCTTGACCCACAGCTGTCCTGTAGACTGTGCTAGGCAGTGAAAGGGGTCCCTAACAAGCTGGCTGGTGCCAGAAAGGCTGCAATCCACTTAGAGCATCATTAGACACCCCCTCAAGAGTCCTCATAGCCAAGGGAAACTGAGGTACACCCAGGCCCAGACTGAGCTCCAGAAGAAAGGGCTCAGCTTGGTGGTGCAGCCCCACCCACTGGTACCCATCCCCATCACTGTCTCACTCAAAATGAGAAAGGTCTCTAATTCCATCTTCATGCTGGTAACTGGGTCACTGCTGCTCAACAGCCATCCTTGGCTGCCCAGTGCCCAAAAAATAAAGCCAGATCTCCACAGACAGGCACACAAGTCCCTTCATGATCTGTCCCCTGCCAACTTCTCATCGCATTCCCACCCCATCCCCCACACACATCAGGCTGCAAAACATGCCTAGCAGCACCTCCCGGTCTCTGGGCCTTTGTCCAGGCTGATCCCAGCTTGAAATACCTCCCCCCCCACTCTGTCAAAACCCTTCTCAAATGCCACCTCCTCTGTGAAGCCCTCCCTGCCTTCCAAGTCAGATGGAATCTGTCAGGCCTCTGTGTCCCCCAGAGATCTGCCTGCAACGAGGGGCCCCAACTGGGCATTTCCAAGCCTGTCTTTCCACTACCCATAGCTCCAGGAGGGCAGGAGCCAGGACCAGGCTCAGCGGTGAGAAGATAAGGCTCACAGGCCCTGGAGGAATCAGGAACCAGCAACGGGGCAAAGGGTCCCAGAGGAGCAGTGAGGGTGGGGTGAGAAGACCCGGGTTCAGGGGACCAGTCACATGGGAGAGCCAGCATCTGCTGGGATAGGGCTTCCAGTTCCCAGTCCTCAGCACCCCCGCCCCTGCTCCTGCTGCTTCTCTAGGTCTAGAGGCTCCAAGGGCATGTCACTGGGCCACGGGATTGCCACAGTGCTTGGAGACTTGCAGGGGCCCAGAGAGGGTTTCCCACGGAGAAGGGGGCTGGAAGAAAAGCTGGGGTGGGGCACAGGTTTCACAGAGTCAGCTCAGCCTACAGAAGGGCCTCATCAGAGAGGAACCTGAGGCCCCGAGACTAAGGGGCTTGTTGGTGAGGCTACGTGAGAGGCAACCGGCAGATCTGGGAGGACCCAGGGGTCCACCTGTGAGGCTAAGAGCTCTTCCCTCAAGATGTCAGTGCCCCTGGGCCAGTGATGGAGGCTGGGAGGGGGGCAGTGATGGGGGTAGGGAGGGTGAACAGAGCTTGTGTGGGGACGCAGGGTGGGGCAAAACCAGCCTCCCTATGGCCTGGGCCTGCCAGGGTATGTGGGCCGCCTGCTCCCAGCCCCCCACCCTGAGCATGCGAGCAGAACAATCCCCTTGTGTTTAGGCAGCCAGAGCCTGCATGCTGATGATGGCTGGGGGGTGGGGCTGGGATGGGGGCGCTTTGGAGGTTGAGGGGTTTCCAAGGCCTGGAGGAGGTCGGGGACTTTCAGATGGGAAAAGGATAGGGTCCCAGGGCCTGGCCCTGAAGCAAGGAGGGTCACCCAGGAACCAGCGAGGGCCAGAGCTGAAGTTTAAGTTCCTAGGGAGTCCCTGGAGTCCAAGACCTCTTTGTGGGGGCGGAGGGCCCCCGAGGTCACATGCCCGTTGGTCCAGCGTGAAGGTTACCATCCCGGGCTTGGTGGGGACCAAGAGTCCACATTTTGGGAGGAGGGAATGCAGCTGTTCCTGGGTGCATCCCCTTGAAGACCACCACCCATGGTGCTGGAGCCAGGTGGGGCCCTGGGCGCCACAGGTCCCAAGATGGCGGGGCCTGGGATAGGGGAGTGAGGAGGCGGGCACCTCCCTCTCCTGGCCAGGCTGAAATGAGTAGCCAGAGCCCCTGTTCCCAGGACTCCAGCTAAGAAGCTGGGTAAGCGCTGAGGGCCTGAAGACCCACAGGGTAGGAGGGCCCACTCTGAGCCCCCAGCCGTCATCTCCACACACCCCTGGCCTGGAGGTCTGTGTCTGGCCCCACCAAGGACTGCAGAGAATGGGAAGGGGTGTGTGCTGGGCCAGGAACCGCAGGGGCGAGCCAGATGGGGCAGAGATGGAGTGGGGCCAGAGCCCAGGGCTGGAGGGCCACGGAGGGGCCGGCCCAAAGGACAGCAACAGCAGGCGGCACGAGGGCCTGCAACCTGGGGTCTCAGGTTTAGGAAGCCCCTCCCTGGTGCCGGGGGCTTCTCTGGCCAACTAGCAGCCCCCACCTGTGCAGGCCGGGGCCCGGCTGGGACAGCGAACGCTTTCCTCCCAGTCTCCCAGTTCCCCAAACTCGCACGCTGCCTGTGGGCCCGGGCCGAACCCCAAAACTTCGCGGCCCGCGGTGCCCCGCCCGGCCCGCGCCCTACCTCTCTGGGGCTGTCCAGCGGCGGCGGCGGCGGCGGCGCGGCGGCTGGGCCGCTCAGTCCCACATTGTCCCCGGGAGAGGCGGCCGCTCACAACTGCGAGTGACATCAGCTGCGAACAATGAGGGGTTTGACAGGCGCGGAGCCCGGCCGGCCCGGAGCCCGGCTCCGCGCCCCCCCCCCCCCCGGCCAGCCTGGCCGGCCCCTCCCCGCCCCCTCCCCGGATCCGATTACAGCGGCGGGCCCGCCCCGCCGCCAGTGCCGCAGCCGCCCCGCCCCGCCCCGCGCTGCGCCCCGAGCGCCGCCGCTTCCGGGAGCCCGGGCCGAGGCGCGCCGCACCCCTGCGCGGCCCCCGCCGCCCTGCGCCGGCTCGGATCCCTCGGAGATGGGCCTCGGCCTGCGCCGGGCCCGCTGCTCGGCTCCTAGCGTCTGCGCCATCGAGCCCCGCGCGGGGCGCTCGTCCACCGGGACCCGCACCCCTGCCACCCACGGCGTCCGCGAGGCCCGGCCCTCGTCCGCCCCGAACGGGTTACCGGACCCGCTAGAGGAGGGGCCTGGAACGACGCGGTCCTGTGCACCCCGCCCCGTGACTCCCCAGAGCTACCCCCAGGATTCCTTTATGGGCAAGGGCGGCTGGGGCGCGGCGCGGTTGAGTCCTCTCCAGTGGGGGCGAGGGTGAGAGCCGCCGGAGGAGCTGGGCTGGTCCCAAGCCCTCCCCCTGCCCCGCCGCACCCCTGGGGAGCAAATCTACCTAGTCCTCCTCTCCTTAATCGGCTCAGCCTGGTCCCGCTGACCTCCACCTCCCCACACAGCCGAGTCTCCTGGCACCTGCGTGTGTGTGGGTGGGGAGGGGAATCCAATCTCCCCTCCCCTCCATCTGGCCTGGTGGACAAAGGGCAGGGGGACCATCTGGTCCCGCCAGAGTGGGGGAGGGGTCCCAAGGGGCCGAGGAGGGCGGCGCTCTGGAGACAGCGAGAGCCTGCGGGGTCTAATTGCATCACTTTATTTCACCGACCTCCATTTGTCCCCTCACCGCCCAAACCTCAGAGCTGGCAACAAGCTGGTCTGAGAAGATCCAGGCCTAATAACCTCGGGAGGTGTGAAGCATCCAGGAGGAGGGAACAGCAGGGATATCTGAGAGTTAAAAGGGTGGCCCTCCCCTTTTCGGGGACACTTCTGGTCGGGCCCAGCTGCGACCGGTGGGTGGATGGAGTTCAGGGCTGGCCACGCCCTAAGCCCGGCAGAGGGTCTCCAGCCGGGGCTGGCCCACGGAGCCCCACCCACCCAGACAGCAGTGTGCTGCATGGCTGGAAGTCTTGTGCCTGTGCAAGCGTGTGTGTGGCCGGAGAACGCACATGCATGCCATGAAGAGCTGCACAAGACAGGCACATCAGCCCCACGTGGTTGCTCCCGAGTGAGGGGTCATACTTGGGAACACGGATGGCTCTAAATGTGTGAGCATGCACGTGGGCATGTATGTGCCTGTGGCTAAGAGGCCGGGATGGGGGTGTGAGTGCCCTGCAGAGCATCCAGAGGAGGGAGGCGGGGGATGGGCAGAGCAGGAAGGAGTGGAAGCCAGCGGGAAAGCCTTCAGGAGAAACTCCTGTAGGGATTACCCTGGATTACGTCCCTTGATTCTTGGGTTTTTTTGGTCTTGATTTAATTTCCTCAGTCTGTCACTGCAAGAGAAAAAGGAAAAGACCCCAAAGAGAAGAACCCAGATAGACACACCTATTGCATGTGTGTGATGAGCAGGAGCCCATGGAGGGAGGGAGGGAGCCAAAGCAGGCCAGCAGCCCACCCCCACCAGCAGGACCCAGCCTCATGCCAGACCCTGCAGGAAATCTAGCAGCCCCTTGTGCCACTCCTCGGGTTTGTCAAGGTAACAGGGGTGTCCCGCACCCTCTAGGACCAACGCCCGGTGGTTAGGCAGCTGCTTCAGGTGCTCAAAGCTGGTCTGACCCATGGGGTCCTGGTCTCCATATACTATAAGAGCTGGGGTCTAGGAAGGAAAGGGAGGCACAGTCAGCAGGATTCTGCCACACCAGCCCAGCCTCCCATCACTGCAGTCTCTCCCTGCAGTCACCCCAAATGAACAGAAGAGAAAAACTGGCCCAGTGGGGGGTGAGGGGAGAGGCCCCAGCACAGTGCAGCACAGAGCTTGGCACTGTAATCTGCTAAGTAAACCACAAGTAGGGGGTTTGGTAGTTCAGCTCCTCCCAGAAGTTACCTGTGGGTTACCCTGCCCCCAGATAAGGAAAGGGCCCAGGATAGCCCCTGGGCAGAGCCATCTCAGCCTCCCACCCAGGGTACCTTCACACTGGCATAGTCCGCAGCATTGATTCTGTCAGTGCAGATGGGGGCCACTGGCACATAGCCCCGGAGCTGGGAGCCAGGGGCCGTGAGGAAGGGCAGAGAGTACATGCCACTCAATGATGGGCTGACCACAACCAGGGGGCCCAGGTCCAAGGCATCCCTCACAGATGCCAGGAAGCTGCTGGGGGCCAGCTCCCCAATAGGGGCAGGGGCTGCTGCTTCCTTGGAGCGCCCCAGACCTGCAGGGATTCAGGTGTGGGAGACACAACAGGGTGGTGAGTGGGAAAGCCCTCCCAGCTGTCTCTCTGCACCAGGTTCCTGCAACACAATACACACGGCACCAGAGTTTATTCCTTACAGCAGCCTCGATCCATCCTATCTGAGGCACACGTGCTTCCCTCGTGTCTGTGCAAATCTCCCCCAGCAGTACAATGTCCTGAGAGAATCAGGCTCTCAAATCCAGCTCAGCAGGCTCCAAGTCCCACTTCCTACCTATGTGACCTTGGGAGAGTCCCCTCAGGCCTTTCTCAGCTTCTCAGTTTTCCCATCTGTTAAAAGGAGGTCACAAAAGTATCTGCTGCTTAAGATTGTTGTGAAACTTAAGTGAGTTAACTGCTTAAGACGCCTCTGTCCCAGACCAGGCAGTGTGGGTACCTCAACGACAGTGGCTGAGGGGCTGGCTCTGTACACATACCTTCCCTTCACTTAATAGGTTCCTACCTTCCCCAGAAAGATTATCTCAAGACCTTGGCCTTAAAGTTCAGCCCAACCACACTCAGAGCCAATCCTGAGCAGGCCTCCAGGCCCACCCTTGGGCACTGAAACCATTCAACCATGGCCTGTGAGGGGAACAGGTCAGCCATGGGGCCCGGCCTGCTGGTTCAGGTTATGTCTGGCAGTCCAGAGCTGCCCCTGCCTCCCTGGAGCCAGCTTAGGGCTTGGTACAGAGATCATGCCTGGGGGTTTGGCCACCTGCCAGGCACTCTGGCCTGCCCCAAAAGGTGCCAGGAGACTCAGTCTCACTCCTCAGGGCTTCTGACAGAATATACAGTTATGGCTTTGTCAAAATATTTACTTCCAGCCCACACAGCCCCCATTATTATTATGTGTTGGATACTGGCCACATACTCACATGGATAATCACATTCCATTATTCTCACTAGAGCCAACTCCTAAATGAGTGTGGTCCTCTCCCATTACAGGTGAGGAAACGGGCCTGGAGGCACTGTGCCCGGGGAACATAGAAGCACCTGGGCATCGTCTAGACCGTATCTGGATCAAGACCGGCGAAGCTCGAAGTCCCTGCAGTATGCAGTGCGCCCAGTCAAGCTCAGGGCCCATCCTGACTACATCCTCCCAGTCCTCCAGCCCCCAGCCCTGGGTCCCCAGTGAAAGCCCCATGACCTCTGTCCAGAAGCCTGCTGGGTAAATACCTGGTAGGTCAATGGCCACAGCCCGGTAGCCAGCTTGGGCCAGCCTGTGCAGCGTGCCCAGGGTCTGCCAGGTCTCGGAGGAGAAGCGGATGCCATGCAGCAGTAGTACAGAAAGGCCAGCAGCCTGCCCACAGCCTGGCGCCGCCTCTCGGAAGAACAGACTCTGATCCTGCACCCGGATGGTGCCCTCGCGCTGCTCCACGCCCGCCATACCTGCCACTGTGCTGGTGAAACGCCTGCAGTTCAAAGGCAAGCTGAGGAGGAGCCACAGAACACCCTGCCCAAGTGGAGAAGGAGGCTGCCACAGAGAGGTCGGAGGTCCCCGGGGAGCAGCAACGGTGCACCCAGGGGACTCCCAGAACTCTAGTAACATGGCATGGGGTGGGAAAGACACAGGTGTTATTTCCGCCTCTGCCACTCACTTAACTGTGTGGCCTTGGCCCATCGTTTCCTTCTATGAAATATGGGCCAGTAAAGCCTACCTCGCGCATTAAAGAGTTTTAAAAAGGAAGGGATTGACAAGGGAGGGTGCCTGCCCCTTGGAAAGAACTGCATACATGGGGCTCCCATTATGATTTCTGTTCTCATTGTTATTATTCTTTCCTACAAATAGGGGACAATACAGTGATAGGGCGCAGCTCACTGCTGGTTGATAGGGTTAAATGAGCCCTTGCAAGTGAAATGCCAGGCACCGTGCCCAGCACACAATGAACAGTAAGTGCCCGATCAACAGTGAGGAGCTATTTGCTTATGAGCCTCTTCCTCTTCAAGGCACTGTCACAGGTGGTGACAGGCCAGTGCAGGCCAGAGGAGACCAGCGCTGGAGTAACAAAATCCATTTTCCGGAGGCGGAAACCCGGCCAGGAAAGGCTTTGGAATTCCCGCCCGCAAGAGACTCGGGGTGTTCAGCGCGCTGCCCGCTGGGACCCAAGGCGCTGACGCCGTGGTCAGGGGCGCGGTCACCCGTGTTCCACGGCTCGCTCTGTCCCCTCCGCGGACCTCGGCTCTGGCTCGCTAGGCTTGGTAGGGCGCATGCGGGACGGGTGGGGGCAGACTCGAGAGATGGGGCTTGGGGAGCTAGACGGAAAGGGAAAGAAACGGGGTAGATGGGGGTGGGCCCTAACTGGAGAGAGGAAGAGAGGGTCGAGGCGCAGGGCCCATACCTGGGGAGCTGCGAGGGCACGCGCAGGTGGGAGGCAGGCGAGTGCTGGCGGCGAATGGGGCCCGGGGCGGGGAAAGAGGGAAGTGGCCCGGCCGGGGGCGGGGCAGGCTGTCCTACGGGGCGCCCTCGTGCGGCCACAAGCCCTCTCGCAGGACCGGTCCCCGAACCGCTAGACCTTTCTTTCTTCTCACAGCGGCCTCAGTTTCCCCAAGCCCCTCGGCCCCACGTGCCCCAAGCACCGAGCTCGGTGAGGCCCCGAGACCCTCAGCGACCTGCCCCACGTGCACAGCGCGTGGTTGAGAAGAAGGCTCCTTTGGAGTCGCATCCCCGCCGCTGCCCACCCTGCAGTCTCCAGCCTGGTCTGCCCAGGCCCAGACCCCTGGGATGCATTGAAGCCTGACAGGTTTCAGTAGGAGGCTCTGCCAGGGACCATGCAGGTGGCCTTGGACGTTTTCCCAACGCCTCCGAGCCCGTTTCCTCGCCTGCAGAAGGCGTGTGATGCTGGCAGAGCCTGGAGCCTGGGTGCTGACCACACGTCGTTCCATCACCAACCAGGACAGGAGCCATAAAGAGATAGCAAGGAGCCCAGAATCCATGCCGGGCTCGCAGTGCGTGCGCCAGTGTGTATTTGTAGGGGTCGGCCCAGACCAGGAGCTGCTGCGTAGCAATAATATCTGGCATTTACGCAGCTAGGCCTCCGCGCCAGACACTGTTCTAATGCTTATCCCATCCTCCTTAAGACCTCAGGGCAACCCTGTATGGTGGTGATAACTCTGTGGCCAGTAAGAACCCCTATCCTTAACCCCATTGTGCAGACGCAAGACTGAGCAAGCGTGGAGACATTCTGTGGGAAGAAGCAGGGTGGCTCTCCCCAGCTCTCAGGCCAAAGACAATCATGAAAATCTGGATGGGGGCCGGCCTGCGTGTCGGGGAGCCGCCCAGTCCCCCTCCATCGGGGTTACCGGGCACCGGCCTGCGACTGCGGACTGCGCAAGCGCGCCTTTGGGCAGCTCCCCGACGCGCGGTGCCTGCCGCAGCCGGCAGCGCGGTGGAGGCAGCGCCATGGTCGCCGCGCGTTTTGGCTGCAGGCTCTGCGTGGGCGGCGCCCGCCCCCGCCCCGGGGTGGCCGGCACGGTCATTCCGGTCGGCCGGGTGAGTGTCCCGGAGAGTGAGGCCTGCAGGGACTCCGGGGCGGGCCGCCCTTGCTCCGCCCCTTGCCTCGCGCCGGGGAGGCAGAGCCCTGCGGGAGGAGCCCGCGGTGGGACGAGTGAGCGCGATCGTGTGCTGTGCACGAGCGCGTCGCGCTTGTTCTTGGGATCTGTGTTTACGTGTGTGTCGGTGTAGTGTCAGTGCTTCTGTGTGTGTTGTGGGGGTGTCGGTGTGCCTGCCGCTTCTGTCTGTGTATGTCTACTGTATTTCTGTGTGCCTGTAATTTTGAGGGTGACTACCCGTGTGTGCGTCCGTCTTCCTGCCTGTGCATGTGTGTTTCTAGTTTTAGGTTTGTGTATGACTGTGTGCATGAAATTTGAAGGTCTGAGTACGATTTTGAAAGCGTGTGTCTATCTGTCCATCCGCCTTCCTGATGCCTGACTGTGTGTGATTTTGAGAGGCTGTATTTCCAGGGATTGATGATGCACAAGCCACTGAGTGTGAAAGGAGACTGCGCGTACGTGCAGGGAACAGCTTGTGCAAAAGAAAAGCGCGGAGGGGCAAGATGCGATGTTTGTGTGCACGTGTTTGTACCTGTGTCATTTTTACGCGGGTACAGCCCCCGCCCGTGTATGTAGCGCAAACTCGGTTGTTGGCTACCCGCCCTACGGTTGCTCAGTGCTCCAGCTGTCTGGGTTGCTAAGGCAACAGCAGGAGCCCCGCCCCTTCCTACCTGGAGAGGCGCCTGGGGCCCCAGGCCCGTGGCACGGAGGGGCCCAGCGCTGATACTTCACCTGGTGGGCACCTCGGCTAACGCCCAGCTGGAGGCGAGCGTCTGAGACTCTTCGTGGTCAGAAGGAAGAAAGCAGTGCACTCTCGCTCTGCTCAGCTTCTGACTCTCCATCGACACCAGAGGGGCTTCCACTGCCCACTTACCACCTGACCTGGGAGTCTGGGGGTGGGGGAGGGGGAGTCCTTGGGAAGCATCCCCAAAGCTCCAGGAGAGGGGGAGAGGCCCGAGAGGGCCCCCAGCCCTTAGCTCTAGCCAGCACCCAGGTGGCACTCCAATAAAGATGTGTTTACTGGAATCTGGGAACAAGGCAGGTGTGCTCATCCTAGGCTGAAGAAATGACGACAGGACAGCCATAGGTCAAGTCCACTGTATTAGTGACATCTCCCAGAAGGCTTAGGAAGGCATCCTCAAGATTATCATTCTCCCTATTTTACTGACAAACTGAAGACCCACAGCAGGAAGTTACTGCCCCTTCTGGGTCCTGGGTCCGGAACCCTGAGGTCTGTCCTCTGGGCTGGCGAAGGGCCCAGACTGGAGTAGTCCATGAAGCAGGTCATCGGCCTGAAGCTTGTGGGTGCAGGGCAGGGAGGCATTCATCTCTCCCGCCTCAGTGCTGCCCTTTCCATTTCAAGGTGCACCATGCTCCTCCCTGGCCCCACACCCTCTCCTGCCCCAGCATGTCCTCCTTCAGGAATATTCTCTATGAGCCCTCCTCCTACTCAGCGTCAGCTGGGGTAGAGCATGAAATATTCCCGTCAGTTATAAAATGTGTTTTGCTTTTGGCATCATTACATGCTGTATGATAAAGAGAACCATTTCCTAACATGCCCTCAGTGGGGCGAACTTCACACACAGTCTTTCACCTTTGACGACCCTCACCACTCGGCCACCAGCAAGGCTGCAGTGCATCTGTCCCCTCCCAGCCTCATGTTTTCCTCCTTGCCCAGAGCAGGGAAAAGGGCAGTAACTTAATGTTTCCCCTGCTGGGGGCTCTGGGATGCGTCTGGGGATGGGGTCCAGGGAGGCTTGAAGGGGCTCTGCCCCAGCGTCTTCTTGCTCTCCTCTCCTCCAGACTGTCATACAGACCTCCATGAGCCGGTCCCAGGTAGTCCTGCTGGGCCTGAGCCTGCTGCTCATGCTGCTACTGTTCATGGGGCTGCCAGGCCCCCCTGAGCAGACCTCCCGGCTCTGGGGAGACGCCAATGTCACAGTCCTGGCTGGTCTCACCCGGGGCAACTCCCCCATCTTTTACCGCGAGGTGCTCCCGCTCCACCAGACACACAGGTGGGTGCTGACTCCAGGGTGTAGAAGGACTAGGTGCCGGGAGAGTCCCTGCGTGGGGTCTGCCCACCCAACTCAGGGTGCTCAGGGCCTGGGAGGGCAGTGGCAGGAAGGAAGAACAGCGAGCCACTCCCAGACCCAGAACACACACTCCCCTGTGTGCCCACAGGGTGGAGGTGGTGCTGCTCCACGGAAAGGCCTTTAACTCGCACACATGGGAGCAGCTGGGCACACTGCAGCTGCTGGCACAGAGGGGCTACCGGGCTGTGGCCCTTGACCTCCCAGGTGAGAGCCTCCGCCTCTGGGTCTAGGAAGGTAGCATGTAGCAAGTACAAGGGGCAGCTTCTCAGAGGGGGACACTGGAGGGGTTGGAAGGCCCTAAGGTGTGGCTGGGGGCATCTGGACCGCATTGTCTGGACAAGCAGTGGCAGGTTACAACACAAGACGGCAAAAGGAAAAGGTCTGTGTTTTTATTTTCTACAAAACTACAGTGCAGGTGGTTGTATGTCAGAGAGCAAATAGAAATGTGACTTACTTCATAAGCGATTGCATGGGGAGATCTTACCATACTTTTTATGACAAACTACGTAGCTGTTTGTTTTTTTAGCTAACAAATGATTTATGCTAACCTCCTTGTCATTAGCAAATCAAACAAGAATTATGCCCTCCAAGACCCGTGCACATTTCTCTCACCTGTCTGTCTAAGCAGCTTGGGGCACCAGGCCCTCTTGGGGCATTTCCATACATAGACATTCAGACAATAAGCAGGACTGTGTGGTAGGGGTTGTAAGCGTGTTGGTGTCCTGCCTGCTTAGCGAATCTATCTGCAACTTGGTTTGCTCTGCCAATACCATGTCTCATAGATCATGCCAATCACTGTGAACCTCCCTTCGTGTAGCGTGTGCCACTGGAGGCATTGACAAGTTTTATCTAGCCATTCCTCAACTGGTGGATATGTAGGTTGATTTAGTTTTCAGTGTCAGTTGAAATGCTTGAGTAATGAGAAGCGGAAGCATCCTTGGACATGTTTATTTGAGCATGTGAGCAGTGATTTCTATAAGGTAGCATGCAAGGTTACAATTAGCAGACATAATGCGGGGGGGACATGGGGAGGGCTGTGTAACACAGAGAAGACAAGTAGTGATTCTACAGCATCTTACTACGCTGATGGACAGTGACTGTAATGGGGTACGTGGTGGGGACTTGATGATGGGGGGAGTCTAGGAACCATAATGTTGCTCACATAAGTGTAGATTAATGATACCTAAATAAATAAATAAATAAATAAAAGGTAGCATGCAAGGGCAACTGATGGATCAAAAGCATACACTGGTAAGATTTTGACAAATGTTACCTTCCAAAAACGCTGAACAGATTTATCCTGCCATCAGTCATGTGTTAAAAGTGCCCATTTCCCTGTATCTTCCCCAACACTGCGTATTACCAGTCTTTTCTAGTTTTGTCAGTATGATGAATTGAAGATGGTTTTCTAGCAGGCCTATCACATTACAAAAAATAGCTTTGGGGAAGTTTGGGGTGGCATGTGCCATTATGTCCCCTCTCCATCCCTTTCCCCCGCTGTGCTGGCTGGACGTCCTGAGCTCCTTCAGCCTCCCTCAGCTGGTGCCTCCACTTGTTCCCAGGTTTCGGGAACTCAGCACCTTCGAAGGAGGCGAGCACTGAGGCAGGGCGGGCGGAGCTGCTGGAGGGAGTACTGAGGGACCTGGAAGTGCAGAATGCCGTGCTGGTGAGCCCCTCACTGAGTGGCCACTATGCCCTGCCCTTCCTGATGCGTGGCCACCACCAGCTGCATGGATTTGTGCCCATCGCACCCACCTCCACCCAGAACTACACCCAGGAGCAATTCTGGGCCGTGAAGGTACTGAGAGGAGGGTCTCCAAAGATCCTGGCTTCCTGTCCTTGGCTTGACTCATGGGGGGAAAGGACTCAGGTCTCACCTAGAGGGCCCATAGCCCATCCCCGATCTGGACGGAAAAGATGGGGTATTTAGGGAAAAGTTCCTAAAGAGGTGGCTTTGGGATCAGTCCCCACTAGGCCCCAGGATCACCACACCTTTCCTTGCCCTGCAGACCCCAACTCTCATCCTGTATGGGGAGCTGGACAGAAACCTGGCGCGGCAGTCACTGCAGCAGCTCCGTCACCTGCCCAACCACTCTGTAGTGAAGCTCCGGGACGCAGGCCATGCCTGCTACCTCCACAAGCCACAAGACTTCCACCTTGTCCTCCTTGCCTTCCTTGACCACTTGCCTTGAGCTTGCCTACTGCCCAGGTCCCAGGTCTGGCCTGAGCTTGGAGGGTCAGGCCAGTCCCCACAGAGGCAGACCCTAGGATCTGAGGGCCAGGTCTAGTCAGGAACTATCATTTCATCTCTCAAGCAGAATAAAAAAGCATTTTTGCATACCTGGGGAGTGATGGGTCTGTTTTCCTGGCATTGCTGCAGGTGGGGTGGGAGTGGGAGGCAAGGCTGGAACTGCTTCAGGACTAGGGGCAGGGGGAGTACTCCAGCAGCCTGGCAAGGCTAAGAACATGGGCTCCCTCCTGGCTGGCTGCCCTTGCCACTCTGTGACTCGGTTTCCTCACCTGTAAAATGGGCTTGATGGTAACACCTAGCTCAGAAGGTGGCTTTAGGATTGAGTGAGTCTGGGTAAGTGGACTTGGACACACAGAGCTGGGAGATTTGGGGGGAGGGGGTATCACTGCTACCTGACCACTGGCATTGGAGAAAATCCAGGGTCTGGCAGTCTACCAATAACCTCTGCGCACAGGGGGCTTAGAGAATCAAGAATGCAGGGCCTTTGGCCAAAGGGAGCTGGAGTGTAGAGGTGCGGGTAGGGAATGCGGTTTAACAATTAACACAGAATGGTTAGTGACCCACCCAGCTGCTTGCCTCTGTGTGGGGGTCAGCAGCCCAGACTTAAACCCCAGGAGGCTTGGGACAGACCTGCTCTCCTCCCCTCCCAGCCTACTTCCTTTGGCCCAGAGGTTGAAGTCTTCAACCCTGTCCCTCTCCAAGCTGGCTGATCCCCGAAGCAGAAGGCAGAACCCTCCCAGGGTACAAAGGGCAGCCTGGCACACAAGTGGGCAGCTACAACTGAGTGCAGCCTGTGGGTGGCCGTGGGACACCTGTGCCTCTTTATCCTCTCTCCAGTGGCTGCAGGAACCAGGGAGCCCGGCACAGGGTCAGCCAAGAGTGTGCTACATGTATGGTTTTGTGCAGTTTCCCCACCTCTCACTCTGGCACACAGCCTCCCTATTACATCCTCTCACCGTGACATCCTCTGTCACACGCAACCACCATCTCACCCTCCTTGCCGCACACACAGTCATATGGCCATACCAGCTGGTGCACGCTGTCAGATGCGCCCACACGGCGGCACGTCCACGCGGTCTCAGGAGCGGGCCCACGCGTGCCCGTCCGTCCACTTAGCCTTCATGCTGGCCCGCTGTCTGGGCGTCTGCTCGGTGCTCCGCCAGGGGCAGTTTCGGGGCACAGACACCAGTGACCTCTCCGCACGGGGGCTGAGGCGGCCTGGGAGGCCCCCCCCCAGAGTTGCTCAGACGTGGAAAGGGGGCAGCTGGAGACTCGCGGGAGGGCTGGGGAGGGGGTGCCGGGGGCCAGTTCCGGCAGGACGCGGCAGCGCCGGACCCGGACAGCGGGGGCGGCTTCTCTCCGCCCAGGCCCAGGCGGAGCTGGAGGCGCTGCGCCCCCTACGGCCGCGGCCCCGGGGCGCGAGGGGCGGGGCCTCCGGGACGGAGGGGGCGGGGCCCGAGGGCGGGCAGGGTCGGCCGGGAGCTCGCGGGAGGCTGCGGGCGGAGCCGGGGGCGGAAGCGGCCGTCCGCGAGTGGCGTCCGGAGCCCAGTCTCCGCTTACCGGGTGGAGGCTGGCCGTAGACTGGGGCGCCCCTTGTTCGCAGCCTTCGGGCCCGCCCCGCGACCGCGGAGCCAGCCACGTGGTGGGCGGACTGGGGCGGCCACAAGCCCCGCGACCTCGGAGGTCCCAGAGCCCCCAGCTGCAGTCCGAGGCGGGCGCTGAGAGGCGGCCGAGGCCCGAGACCCGCAGAGAGCGAGGTGGGGGCCCTGGAGAGGGGTGGAGGGGCCTGGGGCTCTCTGGCATGAAATCCGAGCACCTGGAAGTATTCTTTTGAGGAGGGCGGCGCGGGGGTCAGTGCCTGGCTCAGCTCCTGTAGTTGTCCCGGAACTTCTCTGAGCCTCAGCCTTGTCCTCTGCAAAGTGCGCGTTCAGAGGCACAAACTTCGGGGGACCCTCGGGGGACGAAATGGGGAAATGTGTGGAAAGCGGTCAGCACAGCACCTGGGAGCTGGGGGCTCCGAGACGGCGTGCTCCCGGCGGGACGAGGGCCGCCCTGGGCAGGGGCTGTGTGCACACGGGGCCCAGCGGCGGGACGGGTGGGCAGCCGCTCGCTTTGTCCCCAGCTCACCGCGCAGCGCCATGGCCAGCAAGGGTCGCGAGGGCGAACACCCCTCCGTGACGCTCTTTCGCCAGTACCTGCGCATCCGCACGGTCCATCCCGAGCCCGACTACGGTGAGAAAGTGGCCCAGGGCCTGTGGCGGGGCCCGGGTGGGGACGGCGCCCCTGGCCCCCAGCCTAGCCCCACTCTGCTCGCTGGAACAGCGCCCCCATCCCTCCAGACACTCCCCGGGTCAACAGGCTGCTAGTTCCTCCGGCCGGCTGGTTGGGGAACACCTTCAACACCTTCACCTCGCCCTGCAGGGCTGGGGCGGGGAGGGGGCCTGGGCAGTCACAGGGGAAGAGCCCCCAGAAGCCTGTGGGCCCGGACAAAGGCCACAGCCTTAGGGAGCCAGCCTTGGTGGCTGGGAGGTGTGTTCCTTATCTTTAAGGAAGATAACAGTAGCTCCTCCTCGCCTGGACTTCCACCTGGCCTTACGCCAAGGGTCACTCACTGGCCAAGAACACCCTCTTCCTTGGAGACGGAACAAGGGATGTGGAATTGTGTTGAGGAAGCGGCAGTTCGTTCCGGGGGTCTGTGCCCCTCTCCACGCACCCCCAGCTCTGCCTGGGTGGTGGGAAGCGTGGGTAGGCAGCCTCAGCCCCAGGACTCTTGTGTCTCCAGGGGCTGCAGGGGCCTTCCTTGAGGAGCAAGCCCACCAGCTGGGCCTGGGCTGTCAGAATGTGGAGGTGAGCCCGGGGCCTTGTTGGGGAGTGCAGATGGGTCAGGGCATGCCTCGGCCTGCACTGACTGCCGGCGCCTGCCCTCTCCAGGTGGCGCCTGGCCGTGTGGTGACTGTGCTGACCTGGCCAGGCACCAACCCCAGACTATGCTCCCTCCTGCTCAACTCCCACACGGACGTGGTGCCTGTCTTCAAGGTGTGTGTGGGGGTGCAGGCCTTGCACACAAAGGTGATACAAACCCTCCATTCCACCTCAGGGAGCCCCCCATGTGGTCCCAGCACTAACTCCCAGCCTCACAGGGCATTACTCCACTCAAGTGGCCACTCCATGCCTGGTGGTGGGAGGGAGGCAGAGATGCAGGGTGGTGGTTAGCTGTCCTCTTCCGTCCCATTCGCTAGCCCACCTGTTACCCTGACCCTACTGTGGGCTCCCAGGGCAGGGCCACAGCTGAGCAGAGTGAATAAACCGTAACCGCATTCCTGCCCCAGGAACACTGGAGCCATGACCCCTTTGAGGCCTTCAAGGATGCCGAGGGCTACATCTATGCCAGGGGTGCCCAGGACATGAAATGCGTCAGCATCCAGTGAGTGTTCTCCACTCCCAGTGCCCCACACACACCCCATGTCCCCACTGGCCCGTTGGATTGATCCAGGACCTGGGGTGTGATTGGAGAACCTCAAAGCCAGGGACCATCTTGACCCCTTCCCTTGGGCAGGAATCCCTGCTGTGACCATTGCACAGGGACTCTCTGGAGTCCCCTGCCAAGCTGTGGCAGAGCAGGGCCCAGGGCTGCAGCCTGCCTGCCCAAGCATCTCGGGGCTCATGCATCACAGGGCTTACACCCTGTCACTGCCCCTCAGGTACCTGGAGGCTGTGCGCAAGCTGAAGGCTGAGGGCTACCATTTCCCCAGAACCATCCACATGACCTTTGTGCCAGGTAGGAGTGGCCCAGGGAGGGGGACTTTCAGGCAGGGAGGGTATGTGGGGTGTGGCTCATCTCATGATCCTGCTGCTTTTACAGATGAGGAGGTTGGGGGTCACCAAGGCATGGAGCTGTTTGTGCAGCGGCCAGAGTTCCAGGCCCTGAGGGCTGGCTTTGCCCTCGATGAGGGTGAGCAGGGCAGCAGGCCACTGAGCAGGCAGGCAGCGACAGGAAGCTGCAGTGGGGGCCGGGCCACTGCACCCTCTGAACCCCCTCTCCTCTTCAGGCCTGGCCAGCCTCACTGACAACTTCACTGTATTTTACAGTGAGCGGAGCACCTGGTGTGAGTATGGGTTTGAGGGAGGGGCCACCACGCAGATGACAGACTAGACCAGAAGGGGTAGGAGCCTGCCAAGACTCACACCACAAGCTGGGGTCCAAGCAAGCCTCGACCTCAGGCCCTGTGCCTCTCAAACCCTGCCTTCTGGGGGCAGGCCCTCCTGTGGGCAGACACCAGCTCTCCACTGTGTTCTGAGGGGAACAGACCCTGCCAGAGCTTGGAATGAGGGGATGACCCAGGCCCACACCAGGGCTGATTGCTTTTCCAGCCCCTCCAAAGCTGAACACACCCCTTTCCCCTGCATCTCCCAGGGGTGCGGATCACAAGCACTGGGAAGCCAGGCCACGGCTCACGCTTCATCGAGGACACAGCAGCAGAGAAGCTGGTGTGTGGCACTTGGGGGAAGTTTGGGGTTCCCAAGGCTCCTTCCTGGGCCACTCTTATATCTACCCTCCTACTCTCCTAGCACAAGGTTGTGAGCTCAGTCCTGGCTTTCCGTGAGAAGGAGAGGCGGAGGTGAGGCGGCCTGGAGTTGGGTGCGATCTGGCCAGCCCTGCAGGAGTGGAGGCTGAGCCACCTTTTCTTTACCGGTTCCCCTGACCACAGGCTGCAGTCAAACCCCCACCTGAAGCAGGGGGCTGTGACCTCTGTGAATCTGACCAAGCTGGAGGGAGGCGTGGCCTGTAATGTGGTACCAGCTACTTTGAGCGCCAGCTTTGACTTCCGCCTGGCACCGGATGTGGACATGAAGGTGCCACCTCCAGTGGGTCGGAGGAGGGAGCTGGGTCCTCAGTCCTATCCTGGAGGCTCAAGGAGAGCCTAAGAGGTCAGCGGTCTCCTTTCTCCTAGGCTTTTAAGGAACAGCTGCAAGGCTGGTGCCAGGCAGCTGGTGAGGGGGTCACCTTTGAGTTTGTTCAGGTATGGACTGGGGGCCTGTGGTGGGGAGTGGTGGGGCTGGGGAAGCCATCATGCCAAGTGCATGCCACATCGTGTATGTCCCTGGTGCCCCTGCATGCATGTGGGTGTATCTAGCCAGGAGACATGTTTTACTCACCTGTGAGCATTATGGCTGCTCTTTGGTGCTGGGGCTACTGCAGAGTTAACAGACAGTTCTTGTCCTCATGGGCTTTATAGCAGGGAGGGAGGGGCAGACACAAAGCAGTTACTTATATAATATTGCTTTTATGTAAGCATGAACACATGTGGTCCTTGGAAGGGCAGGACCTTGTACCCTGAGAACCTGTTGGGAGTGTGGCCAGTCTGAGGTCAGGGACAGCCGTCCTGAGGAAGGGGCACTTGGGCTAGGATCTGAAGGGTAGACAGGAAGTGAGTAGGGAGAGGGCAGGGAAGGGTCCCAGACCTGTGGCCTTCAAGGGACTGGAGAGTCTGTGCCTGGGCTGGCCAGCTGGACATGTGGGTGGGATGGAGGTATGCCCTGTGCCAGGCGCAACCCACCCAAGATCAGGGCAAGCTGCCCAGGCCCTGTCTTGATCCTGCCATCCTTCCCCTCCCCCCAGAAGTGGACAGAGCCCCGAGTGACATCTACTGATGACTCAGACCCCTGGTGGGCAGCATTTAGTGGGGTCTTCAAGGACATGTGAGCACTGGCCGGCCATCCCTCCTGGCTCTCTGCCCTCTCATCCCCTTCCTCCCTTCCTCCCTCTGCCCCTTCAGTGCTTGCCCTCCCCACACCCGAGACTCCTCCCCCTGCAGGAAACTCACTCTGGAGCCAGAGGTCTTCCCCGCTGCCACCGACAGCCGCTACCTGCGCGCAGTGAGCTTGCCGCGGGGTGGGAGTCGGGTGGCCCTGCACGCTGGCCTTCCCCCTGATGGCTCCTTCTCACCCCTTGCAGGTGGGGGTCCCGGCTCTGGGCTTCTCACCCATGAACCACACACCTGTGCTGCTGCACGACCATGATGAGCGGCTGCATGAGGCTGTGTTCCTCCGCGGGGTGGACATATACGCACGGCTGCTGTCCGCCCTGGCCAGCGTGCCTGCCCTGCCCGGTGACAGCTGAGCCCCATGCTGCCCAACCTCTACCTCCCTGGCCAGCACCAAGGTCCCCCTTCCTCCTAGCCCAACAATAAAGTCTGTGTGGCCAGGGCCACTCCTGACGTACTGACAGCAAGGACTTCATACACAGGGCCTTGCGTGACTCTGGGGACTTGCTGTCACCATCCCCATTTCACAGATGAGCAGACAGGCTGGTTCAGGGCACGTCCCCACCACCCCATGCCACTGTGCCCAGCACAGTATGCCCACCCAGTACCCCCCAGCCATGTCTGCACCCAGTGACAAGGATTCCTAGTTCCTGTTCTGTGGCCACCATACCTGTCTGACTTGGGTCCGAGATACCATTCCCATTGAAGAGGACATCAGGACAGATCTCAGGGAACCCACTCTGGGCTTTCTGGAAGCACACTTAGGACCCTCAGACAGGGCCAGAACCAGAGGCCAGTGGGGCTCCTGCCAGATGCAGGGCAGGTGGAGGGACAGCTGGCAGACACAGCTGCTAGATGTGTCAGGCCCTCAGGTGACAGTGAAGTGTGGCCCCCTGCTCTGGTGTTAGCACAGGTCAGAGGGACAGCAGCCCTGGCAGACCAGCTCATGGTTCCCAGCATGGGCAGGGGCACGGGTCAGTGTGCAGGGACTCACAAGGTGGGCCCAGCCTTGCCAGGGCCCCAGGCAGCCTCAAAATCAACTGTGGCCCCAAGGGCCGAGCCTGCTCCTCTAGCTGATCTGACCTAGTTGTGTCCCTGAGGCATGGAGACAGGGAGGGCTGGCTTCTGAGTTCCTGGTTGTGGCCAGAAGGAAGTCCACGGCGAGCCTAACTCTGGCCTGCTGGCTGCATCCTGACAGTAACGCACCCCTGCTTGTGGCGCCGAGACGGCAGCCAGGACTGGCAGCTTCATCTCCTCGGACCCTCACAGCAGCCCTGACATGGGTCTCACTGTACCCCACTTGAAGGTTCTGCTAGGATAGCCTGCCCAACACTGCACAGCTTGAAGGCAATGGAGTCAGGAACTGGGGAGGCTCCATGGGAAGCTTGAGGCTGAGGGTAGTAAGCTGCTGTGACCTCAAGAAAGCCTAGTTGAAGCCTGTAACTGAGGTCTCTTTGAGATTGGGGTCTGGCCTCCCCTTGACTGAAGCAGGATGCCAGGAAAGGAGAGCCTTCACACCCCTTCCTGGGAACTACAGCACAGGGCTCTCACTTTGGAAGCCATCTGACCTGGTGATCTCAAGCTGGGCTAAGCCACTTCAGGACACACGACCTGCTCTCGGTCCCTTCCAAGATCCTACCTCCTGTCTCTGGGGAGGGGCAGCTGGCCACCACAGGCCATGCCAAGGGCTAAACTACAGCTTCCTGTGGCCCTGCATGGTTCCAGTGCTACCTCCCATCCCTTCATAACATCCTGATCTTGAAAAATCTGTGAAAGAGGCCGACTACTTCGGAGGAAGGGGACCATACACCATGAGTGGCAACTGTTGCCCCAGCATAATTAACTGTAGCTCTTTCCAAGCCTCCCTAGCCCAAGGTTGGACCACAAATCACATACCGGTTTTGTACTCACAAGCTGGTTTTGAGGATGAAGTGGGACCACGGACAATAATGCCCCACCTGGTGCCTTCTACAGGAAGCCGCCTCAAATGCCTATCACCACTTCACGGGCTGCTGAGGACCGAGAGCGCAGGTGAAGCAGCTGGTCCAGGCACACAGCGCCCCACGCCTGTCTGGGACACCTCAGGCTCGAGCACACAGTCCCCCAGCCAGCTTTGAGGCCGGACGAGGGGGGTGGGGCTCACTCTGCCACCAGCCCGCCCAGTCCCTAAATGCCTCTGCTTGTTTCTCAGAGGTCCCCCTCTGGCACTTCAGGAATCCAGTTACCAGGACTCCACCCTCACCCTACTACCCAGAGAACGCCAAACTTCTCCTGCAGGACTGCACGACTGCACTCAAAGCCCAGACCCCAGACACAGTCTGACGGACAGATCCTGCCTCAGGTTTATTCGTACAAATAGCACAGGAGGACACCAGCCCCACACAGACAGCAGCCCAGGGGTCACACTAGTCCTTCCGTCCTCTCATCGGCAGACAGAGGCTCTACTGGGGAGCCTTTGAGGGGGCCTGGGCACCTCTGGGAGCTGGAGCCGAGGCCGGAGACGGAGCTGGAGCCAGAGCTGGAGCCGCGGCCTGGGCCTTGGTCTGAGCCTTTGCCTTTGCCTTAGGTTTGGACTTTGGCCTGCAGAGCCTGAGACCCTTGGCGATGCGTGCACGAGCACGTTTCCCAAGCTTGGGGTGAGCGATGTAAGCAAGTCGACTGAGCTTGCGGCTACCACCCTTTGGGATCTTGGGCTTGGTCTCCTTGGGCTTTACGAGGGCCTTGATGGCCTCGGCACGTGCACTCATGGCCTTGGCGTTGTGGGCCTGCATCTTCTTCAGGCCCTTCTTATTGTGCTTCTTGGCAAAGCGCATGTTCCTCAGGAACTTGGGGTCCACCTAGGAGGCAGGGTGGTTACAGATGACGGTTAAGAGCAGCGTGTGGGGACCCCCAAGTCACCCATTCCCCTCCTCTCCACGGTATCCAAAGGCCTATCGGGCCCCAGCCAAGGACTCCTGGGGTATAGCATCAAGCCAACACTTAAGTACTTAAATAGCCAACCCTTAGGAACACGCACTACTGCCCTCAAGACCAACTCCCTACCCTGCTAATACTGTGCAGATGTTTCCCGGGCTGCACACCCCGAGCCCAGTGCAGCTCAACTGCAAGTGCCAAAAGAACCTATGAAAGCTGCCCTCTGCCAGGGATGCAGGCCTTCACCTTCCTACAGTGGGCACTCCACCCTCCCCTTAAAGGAAGGTATCAAATACCAAGCCTGGTACAAAAGATTCACAGCAAATGGGGTAGACTGAGAGACCAAGATGGGGAAACTCAGGTTCAGAGTTTGAATGATCACTCCACAGATCAGAGACCACGGGTACAGGGCTTGGCCCTCCTGCTCAGATCCTAGTCTCAGGCTCCCCAACTAATGTTTAGAATTCCCTGGCATAGGAGGGCCCCCAAGCTCAGCTCCACATCAGACCAATGTCGTACGGCTGGTCAGTGTGGAATGGACAAATGAAGAGGCAACTAGCACCCACCCACCAGGCCATTCCTTCCCTTAGAGTGCCCTGGTGAGCAAGGGAGATGGCCAAACTGCTCTAGGAGGCAGCTCACACCTGACAAGGGGCCCCACCCTGGGCTGGGAAAAGCCAAGTAAATATTTATGATGGGTCTGGCAGAGATTGAAGTCCAGGCTAACCCTGGCAAGCTAAAGAAAGAAACGGTGGGCTCTGGCAGGCCAGGTTAATGAGAAACAGTCAACGACGCCGCTCAGGCATATGCTGAAGCTGGAAAGAGCTGCCAAAGAACCCTGACTGGGCACTGGAGCCAGACAAGACACACTGCCATGCGATTCGGTGCACTCACCCCCTTAAGAGATTCATATCTTTGTGACCGGGGTTTCTTGATGCCGTTTCTGTGCCACTTTCGGGCTGTGGGTAAAAAAAGACCAAGAAAGAGATTTCCTCTCATGAGCGAGACCCAATAACACAACAGGAGAACCCGGGAGAATCACAACTTCCCAGAGGTCGCCTTGAGATCCAGAAACACCGTATCACTGAACGCAAGGCACCATGGATCTATCTCAAGCAGACCCCTGGCTTCTAAATCCATAAACCCAACAGCAGTGCCAGCTGAAAACAGAATCAGCCCCAAGTCCCCAGCAGAAATGAGCCCATGCCCTGCATCCCAACCCCTCGCCAGGATCTGGCATGAGATGAAGGCCGGGCCAGGGGGACTCACACTGGTTGTGCGTGGTGTGGTTCTTGGACTTGGCCATGACTGCACCTGGAGGACGAGAGTGGAGATCAGGGCTGGCGGTTCGCCGAGCTGGGCCTACCTCTGCCGGCCTGACACGGCAGCACGTGAGGCCAGAAGCAGAATGGGGACGCAGCACAGACACTTTGCCATCTGGGGCCTCCTCCCGCCTCGACTCCCTCTGCACGACCCGACACCAGTCCCCGCCTCCCAAACTCAGGTAATGGTGCCCCGAAACCGAACCCCCCGCGGCAAGGCTGCGCTCTCCCCCTCCCATTCACTCCTTGAGAAGCCTCGAGCACCACGCCTGCCCCGCGGCCTCCGCTCCCATTGCCACGCAGCCGGTCTCCCTATCCTCCCCGGGGCTTGCGCCCCGCCGCGGTCCGGGAGTCGTGGATGCCTTCGGATACCGCGCGCTGGGAGCTCACCGAAGCCCGCGGCTCACGAACGGCCTCGAACCGGAAGAGGAAGAGGCGGATCGCGGTGCGGCACGGGAAAGAGGACCGTGGAGGCCGGAAGGTCTTCTCGGAAACACTTCCCCCAATGCTGGGAAGAAAGGTTCCGAAACCCGGGAGGGCCCACGCAGCCGGAAAGGCGGTGCTACGAGCCTGGCCCGTCCCCTTTCGGGTCTTACCCTCATCTCTCCTTCCAGTCCTCCTGGACCAGTCCTGGGTCTGGGATCCCCTGAGGAAAGCGTACTAGGCAGGGGGTGACCGGAGATTTGTGTTCCTGAAAAGCACGCCCCGCTACTCCGTGGAGAATGCCTGTGGGGCCGAGGCGAGGAGGCGAGCCTGGGGAGGCTGATGCAGAACATGAGCGGGCAGTGGATGGAGAGGGGTGGGGACGGAAAGAGGACACGGGACTTGGGAGCGGACGGTGAGGGTGATGAGGAAGGAGGCCGGGGGAGCTCCTGAGGTTTGAACTTCAACATCTGGGCGAATGGCGATGCTGTTTGCAGAAATGGGGGAGATTGGGGAAGGACAGGGGTTTATTGCTTTGTTTTGTTTGAGGGGGGCAATGATCCAGATGTTCCTTTTTCGATGCATTAAATGCGATACGCCTTTTGGACACCCAAAATGAGTAAGCTTTGCCTCCTAACGACTCCTGCCCTCTCCACCTCTCACCCCTACAGCTCATCCTGCACACAGCAGTGAGGCCTGAGTGGGACTTGTAAGATACTTTTTAAGATACAAATTGTTAAAGATACAAATCATATCTTGTCATTTAAATCTTGTCATCTGCAAGGACTTCCCTTAAATTGGAGCTAAATTCTTTACCTCCTTATCCCCTGGCAACCTCCCCTTATCATTCATTTCTCTCCAGACCAATGGACTTCTTTCTCCTGCCAAACACAAATGCTTATTCCAGTTTCAGGGCCTCTGCACTTGCTATCCCCATGCCGGGGGCACCTTCTCCCTGCTCTTTGGATGGTGCGCTTTCTCAGAGAGGCTTCCCTGGACTGCCTTATCTAAAAGAGAGACCCCTGCCCCATTTCTCCAGTTTCTCTGTGTCCTCTCATTGTGACTTCTTCCTTCATAGCACTTTCCTAGACTGTTAATGACGTTCTTTACTTATTTGTGTATGGGTCCAGTGGCACAAACCCCATGCATTCGGGACTGGTTTGGCCACCTTTATTTTCCCACTGTTTGACCCCATGTAGACTAAGCATCTGATGTAGAACAGGAGCTTAATAAACACCAACTTAGTGGACTTTCTTTGGCAAGGCAGGTTCATGGGGTGACAGAAGCATATTGCAGAGAGCTGGGGGGTGAGGGGAAAGGAGGATGTGGAGGCGGGATGTGTAGACAACCCCTGACTGAGGCCCTCCTGAAAAGGGGAAAGAGATCTGGCAGGTGTGAGAGGAGAACGAAGGGCAGGCTCAGGCGCCGACAGCGTGACCTAGTGCCGACCAGGAAACACCCGAGGCTCAAGAGGTGCCTCTGCAAGAACAAAGCCCTTGAGGGGTGCTGAGAGCAAGTGGAGGAGCTTGCTGGGTGGAGTGGGGATGGCGAGATGTCAGGCCTCAGGGAGTGGGAGAGGTGGGGTTGGAGGCTGGGACAGGCAGGAGACTGCTGACTGCTGCACCCTTGAAAAAGGGAAGCAGAGGGCAGGAGCCGCAGAGGAGGCCGTGATGACTCTAAAGGGCCCAGACTGCCCCACCATTTGGCCTTCCCGTAGAGTGTTCCTCCCACAGCTCCGAAAAAGTGAGCAACAACCCCGCTCAGGACTCGGTTTTGCCAGGCTGTGCAGAGCGAGTGGTGAGCAGAGAGCCACACTGACAGGGAGGCGGATTCAGAGGTGGGCGATGGCCGCGCAGGGCTCCTGGGACCCCTACAGGGATAGGCCCTGGGTGGAACCCCAGCTGCCAGGCAAGCGGAGGCCGCGGCAAGAGTGAGGAGCATTGGCTGTGATATGAGGGGACTTGTTCAGGGGCCCAAGGGGACCAGGACCTGGAGCCCCTGGCCCACCATGCTTTTCAAAGTGGGAAAGATGGCCCGGCCGGCCCCGTGCCCAGGGACCCTTTCCTCCTCCCTGCCTGCCTGCCTTTCTCCCTCCCTCCCTCCCCCTGCTTCCCTCCCTCTCTTTCTCTCTTCACAAGTGTGACCATATTACACGAACTTTTCTGTAACCTGATTTTGTTCATTCACTCATAATTTGTGGTCGTCTTTCCCTGTTCATGAAAATGCCTTGTAATTTTATTTTATTTTATTTTATTTTATTTTATTTTATTTTATTTTATTATCTATTTATTTTTTTGGAGAGGGCATCTCTCATATTTATTGATCGTATGGTTGTTAACAACAATAAAATTCTGTATAGGGGACTCAATGCACAGTCATTAATCCACCCCAAGCCTAATTCTCAACAGTCTCCAATCTTCTGAAGCATAACGAACAAGTCCTTACATGATGAACAAATTCTTACATAGTGAATAAGTTCTTACATGGTGAACAGTACAAGGGCAGTCATCACAGAAACTTTTGGTTTTGATCACGCATCATGAACTATAAACAATCAGGTTAATTATGATTATTCGTTTGATTTTTATACTTGATTTATATGTGGATCCCATATTTCTCCCTTATTATTATTATTATTTTTATTATTTTTAATAAAATGCTGAAGTGGTAGGTAGATGCATGATAAAGGTAGAAAACATAGTTTAGTGCTGTAAGAGGGCAAATGTAGATGATCAGGTGTGTGCCTGTAGACTATGTGTTAATCCAAGCTAGACAAGGGCAACAACACATCCACGGATGCAGAAGATTTCTCTCAAAACAGGCGTGTGAGGTTCTAAGCCTCACCTCTGTTGATCCCCAATTTCTCACCTGATGGCCCCCCTGCGACTGTGCCTGTCTTAGGTTGTTCCTCCCTTGAGGAATCTTACCCGTCTCTGACTAACCAGTCATCTTCCGGGGCCATACAGGGAAATGTAAAGTTGGTAAGTGAGAGAGAAGCAATATTGTTTGCAAAGGTTAGCTTTTTACTTTTTTGCATATTTATGCCCTGTGGCTTCTATGCCCAGCATTTGTCTTGAGGTATCTTTACCACTTGGAAGAATTATGATACTCGGTAAATTCTATATGAGGCATGAATTCTACTTAGGGGTTGTAATTAGGAAGGAAGAAGAGAAGCTATAGAAGTAGCAGGCGGAAGAAAACATGGGAAGATGGATTATTTCTTTGACATATCTTCTTGTAGAGTAACATAAGTGTGTATAGGTTTTAAATTACTAATTAAATTGCGTGCAACCTTGTAATTTTATTTTGCACACTTAAAAACATTATTCTGAGAAGTCAGTAAACATCACCAGATGTCAAAGGAGTCCTCGACACAAAAGAGGTGAAGAGCTCAACCCTTCCTCCAGGACCCAGACGGCCACGCTCCGTGAGGGAGCAGCTCGAGTCCATGTGGATGTCCTCTGCGGCAGAGCCCTGGGCAGACACTGCTAGCCAGGCTCAACAGTGTGTCCATCAGCCATGTCCCTTCCATATGCCTTGAACCGCAAGGCAGGGAGAGACACGAGGCTTCAGTGAGCAGACCCACCTTGGACCGGGCCGGGCAGGGTTGGATCTGCTGGAGCCCCAAGGCCTTTGGCAGCATTGTCTTGGCCCAGCCTTGTCCAGAGCCCCAGCCCAAGTGAGACCCAGTGGGGCCTACCCAGCAAAGTAACAGGGTCGGACACAGTTGCGTCTGGCACAGTCCCTGGTGCATGGGAGGACCTGAGAAATGTTTGAGAAATTAAGTGTATGCATTTCACAGGCAGAAGGCAGAGTCGGTGGGTGAGCAGCCAGTCGGCCTGGAGGGGTTTCACAGAGACAGGAGTCAGCTCTTTTACGGGGTCCAGATCTTTGTGCTCTAAGCCTCAGCGCTCAGTGTAACTGGGGATAAAAGTAGTAGTTGCCTTGTGGGGTTAAACTGGTTAATATGAGTAAAGCTGAACTATGCCGAGTACACCTTAGGTGCTCAGTCATTAGTCCCTCCGAGCTTTTTCTCCAGGGGAGGCCTCGGGAAGGGAACAGGGCAGGGAAAGAATGTCAGTGACAAGTGACTGTAAAAAATGACAGAATCCAAGGGAGGACCAGTGCCAGTCCTCAGGGGTGCTGGGGCCCCTCAGTCCTGAAGTTCAGAGAGACAGGGTCCTCCAGTGTGCCAGGCAGGGAGGGCTGTGAGTGAAGGAGACAGTAGGAGAAAAGGTCCGGGGCAGAGGAGGAGGCCCTTCAGCACTGGGCTGGGCGTTGGATTGGCATCGGAATTCCCATGCGAGAGGCCACCTGGTTCTTTGTGGCCCCGGAAGGCAGAGATGATGGCTGTCATTTATACAATGTGTCATTTATGCAATCAGAATTTCCTCCAAACCATGGGCTGCTCCAGAGGTAGTGAGCGCCCTGCTATGAGGTGCATGCAAGCAGCAGTTGATTCATTGGGGACAGAGGTTGAAATATGGGATGGAGGATTGGCAAATACGCAACTAGTAGGTTCACTTCCTTCCAAGAGTCTGGGATTCAAAGCTCGTGGGCGCAAGAAAGGCAGTGGGCGGCATGCGGTGACAGGCTGGGGCTCAGGGTGTGTTGGGAAGAGAGGACAGTTCAGGCAGAGGCTTGGCAGGGCAGCCCGTTCCTCAGGTCACTGGCTAGGCCCTCAACAGCCCAGGCCGGTGATTTTCCCCTGGGAGCCCCTGGCCCAGCGGGGACGTGAGCCTGTCGTCCACGTGGGGGCAGCATGAGACCGCCGATGGCGCGGCGCGGGGCCGGCAGGGGGCGCCCGAACGTCGGGCCCTCTGCGCCTCCCAGACCTCGCATCCCGACCTCGCATCCCAAGCCTGCGTGACTGTGGCCCAGGCCCCGGCTGCCCCTTCCCGCCAGGTTCTCTGGGCAGGTGGGGTCCCCTCGGTTCTGAGCTCCTGACGGTGTGGCGGGGTTGGGGAGTGTCTTCCCCCGGAGAGGATTCGGGACAGAGAAAGCAGAGCCTGTGCGGAGAAAGACAAATACCCTATGATTTTACTTATTTGTGGAATATAGAAACAAAACACAACCCAACAAGGTGAACAAAATAGCAGTAGACTCATAGACTCCGAGAAGTGACTGGTGGTTACCGTGGGGGAGGGTTTGGGGTGCGTGGGAGCGCGAGGGGGATAAAGGGGCACAAAAACTCTCAGCCATCGTGTAAGTTGGTCGTGGGGATGGTAGTGCAGCATGGAGAATGTAGTCAGTGATTCTGTCATCTCTTCCTGTGTTGACAGTAGTAACCGCCCTAGTGGGGTGAGGATTTAATAATGTGGGTAACTGTTCAACCACCGTGTTGTACACTTGAAACCAATATAATATTTTGTATCAATGATACTTCAATTGAAAAAAAAAAAAGCAGAGCCTGTGGGTACCTCTGGGTACAGGCCCTGCTGGTCCAGCCCGGAGACCCTGGCAGCCACGTCCCTTGCAGGGGAACGAGCAGGTTTTCCGTCGGGTGGACTTGGGTTCAAATTCTGCGCTCACGGCAGAGTGGCTTCCTCGGAGCCTCAGTCTCCCTTGTACCCGTGGGGGAGGAGCAGCAGCCAGGTGAGCAGGCAGGAAGCCAGTCTAGGAGTTGGGGGGCTCTCCTCACCCTGTTTCACAGACAGGGAGCCCGAGTCCCTGAGCATGACCCCCTAGAGGCCCCAAAGCAAAATGGAAACCTGCTTGCCCGGCCCCCAGGACCCAGAGGAGCATGGGATGGTGTGTACCCTGTAAGTTGGGAGCCCTGTGACACCAACGCCTGGGGGCCCGGGACAAGCCCCTGGCCTCCAGGGCCAACAGATGCCAAAGGGGGCGCATCCTCTATGCTGGTCCCTGCCTCCCCCCAGACTCACTCACTCCCCCCAGAAGAGGCCTAGAAAGGTTGGGGAGCCTGGGGTAGTGGCCTGGGAGGAGGGCAGGCTCCTGTCAGCTCACGGCTGAGTGGGGGTCAGCTGGCCTGAGGCTGGCAGGGCTGACAGGGCGTGCACCGTTCAGGAGAGGGGACCAGGGGGTCCGAGCCGGGCCTGGGGAGTGACCTCACTGCTGGGCTGAAGGACGGGGGACCGTGAGAGCCACAGGAGGGCTGTACTACAGGGCAGGGTCGGGGGGTGCTGCTCCCCATTTAGTGCTCCAATGAACCCCTCCCAGGCCCCACTACATCAGGGACTGAGCCAGAGAAGAGGGTCTGGCTCTGTTTAGGATGGCACAAGGGACACCAGAAAGAGCAGAAAGGAGCTGGGGATCTGAGGAGGGGCACAGTCAGAGGGCTGGGGACCCTAAAGGTCCCGTCCAGGGCACCCTGAGCAAGAAGGGCTGGTGGCCATAGGCAACCAGCTTCGGCCCGAGCAGTGCCCTTCCCAAGCCTGTGTTACTGGGAAAATCACTCAGCTTCCTGGGGGCTGACCCTCACTCCCCCTCCACGCCAACCCCACGTAGACGGGCTCAGCCACACAGCCTGGGGGAGTTCTCCTGATGGGGCAAAAGGAAAGGGTGACCCTCGGCTCTACCCGGGGGATCTGTAGACAGGTGCCCTACGTGAGGCCTGGGTTTGCAGCCCCGATGTCTGCTGGGCCAGGGCTACCTCTGTGACCGACCCCTCCGCCGGAACATCTACTGTGTGCAGGGCCTGGGGGGATGGGGGAGGAGGCGGCTGCGGGCACAGCACCCAAGATGCCAGGAGCCTCTGGGGCCAGAAGGGGGAGCTGGAGATCTTCCTGGGCATTCCCAGCAGGAAGCCTGCGGGGGCCGGAGGCCTGCAGGTAGGATCAGGCAGAGGGCTGGAGGGGACACAGGCCAGCATCTGCTTCCCATGGCTTCCTGGCACCCAACGTGAGCTGGGGGACTCCCTAAGCTATCACTGCACCCCCAAAGCCCCAGAGGCCTGACCCGCAGTGGGTGTCCTTGCCTTCCCAGCACACAACCCCTAACAGGGATGAAAAGGGAAAGGAGAACCCTGCTAGGGCCTGGTGGCTTCTCCTATTCACCCCAGGTTGCAGATAGCCGAGGCTCAGAAATGTGGTGGGACTTGCCCAGGGCCACTTAGCTCCTCCTCCGTCAGAGTCACTCCTGGAAGCTCGGACCCCGCCTAGAGCTGACACTGCGGGCAGCCTGGGGAAAGAGGGCCATGCTTTTCCTGGGACTGGCCGTCCAGCAGCGTGCCCTGGTGTGCAGGGCAGGGGGATGGTGGCCACCTCAGTCCCGTGCTTGAATGAATCCTTCTTGTGTGTGGCCAGCCGACCCAGGCTGCTTCTGTCCTCAGGCTCTGGAGAGGTCCAGGGAGGGAGACCCAGATCGTGCCCTGACGCTGGGCAGTCGGGGGACCTTGAGCGAATACTCACCACTTCGCTCTTCTGTCCTCTACGCAGGGGCGAGGGCCCTACCTGCCCGCACGCATGTTGTGATGAGGCGCCACCCATTCATGCCAAGCACTTCCCGAGGCCTGGCCCGTGGTCTCTGGCTCACTCAGCAGCCCTTCTGGGAGAGGGCATGAGCCAGCCAGGAGTCCAGGCGGGCAATAAGGGGGTCCTTCCCTGCCCCCCGATCCTCCCCTGGACACACGGAGGCTGCCCACAGGAGGAGGCAAGTGGTGACACAGGGCCAGGGCCAGGAGAGGGCGGGCCAGGAGCAGCTGCCCAGGGGGGCTGCACGAAGCCAGGCCCGCAGCCGGCTCGGCCGGTCTCAGCGCCGCTGCCCGCCTGGCACAGGGCCCTCACAGCACTGGTTTTAATCGATCTTTTCCGCCAGCAGCTCCTGGAGGCGTGGGGGCGGCTTCCCCTCCATTTGCTTCTCCTGGAGGATGCGGCTTGGCTAAAAATAACTCGGATTACAGGGCTGGGTCCCGGTGGGAGGTGGGGCCTGGGGGCTGTGGGGGCGGGAGCCGGCGGGGAGTCCCCCGAGCCAGATGGAGGGAAGCGGGGGCAGGTGGGCCGGGGTGGGGATGGGCTCCGGGCCGAGGTGAGGGCCGCCCCTGGGGGCTCCGCACCTGAACTCCCAGGCCGGGGCTGGGGGCAGACCTGTGCCCGCGAGCTCCGTGACGGCTGTCCTGACGCTCTGCGTCCCAGGCCTGGGCACAGCACAGCTCCTGCGGCGTGAACACGTTGCTCCTTGAACTTCCAAGCCTGCTGCTTCCTCGTGTGGGGCCTCAGGGGGGTGGCGGGCTGGCCGAGCCTCCGTTACCGCATCTGTAAAGTGGGATCATCACAGGTCCCGGGGAGGACTCAGCACCCCCACCCTGCCACCTACCCACCTTCCCCTCCCCAGACCTCCAGCCCACCTCTTCCACCACAGCCAGGAGGCTGGCCGGCCAGCTCGTTCCTGCCCCCTGACTGCGCACAGGCGTCCTTCCAGGAGCCGCTGTCCCTCTGCTGGTCCGAACCCTGCTTTGCCCTCTCAGGGGCCCCCTCCCTGCCATCCCTCCTGGCCGTCACTGGCCGCCCAGCCCTGCCCCTCACCCTGACCCTGAGTCACACGCGCACAGGCGCACTGCTGCCCCACCACCCAGCACCCACCCCACCCTGCTTCCCTTGTCGCCACCAACTGGGCTCCATGTGAGGAGGGCACAGGTCTCGTGGAGGCTTTCTGCTGTATGCCCGGATGCCACGCTGCCCGGGCAGTGCCATTCAGAAGCCCAGGAACTTCTGGCGCGTTTCAGTGGTGCCCAAGGACAGAGAGAGACCATGTGAGAGCAGGACGGCCTCTGGCTTTCTGGGCTGCAGGGCCGTTTCACAGACGGGAAGACGGAGGGACTTGAGAGCACCTACCCCCAGGGATCACATTTTGTCTGTTTTATTCCCTCAGCAACTTGCAAGGTCAGCTCTCTTCCCCTCCCCATTTTCTAGAAGAAGAAACTGAGGGTCTGAGTGTAAAGCTGATACACCTAAAGTGGGGGGGCATCACCTAAAGTCCACCCAGTGACCCTCTATGTCACCAAAGTAGTGACAGCAGGTGCTTCCAGGAGGTTCCTGTCCCCAGAGGAAAACCTGGATGTTGGGACCCTCTCATGACTGCCTTCAGCCTTCCGAGGGTCCCCCGTGGCCTTCCCCCATCTCACAGCTGCCGTGGGAGGCAGACCCCGGAGCTCTACCCCCTGCTGGAAGCACTCAGGTGGGGGCTCCCTGGGACCCCGCTGTCACTGCATGTCCTCCTTTCTTCTCCGTCTGGTGGGGAGTGGGCAGGAGGCACAGCCCTGAGAGAGCCGTCCTGGAGTTGGGCTGGGGGCTGGCTTTGGTATGACTACTGGCTGCCAGGGAAATGAACTCCCAGACTCTGGGGGCCAGCTGCCGGGCAGAGCAGCATCCCCACCCCGCTGCCTGGCTCTGTGCCTGGCTGCACCGACATCTCCATTGGAAGACCAGGGTGGACGCCCCTCTGAGGCCCACGGCAGCCAGCTGGCTGGGCAACCTCTGCTCAGGTTTTGACCTCTCAGGGCTGGGAGTGTGCCCCTGAGCAGTAGATACCTTCGGGCCTCCAAGCCTGCCCGGGAAACAAGGGAAGAGACTTCCAATCCCATCATGGAAACCAAGAAAAGAAACGGGTCAGCAAAGGGGTGGCCCAGGAGCTCCCTGAAAGCTGGCTTAGAGCCGCCGAGGGCTTCAGGGAGAGGAGAGGCCCCACACCCCCAAGTCAGGCTTCCTCCCACAGGCCCTGCCCCTGCGCTGGCGGCTCCCGGCTCCCAGTACTCTCGGGCAGAGGGAGGGACAGTGCGTCTGCCTCACCCGATCCTGCTGGCCCTGCTCAGCTCTGCCGCTGGTCCACCTCGCTGCCCTCCCTGCAAAGCTGTCTGAGGCCGGGCTGGCCTAGCGCCTCTACCCATGGCCTGCGCCTGTAGGTGCCTGCAGACAGGGTGCTGCACTCTGTCCCTGCAGCAGGGGCGAATCCGCCCCCGTCCCTCATCCACGCTCTCTGCCTGGAAGGTGCACCCCCACCTGGCTCATTGTCTCTGGGAGGCCTTGCAGGACCACCCCAGCCAGGCCAGCCCCTCCCTCCACACCTCCCCGACACCATACCTTGGCCCTGTGCTTTGTCCAAGTCCGTCTCCCCTTTTGAGTGGGGAGCTCCCCAAGAGCAGTCCCGGGCCCCCCAGTACCCCCTGGCTGTGCTTCCTCTTCTCTGCCCTTCGTACCCCTGAACTCACTCTAGTGTAGTTCCTGGGGGGGTGCCTGGCAGAAGGAGGAGGCCAGCCACTTCACCCTCACACCTCTGGGACCCCCTTTCCGGAGCTTTGCCCCTCCCGGCAGCCCACCCACCTTCCCTGAAGATCCCCAGGTGGCAGGCATGCATCTCTTCCCCTCCGGAGCCATGCTTGGTCCAGGTTCTGGGGAAAGGGGTCTGTCTACAAGAGAATCCCCAAGAGACATGCCCCCGGCCCTGTGTGTCTACAGTGTTCCGTGGATGCAGGGTGGGGGAAGGGGTAGGTGGCAGTGGCTGGTCCTCGGTCCAAATCCAGGTCACTCCTGGCCTGCTCAGCAGCCATCAGTAATTAGGGGCCAGCAGGACGTGGGCAGGCGGGTGGCAGGAGGCCTAATTGTCTGATTTTTCAGGTAATTAACGGGAGGCTGTCTGGTCGGTCCCCATGGGGCCCGGCATCCGCCACCCCATCCCCCCCGGGCAGCCCCAGCCACTTAATGAGGCCAATTACTGTGTGGTGCCCGGGCCCTCATTAGCCACCTGGAAAGGTCGTGAGGGAATGGCACTGGCGGAAGGGCTCAGCCGGGCTTGGGGGCTGGGCCACCCCCAGGAGATCGAGGTCAGGATGTGCAGGCTGCAGATATGTGCTGCTGGTCATTGGGGGGTAGTCTGTGTCACGTCTGGGACCCCACTTCTTGCCTGTCCTCTCAGGACGGCAGTGTCAGGTCAAAGCCTCCCCCTGCCGCTCCTGCCTGCTTAACCCTTGGCCTCCTGGATCAGGGATGAGGGTTGGTGTGGGTGCCCAGCACACGGGTGCGGCACTCACCCTCTGACAGTTTGGACACCTTGACTCCGCTCCTGAGGAAAGGCAGGCCCAGGGGGGTTCAGGCCTGAGGCCACCAGGGTAGCTGAGCCCCAAGGGCATCTGCCCCTGGGCAGGGGTCCTGGTAGGGGTCAGTAGAGCTATCCGATGGGGGGTGTCTAGGAGTGGCTGGACTTCTGTGTACCTGAGCAAAGTGAAGGTGGGAAGCAGGCCATCCCAGGAAAGAGGGGGCTTTGGAGGTGGTGGGGTTGCTGGAGGCCCTCTCCCTGGCTGCCCCAGGACACCCGGGGCAGAGCCAGCGGGTGCGTGCTGGTGCCCAGCCTATCTCAGGTTGGAATCCCGTCTCTTAGTGGGTCCATGCCCCCGCTGGCCCCAGAGAGCACTGTGCCTTCAGATGTTGAGAGTTTTGGCTTCTGTGTCTCCTCTGTTTTAAGAATTCTGTGACCTAATTCCATGCTGACAAATTCCACGCTGTTCCGGCTCCTGTAATTGTCAGCTAATGCTACTTTTGGTCCTACTGCCAGCCCAGAATCTAGGTCAAGGGTTTCCAAACTGTGTCCCCCAGCAGCCCTGGGGTGGGACCAGGAGCAGGAGGCTGCTGACACCCCAGTCGGAACCACTGGCCTTTGATCTCTGGTAAAATATTAGTAGCTGCTTTGGTGCCTCTTGCCGCGTTCCTGGCGCATAGAGGGACTCTGCCTCCACAGTCACATTCTGTCCTCATAAAGCCCACGAGGACGGCAGCCTCACATGCCATGTCACCGAGGAGGCTGCTGAGACCGTTGGAGGCTGAGGCTGAGCTGAGCTGCACGGCCCCGCTTGGCCAGGGTAGAGCCGGGGCCTGGACCAGCTTCCGTTCTAAGCCGCAAGAGTAAAGGGTCTTCAGCTAAAAGGAAACTAGGTGTGGGGGCTGGGGGCACATCTACCAGAGCAGTTTCCACCAGGCTGGGGAGGGTGGGCGCCGGCCTCATTGCCCCGGGGGAGCGGGGTCCCAGTCCCAGGTCACCAGGGCCCAGCCCCCGTGTGAGGTGTCTGTGCCGACGGTCCTGCTGCCTGTCTGTGTTTCCCTTTCCTCTGCTGTGGGGTCTGCTTCCCCTGTGGTCCAAACCAGCAAGATCCAGCCCAGAAACAGCACATGTTTCCAGCCTCTGCTCCTCCAAGTCACACGTCGCCCAGTGCGATGTGCTCCTTGTCAGCTTGCTTCAAAATCCTGGGTGGGGGTGCTGAGCACGCGGGAGGGGCACTCAGGGCCTCCTCCCGCCGAGAAACTGAGCTGCGAGCCCGCGAGCCCAGGACGAGGCTCAGTGGGCAGGCGGGGCCGGTCCTTGCTAGGCTGGGGGCTGGCTTGGGGGCTCAGTCTGGGGTGGGAGGCATGGTAGGTGGCCGAGATGCAACCTGGGCTGAGAATTAAACTGGCGCCGAGGTCAGAGTTCAGGGGCTTCAGTCTTGTCTAGTGGTCCCAGGTCCAGACCTGGCTTGGAATCAGGGGTCAGAGGTCATCACTCAGAACTTGAAGAGGATGGAGAGCCAAGCTCAGTCTGGGGTCGGGATCAGGATTCACGCTGAGGTGGGTCAGAGGTCAGGGGCCAACCTGATGCTGAAGGCCACAGCTGACTGAGTAGGAGGTCCGCAAAGACTCAGAAACCTTCCTGCCCCTGGAAATGGTCTGGGTCAGGACCAGTGACAGAGGGAGGCCTTCAGTATGGAAAACAGGGGCTCCCAGGGACTGAACACGATGATGAGGACTGGGAGCACAGCCCATGTCTGAAGGCCCAGGGTGCGGGCGGGGGAACCTCGGTTGTCCATCTCTGGAACTCAGTGGTCGTGGCGCCCACCCCACAGCTGTCCGTGCTCCATCAGGGCAGGGCTGCCTGTGGGCCTGGCGTCGGGGAGGTAGGCCCGCCCCGTGAGGACTGGTCCAGGTTCCAGGTGTGGATTCGTGGCCCCGGCCCATCTCTGCAGGGTGGTGTGGGGTGGGGGGCTTTAGGGTGCAGCTCAGTTCCAAGGCTCTAGGTCCCCAGGCCCCAAGCTGCCCCTGAGAGGTGGGCCTGCCACGCAGGCAGCCCTTGTGGCCCACCTGAGCAACGTGCAGGAGGTCCTGGGCACCTGTCCCAGGCCTCCCATTCTGCTGGCTGAATTTTCCCGCCGTTTCTCCGTCCTGGGCCCACTCTGGGGCAAACCCGCACAGCAGCCAGCGGAGGGAGCAGGCAAGCAGGAATGAGAGGCCTGTGGGCAGAAGAGAAGGGCGCCAAGGGGGAAGGCTTATCACAGGCCTTCTGTTCTCATCGCCCACAGGGCCTGGGCACAGAGGTCCACCCGGCTCTGGGGGCCTGACCCCAGAGGTCTCCCGCTCCCCAGGGGATCACAGGGAGATTCACCCAAGGAGGGATGCAGGTCTGTGCGAGGGGGTAGGGACTGCAGGAAGGTGAGGCACGCCCAGGGGACAGGAATGGTAGAAAGCCGGCAGAGGACATGTGGACCAGAGGGCTGCCCTGCCCGCCCAGGATGGGAGGCCGCCAGGGCCCGGCTGTGAAAGCCCTGGTCACCTCCTCCAGCTAAGCTATTAATACCCAGCCACCACCCCTGCACCCCTGCTGGGAGCACGCCGAGTTCCTTGGGGGCTAAAAACGGCCTGAGATGGGGGTGGGCCAGACGCTCTGCATCTCTTCTTGTTGGGGGAGCTGAAGCCAAAGGCCAGGCTGGCTTGAAAGGGGCCGGAGCCAGGATGGGGGTGCAGAGGGTGACTGAGCCCTGGGAGCAGGAAGGCCCTCAGCCCGTCCCAACCCCGTTGCTCAGGGACCCCCGAGGCCCCACCAGGAGGGGGTCCACTGCCTGTCTGTCCTGGCTCCTGGCCCACATGTGGGCCTTCTCCTCCCTTCAGACCCCATCTTGGTTTGCCGCAGGCTGCGATGGGGCTGGAGGCTGGGGGCTGCCTGTCCCCTCCTGCCAAGAGAGGCCTGGGGGGAAGGAGGCTCCAGGAGGAAGTTGGGGGCTTCTGGTGGAAGCAGGGCGGGTCATGTTTTTGCCTCATGTGTGAAATTTCAATCATCCACAGCATTCTCTGAGGAGGGAATTACGGGCAGCCCCATTTCATAGATGCAGAAACGAAGACTCAGTCATATCCCCAGCGCCTAAGATGCAGACCCGAATCCTGCCCTGTGTTGCCTCCTGTTAGGTCATGAAAAAGGGGTCCCTGGTTTGTTTGGGGATCCATCACAATACCCGTCACCATAGTGCCGTAGCCCACTGGGGCGGCTGGACCAGGATGAGCCCGCGGGCCCCTTTCTCCTGAACTGGCGGAGCCCCTCCCGGGGACTGGCAGCCACTTCGCCCTCCATGGCTCATGCATGCACACTGGGGGCCTGTGCTGGTCTCCTGGGCTCCAGGCCATCCAAGGCCACCTGCTCCCGGCCGTGTCCCTCTCCCTTCCCATGACAGATGCTCCAGGGTCCAGACAGACCCCAGAAGGTACAGACTTGGCCAGGAGAGTCTAGACGAGAAAGTGGCTGAGAGGTGTCAGCCCAGAGGCCCTCTGCACCGGAAATCCCGACAGCTGCCTGCCTCACAGGTCCTGGGCACACGGCCCTGACCCGGGCAGGCTGCCGCGGTGTCGGGTGTCCAGAGCAGTTGGGGGAGGGTGATGGCTGCAGTCAGCGGCAGTCTGCCTGTGGCTGTCCACACCTCCGGGGCTGCCAAGGCAGAGCAGGGCCATGGGTCTGGGGAGGGGTCCTGCCCGGCCTGCAGGTCCGAGGGGAGAGGCCCTGGCCTGAGGGTCTGGGGAGGAAGCACAGTCCTGTCCTAGGCTTAGGGAGACCTGGTCCTGCCTAAGAAATCTGAGGGGGGCAGACCCTTGGCCTGGGGCTGGAAGGGGGGGTATATTCCCTAATGGTGGAGGTGGCCCGGGAAGCCCCAGCTGTGCTCCCACTCGGCGTCCAGGCAGTAGCCCTGCATTTCTCCCCTGTGCCTCTGCAGCAGCCTGAAGGGCCGGACCCGCAGGACGGGGCAGGAACCCTCTGGCCTCAGGCTGGCCACACACAGCCCTGGGACGCCCCCCTCCCGTCCGGGAGGGAGGTGGCGGAGCCTTGCCAGTGATCTTTGCCTCCACACCTGCGGAGGGGACAGGCCAGCCTCAGAGAGAGGATTCCAAGGCCACCTCCCTGGGATGAGCACCATGCGCCCCCACTCTCCTAATTCCCACATGCTCGCCCCCTGGGGGCCGGCTCCCCAGTCAGGCTTCCTGGACTGATAGGCGTGAGGAGGCAGCACATTCCCAGCTCCCACCCCAGGCGTGGGGCGCTCATGGCCTCCCCATCTCCCGGGAGTGCCCCCAGCAGAGCCTGACTTTATGAAGGCTTTGGGCCCCCCTTTCTCTGCTCCCGTTGCCCACTTCCCTCTTGGTCCTTGCTCCCGGCCCCGGCCCTGGCTTCCTCCCAGCCCCCCAGCCCTCTGGGTCTCCGGCCAGGCGAGCTCCTCCGCCACACCAGGTCCGGGCCCTCTCCCACCTCAGCTTCCCTCTTTGCTCAGCCTCTCCCTGTGTCCCCATGCCTTCCCTCTGGGTGTATCTCTGTCCTTGGTCTGGCTCAGCCCCGGCTCGGTCTCTGTCTGCCTCTCCGAGTCACCCTCTGATAGCTCGGCCTTTCTGTCACTGTTGCTCCGGGACCCTGTCCTGGCAGCGTCTTCTCTCCCCATCTGGCCAGGACACCCGCTCACAGGCCTGCTCAGATGTCCGCTGGCCGGGCCCTAGGGAGAGCTCAGACTGTGCTTGTGGTCCCAGCTCTGGCCCGGTTCCACGGGCACTGCTGCAATTCCCAGAAAGCAGGCGAGGGAGAGAAGGCCAGAGGGCCACGTGCTTGCCTACCCCTTGGAGGAGCTGACGGCCTTGGGTCGCCCTGTGCTCAGGCCACCGGCAGTGGTCCCTACCCAGGCTGCCAGTTCCTAGCACCACCGGCATCATATGCTGCCCGACCACGATGGCTGTGGGACCCTGGGCGAGCTCTGAGCCTCAGCTTCCTCTCCTGCAGAGTGGCACCAGCAGGACCCGCTTCAGCAGGTGTCGGAGGATGAAATGTCAGCACGCTGGGCACTCTGCCCAGCACGTTGTAGGGGTCAAGAGAGTCCCCATTACTGTGAGTATGACTGTTCCCCGCGGCCCCCAGAGCCGTGATGAGTGGGCTGGGGAACCAGCTGAGCCTCTGCTGCTTGAAGTGCCCCGTGCCCACCCTGTGCCCCACGCCTGTCCCTTCCTCTGTTGGGAGACATCCCCCCACTCCTGGGACCTTCCTCTCCTCAGAGTCAGTCTGAATCGCACACTGTGGTGCTCACCAAATTAATTACTGCTGGCTTGGGGATATATATTTTTTAAAGACATTTTTCCAGGGGGAAAAACACACAGGAGCTATAATTAGTTAGGAAGAGGAAAGGAGTGGAGCGTGTGAATCACCAGCCCCAGTGACAGACGGTTAGAGCCGAGCAGAAGCTCTGGGAGAAGCCTCTGGGTGGGGGTGGACCGGGGATGGGAGCTGCTCCCAGGCAGGCTGGGGTCCTCAGCCACCAGGCATGTGCCAGATTGGGGACCTTACCTGCCACCTGAAGCTCGCCTTTGCATCTGATGTTTTTCCTCCTGGAACTGCCTTCCCTCTCGCCCCCTGGCTAGGGGCACTTTCACCCCAAGGCCAGTGCCAGGCCCTGCAGCCTTGTACCTGGGCAGAGAACCTCACACCTGGGATGAGGAGCTAGAATTTAGAAGGTTGCGTTACCAGGGATTTGGAGACCATCTAGTCCAGCCTGTGATTCATTCATTCACTTGGTCATCAAACACGAATACTGCTGTGTGCCTGGCCTGCACACAAGTAAACTGAGGCCCAGAGACATGCTGTGTCTGGCCCAGGGCCACACAGCTGTGGGTGGATCAGCCTCTGTGCGCGTCCTCTCACACCACCCATGCCGAGACGACCAGGGCCTGCTCTGGCTGAGCCAGATCGGAGGGGCAAGAAGGTCCTGCAGGGGCGCAGAGGGCCTCATGGGGAGGAGGTGGAAGGTGTTCAAAGGCTGGAAACAGCATGCTGGCCCACGACGCTTGCAGGAGGCAGGGGGACCTGAGGTGGCTGCACGGCTGCTGCTGGGCCTGTGGCTTCGGGGCCTGGACATTACAGGCCCCAGGGTTTCCTCTGAGCATGACCGGCTGGTGGGACACCCTGGTCCTTGAGAACCATCCTCTGGTTCTTTTTGATGTCCGGGGCCCACTGACCCAAGGTAACCCCTTCCTGGGTGTGCCCCAGATTTCTCCCTCTCTCCTTCTCCCCTTTGTTGAGGGCCGGCTTCTCCAGGGGTCTCAGCCCAGGCCTTGGGGTTCACTGGTGCACTGTGGCTTGGGGCTGACAGCAGAGACCCCAGGTCTGCAGGGAGAGGACACTTCCTCCGTGGGGGAATCTGGCATCAATCAGCATCGAGAGGTCCCTCCTAACCCCAGACCAGATCAGCCTTCAAAATTCCAGGCTGCATGTCCTCCACATCAGGGACAGGGGCACCGTCCTGCCCCAGGGTGCAGCGGCCCCCAGTCCCCAGGCCCCAGACCAGCATCCAGGCTCAGAGCAAGGCTCCCGGGTTTAACAATGAACTTGGAACCAGGATGTCTAATCAAGGCCAGCCTAGAGTTCTGAGGGCATTTTGGGGGTTTTTCATTCATTCAACAACTAACTTCTGGACACATTCTCTATACCCAGCGTTGTGCTGGGCCCTGAGACACTGGAGTGGCAATGCAGGTGACAGACATGTGACCAGGCAGATTCGCACAAAGTGAGCAGCCTTGTGGAGGGACTTCATGGTGGCTGTGGGAACCCCTGATGAGGTCAGGGAGAGCTTCCTGGAGGAAGGGGTATATAAGTTGAGTCCCAAAGGATGAATGTGCCCTTAGCCAGGGGAAGAGAGGGAAGACAGTTCAGGAGGGAAGAATCAGATGCAAAGGCCAGGAGCAGAGAGGGGAGGGGGGCATCCAGAAGTGGGCGGGGTACTACTGGCTCATCAGGAGCACAAGGGAGGGGCGGCCTGGGGGCAGGGACTGGAGGAGGAGGGGGGTGTGGAAGCAGAGCTGGATCCGCAGTCCCACCCAAGGGCTCTTGTAAGTAGAAAGGGTGTGGGGGACAGAGGAGGGGGTCCTTGGGACCTCCCACACCGGCCTCTTTCAGACCCCTCCCAGGCAGCCTCAGGCCCTCG
Source organism: Manis pentadactyla (assembly GCF_030020395.1). Classification (NCBI taxonomy): domain Eukaryota; kingdom Metazoa; phylum Chordata; class Mammalia; order Pholidota; family Manidae; genus Manis; species Manis pentadactyla. The sequence goes on along the minus strand of NC_080019.1, from coordinate 234,191,435 downwards.
GAGAGATGGTACAGTTGACTGCGGGGAAGACACAGGCCCCTGGTTCTCTCTCTTTGTGTCCTGAAAGGAAGGTGCCCTCCTATGCTTTTGCTAATTGGTTTGGGATTTCTGGTGGTTTTCTTTTAGAAGACAATTATTATAGATGTTGAGAATAAATGCAACTATTGTGTGGTGCTGAGTGTTGAGAATGGAAAGAACATCCCTGAGCTCGCCCACTCCTGCGTCACAGAAGAGGCGGGTGAGGTGGGGAGGGAGCGACGTGCCCAGGCCACACAGCCGGCACCATAGAGCAGGATGGGGTGGCCTTTAGGGCTCAGGGGAGCAGAGGCTGCTTGGTCGGGGAGGGGACCTGGGAGTTCCTCCAGTTTCTAGTCTTGCTTGCACACCTCCTGGGAGACGGGGAGCTCACTGCTTCCTGACTGCCTGGGTGAATTTGCGGGACTACAGCTGTTGGGCGGTACTGCCTGAGCGTGGGGAGCACTGCCACCCACCCTTCCACAGTGCCACCCAAGGTCCCCTGCGTCCCACCTCCATCTGCCCTTGACCTGCTTGTCTTACCTCCTCTGCCTGAGGTGAGCGGGGGCCAGGTGCACGCCATGCGCAGGGCCCGGCCTTCTCCAGGCCGCCCCAGCTGAATCTGCTCTGCCTGAGGCGGGTGTGTGCCTGATGGCAGGGAGGGTGTCCCGGACCAGAGCCTCCAGTACTGCCAGCATGGCGACCTGAGGAGGACTTGAGCCGGGGTAGCGGCAGGGCCTGGCAGCAGCTCCATGGGCACGGAGGAGCGGACGGGGCCCCTGGCTCAGCGCTCCCCCCACTCAGCAGGCTTCTGTTTGGCCCCTGCCCTGCGTCTAGCTCTGTGTCCGTCACTGGGCCCTCAGAAATGAGTTTAGACACACGCCTGACCCCTCCCTGCCTTCGGGTTTCGAGAGGCCAGGGGGAGATGGCAGAAAATGGAAAACTTTCACCCCTGCCCTCCGACAGAATCAGCTCCCCTCAGCATCAGCGTAAAACTCCTGCAAAACGCCCCACCCACCTGGCCACTGGGGTCTGGCTGGCCTCTGACCTGCAGGGCCCCCAGCTGTGGCTCCAGCACCTCCCTGGAGCTGGACTCCCCGCTCCCCTGGCTGTGGACACTCCCTGGTGTCCAGGGCCTCTCCGGCCCCCTGGCCTTTCCCAGGGGGTTCTCTCTGCCTGGAAAATGCCCTCTTCCTTCTCACTTGCTGACTCTGCTCACTGTTTGGCATTAGCTTCCAGCTCTCTCCCTGGGCAGCTTTTCCAACACCCTGAATACCTACTTGTACCCCAGCCCCTGCACTGCTCCTTGGAGCGCCTGGAGCCTGTAATTAGACCTCCAAAGCGTGCTTCTGCAAGGGGCGTGCGGATAAAATGAGAGTTCCTGTGGCCCGGTTCTCACCTGGCCCTGGTTGACTAGCTCCCTGCACACCTGTGGGCAATACATGGCAGTTGACTCTATAAAGAGCTCCACCCAGTGCTCTGGGTGTGCAACACGGTGGCAGGGCTGCAAGGCTGCAGGAGAGCAGAGCAGAGGACAGAGGCCCAGAGGACGGCTGTGCGGGACGACTGTGCAGAGAGGCCCAGAGGACACCTGTGTGGACAGAGGGGCCCAGAGGCAGAGACCGGCTTGCTGCCTGCAGACTCGCTCTGAGTGAGTGGGATTCTAGTGACTGACCTGCCACCTGGAAATAAAGTTGGGTATAACCCTTTCACCCCAAGAACGTTTTGCTGTCATTTTCTTTGGTCACATTGAATCTATAGCGAACTTGCCCGGGGCTGAAACCCATTGGCAAGACAGGCGCCTGCTCCCCATGGGCAGCAGAGAGGGGCCGTGCTCCCTCATCACAGCTGTACCCCATCCTCACTGCCAGCTGAACCCAAAATGTGGGCTTCATCAATATATGTTGAGGGATGAGTAAATGAATGTAGAAACCGTAGTGTTTCTACTGATGGAAATGTAAGTTCAGGCACATGGGGCTAGTAAGGTTGGCCGTGCGTGTTCATACCCACGTGCCAGGACATTGTACACATGGTTACCCTGGGTCCTGAAATGCAACCTGCCCTGAGCCCACCCACTGTCACTGGCTGTGGCTGGTTTGGGGCGGCCCTAAAGTTAACAGCCATAGCAGTGACACTGGCCATGTGCTGAGAGCCATTTCAGCACCAAATAAGTGCAGAATTTTTTTCAATGAAACATAGTTGGATGCAAGAAGCTAGGGTATCAAAGGTTCATGCGGAGCCAAGATTCATTCATCAACAGATATTTCTTCAATGCTGACGATGTGCCCAGGGTTGGCTGGGCACTGAGGATGTGGCTGTGGACAGACAGACCTACCTTTGTCCACATCAGTGTCAGGCTGAAGGCAGGGGCAAAGCAAGGTCATGGGCCTGACCCGCGGCCCTCTGGTCAAAGGGAAAGGGGAGATGGTTCCTCCCGCGGACTGTGCAGTCTCTGAGCATAGCTGCTACCTTGGGGCCCTAGAAGGCCAGCCTGGGGCCCTGGAGACTCCTGTTCTGCCTAGGCCCCTGCCCCGCCTCCCTAGGGCCAGTGATCAAGCAGCCCTTGGAGCTGGGACAGGCCAACAGACCCCCGGGCCAGGCTTCCAGCCCTCCCTGCTCCTGCCCACCCCTTCCATGCCCTGTACATGGGATCCAGCAACCCCTCCCACCCTCCCTTGTCCCCATCAGTTTCTGCCAAAGTCACATGGGGTCATGTTCAGGCCATGGCTCAAAGCAGCCCTCCCTGCCAGACTGTGGTTCAGTGTGTCCTGCTGTGTCTGTGTGTGTGTGTGTCTGGGGTGGGGGCACGCAGGATGGGGTTGCTCTGGGAGAACACGGCCTCACCTTCCCCTCAGATGCGCCAGGTGGCCCTGCCCCCGGCTTCCGTCCCTCAGGCATTAACCAGGAAGATGTCTGGCAGTGAGGCAGCCAGTCTCCCTATGGCCAGAGCCCCTTGTCCCCACCTGGCAAGACTCTTGGGTCAGTGCCCAGGCTCTTCCTCTGGGCGGATGTCCCAAGGCCCAGGCCTCACCCAGTGTGCCCAGGCAGGGAGGGCTGGAAGGACACAGACAGCTGTCAGCGCAGCAGGGCTGCTCATCAGGCAGAAGCAGTACCCAGAGGGCAGGCAGGGCTGGTGGAGATGCTGTCTGGAGCAGATAGTCGGGGGCTGCTCAGAGGGCACAGGACTCACATCCACACCCACGGGCAATCCAGGCACCCCAGACCCGCTCAGACACCCCACCCCTACACTGCTGACCTTGGGCATCTGGCTCCTCCACCTCACAGAGAAACCTGATGCCCTCCGGGAACAAGAGGCCGTGATTCCTGGGCATGGAGCACGTTTCCTCTTCCTATTCAAGCATGGCAGGGCCCCCATGATTCTGCCTCACCTACTAACAGATGGGTAAACCAAGGCCCAGAGAGGCCCTGCCTGCAGCCCTCCAGAACAGGGTGGGGGAATCCACACAACTGGAGTCTCATGCATGGCCTCTGTCCTGTCCCCTTACCCCTGTGGACCAAGAGTGGCCTTTTCTAGTTGGAGGCAAAGCAGAGGCTTGGAGGCAGGCCAAGCCACGGGGAAACAGCTCAACTTGGGCTTGAATTGGGGCTCTCAAATGTGTCCAGAGTCTGAGCTGACCATTGAACCATACTGTCTGCTCAGGGGCCCTTGGGTGCCCAGCAGAGACCAGAACAAACCCACTTGGCAGGGAGCAGCTCTGGTATCCCTCTGCACAGCTAGAGGCCAACATTCCAGAATTGTCAGAATGCCCCAGGCTGCTCTGCTCAGCCTACCTCCCTACCTTGGCACCCAGGGGCTCTCGGGGGCCTGGCACAAGGCCTGGTGGGGGCCAGGGACCAGGAGCCTGCAGTGAGAGGAGCAGAAGGCTGGAGGCAGGTGGCCACTGTGGACCTTCTCTGAGCAGTGCTTGGGAGGAAAAGTTGAGGATAGCCCTTGGCTTGAGGTTCCAGGCTAGGGCTGGTGCTTGTTCTATAGGTGGGAGCTGCCAGGTTGATAATCACGGAGGCCGCCCAGGAGGAGGTCCCAGTGTTGGCTGTTTCTCTGCTTGCTGAGGGTGGGGCAAGGAGTCCATTCAAGTTCCGTGACTTCTCAGAGAGCTTGGGCAGCTGGAGAGAAGCTGTTCCTCCCGGGCTGGGCCTGGGCAGGGGCTGCAGTGGTTCCCGGGCCTCCTGGGGTCTGCCTACCTCCTGCCGAGCTGTGGCGGTGCCTGTCTTGTGCCTGCCAGGCTGAGCTGCCTGCTAAGCAGTGAGGATCAGGGTCTCCTAGGAGCCCCCTCTTTCGTCCTCATGGGAGGGATTATTCTCTGTTGGGCAACAGAGAGGAGGCTTGCAGGGAAGGCAGGCACGGAGCCAAGGAGCGGAGCTGTGACCCTGCAGGTGGATGAGGAGAAGCACCTAAGAACAGGCCTGGGACCTTCACTCCCAGGCACCACCTCCCTCCCCAGCCTGTGGGAGGCTGTCTGGGGCCAGCCCCCCCCTGTGCTCCCAAGGAGCCCGTCTAGAGCCTGCCCTGCCTGGTATGCTTGCTTCTGTTCCCACAGCCCGGACAGGCCGTATGCCTCCACCCCTGCCCACTTCCTGCCCCCCCAGCACAGCGCCACCCACACCCCTGCCAGTGCCCCTGAGCGGGCATCTCAGCCTTGCAGGGCCTCAGTTTTTTCCTCTGTAAGTCGGAGAGAGTGGCACTCGCCTCAGGGAGCTCTGTGAAGATGCGATGAGGTGGCACACAAACTGCTCAGGGCAGGGCCACGCAGGACGGGGTGTTCCCCTGACCACGCGGGGCCCCGAGCCACCGGCCCAAACCTCTGAGGCACTGGGCTGATGTTCCCCGTTTTCTTGGTGAGGAATCTGGGGCTTTGCCGGGGTGGCGATGTGCCCAAGGTCCAACAGCTGTACACAGCAGAGTGGGGCTCAGCCCGGGCTGTCCTGCACCTGTTGGCATGTCCCCGTGCAATGACCGGTGCAGCCCACGTGCAGAGGCGCCTGCATTGCACAGGGTTTCCGCACTGCATCTCAGGACGTCTGAGCCCGCAGGAGCCCAGGCACATCCATGTGCTCTGCAGAGCCCTGATGATGTGCGTGAGCCGGGCTCTGCGGGAGCACCAGGGCTCCCAGCAGGGCAGGAGTGGGTGGCGCAGAGGAATCCACTCCCCTTCTCTGTGTGGGGATCTCTGAGGTCGGAGCGGGGGCTGCAGCAGAGGCGTGCCCAGCCTGGCCTGGAGCCGGGTAGGTGCTGGGCAAGTGGGCTCTGCAGCTCCGCTTTGGAATTCTAGGCACATCCCGAGCCAGCAGAGCCTGCGGGGTGAAGCCAGGACCTTGGCTGCATGGCTGGGAGAGGCCAGAGCAGACACCCCCCCAGCACCTGCTGTGGTGTCAGGAGAGTGGGTGCCCTGAATGCCTAAGGGACCCCCCACCGTGCCTCCCAGGGCCCCCTCCCTGCCACCCGCAGGGTCACAGCTCCACTCCTTGGCTCCGTGCCTGCCTTCCCTGCAAGCCTCCTCTCTGTTGCCCAACAGAGAATAATCCCTCCCATGAGGACGAAAGAGGGTGGCGTGTGCCCGGAACCTGGCTTCCAGGTTAAAGGTAATGCTGATTTTTAGGCCTTTTGAGTCAAGTTGCCAAATGGTCTCCAGAGAGCATCTTGGTGGGTAGTAAGGCAGTTATGGGGGACAGAAGCCATCCACCCCCACTCTGGAAGGTCAGTCCCCTTGGGGCCTGGGATGAAGGTTGCCCCCAGCCTCCTTGATAGGAGGACTTGCCTGCATGGACGTCAAGGGCCATGACCTCACCCGCCCCTTCCTTCTGTGGGGCACAGTGGTGTGCAAGCCAGCCCTGCCCTCCTGGAGTCTCAGGGGGCCCCACAGATAGCTGAACCCTCACAGCACTGGTGGGCAGGGTGGTGGGCACAGCAAAGGCACTCAGCTCAACCTGGGGCTGGGACAGCCTGGGGAAGAGGCACTGTAGATCCAGCAGGACAGGAGTGTCAGGACAGCCAGGCCTTGGGGCAGCCTTGTCCCTGTGCCTCTCTGGGACCGGGCCTGACCTCAGGACGAAGCACCCTCGTTCCGTCCCTCCTGCTCACACTCACACCATGACCTGGAACCTGACAGGGGAGTTTGGAGAGCTTCAGCTTGGAGCAAGGGTCACTACTGGCCCCAGATACCAGGGGCACAATTATCCTGGGAGGGGGCATGTGGCAGGGCCCACCCACACCCCAGGCTGCCTGACATTGGCCACGCTGGGCCCGGCTCTCTCCGACCTGGGCAGTGGCCTCACTCCTGCCGGTGCTCCTGGGAGCCCAGAGGAGGGGGTGCCAGGGCAGGCCAGCTCTGAGGAGGGCTGGGCCAGCATTTCCTGCTGATGGGTGCCAGGGTTCAGCTCCCTGAAGGAGTGACTCTTTCAGTCTTAGTCAGAGGAAGTGAGGCAGAGCAAATGGGCAACGTGTGTGCAGTGCCGCGGGCCTGGCAGGGCAGGGCTGGGGTGGCGGGCGGCTGTAGGAAGCAGGGAGCAGGCCTGGCCCTGCAGGTACCCTGCAGCCATACACACTGTGTCTGCCCTCGACAGCCAGCCTCTTGCCCAGCGCCCAGGTGGCTTACCCTGAGACCCAGCCCCGGTGGAAACCAGCAGGCCCAAACTAGCTCCCTCTCGGCCCGCTGTTCCATCTCTGCTGTGCGGCTCACCTGCTGTGTAGCTTAGACTGGTCCCTTCACCCCTCTGAGCCTTGGGGCTCTCATCATGAAGTGGGGAACACTGTGGAGCCCACCCTCCTGTTTTGACCCCTCTCGGGGTCCCGGGGAAAGAACCACGGGGGTAGAGCCGATGCCGTCCTGGAGCAGACGGGGTAATCCCGGCCGGGTTCTCTCGAGAACCAGGTGCATGGTTTACGTCTTACACATGTGTCTGCTGGTGACCCCCCCAGGCCCTTGGCCTCGGCTGAGCTATTTGCAGCCTCACCCTCTGGTCCAGCCCCACAGATCAAGCCTCCCTGCCCTCCACTGGGTGGTGATCTATCAACACAACGGCTGTCTGCAGGCCCGCGGCTGTGGGCACCTGCCTTGAGCCCCCCTGCATCCCACAGCACCTGCTTCTGAGGGTGCGCCTCGGCCCCTGGCGTCCGGATTCACTGGCTTTCCTGAGACCAGCTCTGGCCAGTGGGGAGAAGGTGCAGTTTCCGTCTTGGTCCCTAGGCTGGGACCTCTTACCCAGGGTCCAGCCCTCCCTTTCGGGAGGTCCCAGCAAACCCCGGCCAAACGGAGAAGAAAGGATGACACATAGGGGCTCAGGGCTCCGACCCCCAACCCCTGATAAAAGGAAGCAGGAGATGGGGTGGCATGTGGGAAGAGTCTGCCCTGTGCAGGGCCCTGGCCCCCCGGGCCTCATACAGCCGAGGGCTCATGGAGGGCTGAGGCTAGCCCCAGGATGGGCAGGGGGGGCCCTGAGAGAGCTCACGCCATGGAGGGTTGCTGGGGGCAAGGGTGCTGGGACCAAGAGGCCCGCTTCCCCCAGCCCGTGGGCCAGGGCCCCACCACCTCTGCCCTCAGGGGCGGCCGGTGCTGGGGGAGCACAGCGGGTCTCCCCGCAGTGTGGTAGACTGTCTCCCCGAGCCTGCTCCCCCAGTCAGGGACACTAAGGAGCAGGTGGGGAGGCCCGGGCCTGGGGCCCCGTTAGGCCCCTGGGGAGAGGTAAGGAGGGAGAGGAGGGTCCCTGGGGTGGCCGGGGCAGGGCCAATGGGGAGAAGGTGCCGGGCTCTGGCGGGGGCGGGGGAGGCGGAGGCGGCGGCCTCCCTGCTGGGGGCCGGGGCTGCGCGGGGGCGCAGGGCTCAGGCGGGAGGGCTGTCGATCCAGCCCAACAAGGATGAAACGGCCCCTTTGTCCCAGCGCCAAAGTTGCTGTGACTGGAGGAGGCGTGACGTGAAAGGGTCATTGTTCCCGCTTGGGCAGCCTCTCAGGGCGCTGGAGGGCCGACCCCAGCAGGCCCGGTGCCAAGGCTGCAGCCCTGCCCGCTGCCAGCGGCGTGCCCAGGGCCCCTGCTCTCCGCCAGCACAGGTACCCGCCCGCCCGCGGCCCCTCCGCACCCGGGCGCGCCCCGTCCGGGGACAGCCCACACGGTGCGAGGGCCACGGGGAGCTCGCCTCCGGAGGCCGTGGCCTCAGGGAACCCCCACCCCACCTTGCAGATGAGGGGAGAGAGGCCCAGAGAGAGGAGTCGGTGGCCCTGGGCCCCATGGCGCCCGCTGGCCTGCCGACACCCGGCTGGGCCTGCCTCCGCACGGGTCCCACGCCGACGGATCTCCGCTCTCTGGGCTCCTGGAGCCCCCTCCTTGCAGGCGCCCGCCCCTCCCTGCCCCTCCGGCCATTCTCCCCTAAGCAGCGGGCCCCCAAGATCTTGCCAAAACCCAAACCTCATTAGGCCTCTCCTGGGCTTCAACCCTGCACAGCCTCCCGTGTCTGGAGAACGTCCGTGCTCCGGCGCTGGCGTTCAGGCCCTCCCGGGGCTGTAGCCGCGGGGTCGGGAGTGACCCTCGGCCCCGGGCCGGGAGAGCTGACCGCACAACGACTGCTTCACCTCCCCCGTCCTGCCCTCACTGCCTGGCCCCTCCCCGAGGGCACCTCTGCTCCTCTTCCAGGCTCACCTGCCTCTACAGGAGGCTGGGCAGGGGTGCGTGGAGGGGTGGTCCAGGCCCGAGGGGGGCCGCCTTCTCCCCACCCCAGGGGGGCTCCCGGGCATGGACTCCTCCTCCGGCTCTCCGCTGCCCCCAGCAGCTGGCATCAGGCTCGGCCTGACCCGGGTGATTAAACCCTCCCCCAGCCCAGCAGAGGCTCTGGCTGCGGCTCTAGGCGTTTTTCCCTGGAGGGATGGAGCTAATTAACCGAGAGGGTTTAATTAATCAATTAGTGTGGCCTCCAGACCCCTCCGCTTAGCTGTGGCAGTGACAGATATTTATAAACAGGAGAAGCCAGACCCTTCTCTGGCTGCAGCCAAAAAGGGAAGGCAGTGAGCAGAGAGGCAGGAGATTCAGTCCGTGGGCGGCAGTGCCCAGTGCCACCTTCTGGGCACCACCAAAGACCTGAGCAGGCACAGGACACATGAGGATACACAGCCAGGTGGGTGCTCCGGGGACATGCACCACCTACACGGGCACAGGTCACACAGGCCTGACATCCAGAGCTGGGCAAGGTCCTGGAGGTGGCCTGCAGGGCCCAGAGTCCTGGCCAGCAAGGCCTCTAGGGGCTGCGCAGAAGGCCATGGGAGCCAGAGGAGGCGCCGGAACCCAGCTGGGGAAGGAGGTTGGGAAGGCTTCCCAGAGGGGGGGCATGTAAAGTAAGCTCAGGAACAAGTAGACAGAGGCAGCTAATTGAATGGGGTGGTGGGTGAGGAAATGGCATGTGCTGTTCCTGGGGCAGGAGCTGCCCACGGGTCTTCACTGTGAGATGTCCCCTTCTCTGGGAAGCCCCCAGATTGCCTTGCCTGTGAGACTGAGTGTCCCTGAGTCTCTGCCCCTCCAGCCTCCCCTCTCCAGGGCCGTCCTGACCCAACATTCCCTCCCAAACCTCCCGAGCTCTTGCCAGTGCCCCTGTCTACCTGTGCTATGCAGCCCCAAGGAGCTGGCAGAAGCCACCAGGAAGGAGCTATAGACTCCCTCCTGCCTGGTGCTGCGTTCCTGGGGCTGGGCTGGCGCAGGTGGGAGCCCATGTGATGCCCGCACGGGGAGGGGTCAAAGGCCCAAAGCCAGCCTCGACCCCCTCAGGCCTGGGGTAGAGAGCGGGGGGCTCCTGAATCAGCCAGACCTGCACCCAGACCCCACCCTGGCTTTGCCACTCTCACTGTGGCTTCCCCAGGGATTCCCCAGCCCTTCCAGGGATTAAATGAGCATATTGGGTACAGCCACACGGCATGCCGGCCCAGAGCAAGGCCATGCGTGCGTGTTATCATCACTCCTCCTCAAGTTAGTGTTCTAGAAGGTCAGACACATCCTAGAACCCAGCAGAGCAGCCTTGAGGGGCAGCAGGGCCCCAGGTCTCAGGCAGGGGCCCCTGCTGAGGAAGGACCCAGTCCTGCTCTGTGCTGGGCTCCCTCCGGGTGCCTAGCCCTGCTGACCCGGCTTCTCCAAATCAGCTATGATAATAGCCAAACGTAAGAGACGAATAACCTGGCTTTCCTTGCAGAAACCATTTGGAAAAATGGAGCACAGGTGTGTGCCCTGGAAATGCCACTTCTGGGCCCAAGGCCCAGGAAAGAGCCTGAAATGCAGAAAATGCTGCACAGAGTCCTGCCCAGAGGCCCTGCTGGGACAGCGAAGGACTGAGGGGCAAGCAGTATAGGAAGCAGGCTGAGCAAGGAAATAGAGGGGGTGCAGATGGAGATTGGGCCCTTCCTGGCCGCCTCAGGAGGACACCCAGAATCGGTGATGAAACCCCCAGACAGAGGCTTGGAGCAGCGAGGGGCAGGCCGTGCAGCCGACCAGGGGCCAGGACTCACTTGGGGGTCCTCTTAAGTTTCTCCAGGCCTTAGGACAGGGGACATGTGGAGGAGTCCCCTGCACAGGGAGGAAGGTCCTCGGGGCCCCTGCAAAGGGGCCTGGCATGGCCCACCTCTCCCCCACAGGCCCCCTGCCCCCCTCCCACCCAGTCAGGGCCCCCAGCCCTGGACACCAGCCTTCCTTCAGTCTGGGCTACTCCTGATGCTGGGTCATCCAGCCCCTGGGGCAGGACCGACGGTCTGGGCCACAGTCCCCGAGTCCTAGGTCTGGGGGCGGGTTGGTCAGTCATTATTCTCATTTCTTGCCTGTGCAAACCTGAGGCTTGTCAACATCGTATCTTGGATCGGCGCTGGCTGGCCCTGGGAGGTGCCCCTGGGAGGGGGCAGCTAACACAGCACCCTGACTCCCAGCCCCAGGGCCTTGATGAGAGGAGTGCCCTTCACCCTGCCTTCTCCCCTTTGACCCACAGTTCTTGGCCCTGCTGTGCAGAGGAAAGCAAGGCTCTGGGGGGGCCACCCAGGCTGCGCTGCTCTGGGAAGTCCCCGGGATGAGGAGCACCCGGGGACCCGCCTCTCTCTGAGTGCTGGCATGTGGTGCCCCGGGAGGGGGCCAGGGAGTGGGGACTCAGCCTCCAGTGGCCAGGGCTCCACCACGGACCCAGCCATGTCCCAGCTGAACCCCATCTTCCTATGTGGGTTGGCAGTGGGCACCCAGGCCAGGGACGTGGGGTCTGGCAAGCGTGGACCCTCCACACACAGGCCCCGCCGCCCGTGAGTCCTGCCGCTGTGCCCTGTTCTCACCCTCTCCTCTGGCCCACAGCCGGGCTCCTTCGTCGCCCACCCAGCCCTGGGGGAGGGGCCACAGCCACCCCTTTGCTGCAGGGCTGGAAGGGCCCTGGAGCCAGAGGAGGAGGCATGGGTGCAGAGGGGCCAACGGAGATCCTACAGATGCACAGAAGGGTCGATGATGCCCCCCGGAGGTGTGCGGTGGGGCGTCCCTGGGAACGAGGCTGAGGTCCTTGTCACCATCAGCGCTCATCTGACGCGGCCACAGGGCTGGCTGAGGCCTCCGCTTGCCTCTGGAGAGCTGCTAATGGCATGCCTGGGAGCGGATGACCTCACCCTGGCTGCGCCCTGACGAGCGGAGGCTGGAGTCAGAGGCAGGCGGCTCCTCCGTCACCGCGGGGCCTGCTTTGGCTTGTCCTGAGAAGTGAGGGGGCCGTGCACGCGCAAGCATGCACATGTGTATCTGGTCCTTCACCTGGCCAGAGTCAAGCCTGACAGGGGAGGCAGGACCTGGGTGGGAAGCCTCAGGACAGCAGGGTTGGGGGACCCAGCCCTGACTGACGCTGAGCCTTGATTTCCCCATTGGCCGGGGTTCGGGAGCAGGGCAGCTCCATCCAGGGCTACCTGAGGCCTGCATCAGGCTCTCTGGCTTCTGTTAGGGTGTGGGTGCTGGTGTTCCCAGCCGCATGGACACGGAGGCAGGCCTGGTGTGACCCCGTGTTGGGGGCAGGCTGAGTGGGCCTGGGTGGGTAGCAGAGGAGGGACAGGCGGCCACTTCCGCCCCATCCTGCCCCTTCCCGTGGGGCAACTCCATCTGGCCTCTGGGGAGGGACGTCTCTCCGGAGGGCTGCCTGCAGCCCCGCTGACCCTCAGCGCCCTGTGGTTCCCTCTTGGAAGGATGCCGCACGCAGGCTGCTGCTCAGCAGGGCTGCAAGTTCCTTCTCATGTCCAGCCTTAGTCACTCCTGCTGAGGCTCCTGATTCACTCATCGAGACAAGGTGAGGGCCCCATTATCCTGCCACCCAGCCTGACCTGGCTGAGTTCCCGCAGGCGTGCTCCCACTCCTGGGACAGCGCCGCCGGACACGGCTGCTGGATGAATGCGTGGAGAGAGAGAGGCCCCGGCCCTCCTCCCGCAAGAGCACTGAGAGGTGATGAGGCGCCCCTGGGGCCGGGCTGAGATGGAGACAGACACAGACCCAGGGAGGCAAAGAGGGTTGGGAGGAAGAGATGGGGCTGAGGGTGCCCAGGCCAAGTAGAGAGCCGGCCCCGGGAGCCCTGGGGAAGACAGCTGGGCACGGATGGGGCCGCCGGGGGGACAGCAGGCAGCCCCGGGGCGGAATCAGGAGCTCAGAGAGGACCATGGGGTAGGAACCTGGGGCCCGGGGTGGAGACAGAGGCCCAGAGGAAGCACGGCCGAGCCCGGGGTCACAGAGCAGGCCCCAGGGCCCCAGCCCCCGAGCCATGACCTGGCCCTCTGCCCCCACCAGAGGGAAGCTGAAGGGAACCGCAACCAGGCACGGTGCTGAGGTACAAATTTCTACAGATAAGGACACTCCGCGTCAGAGGTCACCGGGCCTGAGTTGCACAGGAGGGAAAGCCCCTCAGTGAGGAGCCGACTTAGGAGGTGGCCGCTGCTCCCACCCCCCATCCCGTGCTCGGGCATGCTGGCACTGCCAGGCACTTACTCGGCCTGTTGAGGGCCCAGCCCCCAGCCCAGCCCCCGCGGGCTTCCCCAGCCCTGGCCAAGGCAGCAGGAAGGAACAAAGGCCCAGTCTCTGCCTGCCAAGGCTCCTACCCCCTTGCCTGCCCCTGGCACAGAAGGGCCGGGGCCCTGAGGGAGCCCCAAAGCAAAAGGGGCAGCACCCCTCGGCGAGAGCCCCTTGCCCCTCCCACAGGCCTGCTGGCTGCACAGTCTCCCATTCTAGAGATGAGAAAGCTGAGCGCGAGGGGAGAGCAGCTGGCGGCCACGTGTCTGGGGCTCCAACCCTGGTCCCTTTGCTTAGAGAACCTGTGCCCCTCAGCGTCTGCGTGTGTGAAGGTGTGGCTGGTCACGTGTGTGTGCTGCTCAACTCTAACTCCCCGGCAGAGCTGGGGCAGGGATGGAGAAGGTAGGGCCCCGACAGCCCAACAGGGAAGGTCCTTGGACGGGAGCTCAGCGGAGCTGCCCTGACCCTCCGGCCCACCTGCCCACCAGAGGTCAGCACTGGGCTGGCTCTTCACAGTGGAAGGGACAAAGCCAGGTGAGAGGCAGAGACGGGGAAACTGAGTCAGCACCCAGGCCTCCTAGTCCCTGACAGCTCACTCAATCCAGCCAGAGGCAAAGGAAACAACTCCCTGGAGCCCCCCTTTCCCATCTGTAGCACGGGTCTGTCCCCCCGCTGGGGCCTCCCTCCCCCAGGCCGTGGCCATCCTCCTCCAGGCCCTATCCCTGTGCCCTGCTCCCCCCCAGCGCCTGGCCTCAAGCCCCCAAAACGGCCTATGTGGGGGCTGAGGCTCACCTGCTCTGGAGAAGCCAGGCATGGCCAACTCCTCCCTATGGGCCCAGGCTGACCTGGAAATGAACGTGACATGCTCTTCATGCCTGAACACAAACACCACTGGGTATCTGGGTGGGAGGGCCCACTTGACGGGGATGGAAACCGAGGCTCAGGAAGGCTGAGGGTCCTGTGCCACATGCTCCTGAGGAGCAGAGCAGGCTGACCTGTCACTGACCAGGTTTCATGTCCCACTGGTGTCCCAGGAATGGCAAGGGAGAGGTGGAGGGATGGTAAGGGCGCACCCCCGTCCACCCAGAGAAGCAAGAGAAAGGGCTGAGGCCTGGAGCCCTGGGGCAATCTGGGCAATGTTCCAGCAGACAGCCCTGGGCCCTTCTGGGTGGGAAGGGCTGCTGGGTGACCTTGGTCAGGAAACCTATCCAAGCTGCCACCTCTTGTCACCAGTCAGCAAAGCCGCTAGAGAAAGCCCTGCGGTGCCAAGGGCTGGTGGTGCCCACACCCCAGGTCCCCCTCAGGCCTGGCTGCTGCTCTGGCTGGCCGAAGCAAATGCCCAGCAGGCCCCGGACAGGGTCAGGCTGCCCCTCACGCACAGCAGGTGTGCGGCGCTGACCTCGGGACCCCTCCTCGCCATCCCTGGCCCTAGGCCCCTATTGGACACAACTCGTTTTAAAGAAAAAATAATATTTATTTGCAATATAAACAAAGTCCCGTTGCTGGTTCGGGATATATATATGTGTGTGTGTGTATATATATGTAGGGTCACAAATTTTCCTTCATAAGAACATAAAGCAAAACTGACCACCCTCTTGGCATACAAATACCCTCATTTACACAAACGTGATGCATCTTTCCGGGTTTTTCTTTTTAAAAGTAAAAAAGAGAGAGAAGGAGAACCATGTACAGCATGGAAGCTTTGTCTCAATTTCTTGACTATGATAAGATTTTAATCTGCTGCCTTAAAGAATCCCTGAAAACCGCCTGTGAGGTAAGACGCAGTGGGGGCCGAGTTTCCGTGGCCTCGCTCACGTGCTGAGTGCTGGCGCGCTCAGGGACCCTGGCCCAGCCGCTTCCCTGCCCCCTGGCCCCCATGCAGCCCAGACCCCTGGCCCTGGAGAAGGAACAGAACAGGACAACGGAATCCATGGCTTTGCTTTGTGGATCCTGGGGGCCGGGTGGGGGCAGAGCTCACAGCCCCTGCACTTGCCCACCCTTGTCTCCACTGCTTCTGCCCTGGGATCGAAATGGGCGCCAGTTTCCTGGCAGCAGAGGGAAGGCGTGCGCAAGACAAGCACAGGGCAGGCTTCCATGGGGCGAGGCGCGGAATGGTAGCTGGGCCAAAGCCACAGCCAGGGTGGGGGACCGAAGCTCGGGGGGCAGGCTGGGCCCCCTGCCAAGCTGCCCCCAGCCACTGGACCTCCTCTGTCGGTTACAGACAGACAGAGGAAGAGACAGAAGCAGTGGGTAGGTACAGAGAAAGGCCCCAGCCCAGGGCTGAGCCCGCAGGCTAACGCTACCACGTGACAGGCCCTGCAGCCTTGCGTCCAACAGGACAGTGCAGGGCCTCCCATATCCTGCCCCAGGGAGTCTGCAGGGACCATGGAGGGGGCAGCTGGGAGGGCTGAGAACGCAAAGGCCACCCGTCCGGCTGACCAGTCGCAGCTCCTCGCAGTGCCAGACTGGGCTGGGCCAAGGTGGGAGATGTGGGCACAACTTGGGCAGGTCTGAAACCGAGAAAGCAGCAAGCCAGCCCTTTAGGAAGGGCGTTCGGCAGGAACGGGGCTTCACACATGTGCAAAACGCATTTGGTCAAGATCAACACGGAGTTTGTCTTTTCCAATAAAAACAAAAACAAAAACCCAATAGTTGCTTTTTGAAATAGAAAGAGAAATAAAACTGAGAACACTTCTCTCTCTTGCAGGATCAAGACAGGGAGGAAATACTGGTTTGTACAATCCACTGTTGCCTGTAGCCTGAAAATAACACTTTATGTTAAAAAAAGAAAAATTAAGAAGAGCTTGAACACTTGCTGTGCTCCAGGGAGCTTGGATTCACCTGACAAAGTAAAAAGGAAGCTCTGACCGTGGATGTGTCTTTAAAAAACAGCCAAAGTGGCTGGGCCGTCGGCAGAGAGGAGTGTCCTTGGGACAAGGCTGAGGCCCCGTGGGACTCCCGGAGCCGGGGGTGTGGGAGCCACAGCCGCTGCGGAAAGGCCCGCAGGGTGGCGGGGAAGCTCGGCGCCGCCGCCGCCGGCTCGGACGGGCGCTGTCCAGCTTCTCCAGGCCGACGCAGGGACATGCGCTTGCCCCCCCCCGCCCGGCTCACGTGGACTCAAGCGTGTTGAGTGGGAACAGGTTGCGGTTGGTGGGTGTGGAGAAGTACAGCTGCTCGCTGGGGGCGCGGTTGTCACACGGGCTGCTCAGCCCCAGCGTCCGCTCGAAGTCTAGCAGCTGCCCCATGAAGTTGAAGTTGGGCGAGATGTTGGACTTTTTTCTCTTGACAAAGTCGTAGGCGTCATTGAGAGACAGGTTCATCTTCTGCATCAGGTAGGCCACAGTGACCGTCACCGAGCGGCTGATGCCCGCCAGGCAGTGCACCAGGACACCGCACTTCTTGGAGCGGGCCTCGTCTGAAACACACAGGCACGGGTCAGGGAGGCACGTGCTCCGGGGGCCGCGGCAGGCAGGGCCAGGGCACAGGGCGGCAGGGTCACAGCTGGGGCTGACTCGGGCCTGGGGAAGTCCCACCCAGGTGGGACAGCAACTTGGGGTGGAGGTCAAGGGCATGTGGAGAAGGCCCTGCCATGAGTCAGCGCCAGCCACTGGATAGCCCTGTGCCTCTGTTTTCTCATCTATAAAATGGGCCTTATGAGGACCTGGGCCAAGGGAGGCCCCAGACACAAGCGGCTGACGGCTGGGATGGCTGCTGGCCCTGCCCCCCCATGGTGTTCCTGCACCCTCAGGCCATCTGCAGCATGGCTAGTAAGCTAGCTTTACAAGTGGGGACACCGCATAGCGATGAGCCCAAGTCCACACAGGGGCTCCTCCTAACTTGGAGCACCACCATGGCCAGCCCATGACCTGGGCTGGGGGCTGAGCCTGCACCTCCAGTGCCACTCTCACAGGCACCCAGGAGCCTCCTGGGAAACACGCTGAGGGAGCCCCTCCACAGGGGGCTGGGGGCCCGGCCCCACACGTGGCCCTCCCCTGTGCCCAGCAGCCCTGGACTGGTATGGGGCCTGCCTGCGGTCCCACAGTAGGGCTGTGTTCATGGGGCCTACCCACCCCATGCACAGGACCTCCCCCAGTGGGCCAAGGACCAGTGACGCCCCACAGCACCAGCAGGTTCGGCCCCCCTGCCCACACCCAGCCCTCCTGCCCCCCAGTGCTGCTCCAGCTCCTCCGCCTGACACAGGAGCACAACACCGCTGACTCCCTGAACGGCTCAGTCCTGTCGCCACTCCTCCCGGACCCAGGGCAGCTGCCCCCCTGTGCCGCAGCTAAGCCAGGGACGCAGATCAGGAAGCTGCAGCCCCGGGGCCTTCGTGGGCCCCACCTCCCTGATTCTGAGCCCCCGAGGGCCAGGCACACGGCCGCACCCTGTCAGTGCACCCCTGCATGACACAGGTTCACAAGCTGTTCGTCTTCGGCGGCTCACTGGCTCTGACCTGGAACAGCTTTGCCTCCCCACCCCGCAGGAAGGTGCCCACGCCTATGCACGCAGTAGGAGCTTAATCCAGACTGGGGACTGACTGGGGGCCAGGCGAGCGAGGGAAGAGACAGACGTGGCTTTCAGAGGAACCACGTGGTCTGACCTTGAGACCTGGGACGGGACATGGGGGCCCCTGGGGAGACACACCAGGATATGGGGAACACCTGGCCCCCAAAACCATTCCTGGGTGATCCAAGTGTTTAGCCTTCTCAGGGTGTGGCAGAACAGTGGGCAGCTGGCGCTTGACCCTGTCCCATAGAGTCCCACGGGATGCTTGGGCCGAAATTCCCTTACTTATCAAATGGGGCCAGACCCCCTCACCAAATACAGAGGGACCTTCGAGGACAAAGGCACCTGAGAGCCAGGCTCACCCCTGGGGAATCCGGGGTCCCCCTCTGCAAACCCCCTTCCTCACGGGGGGACTAGTGAATGCTGAGGCTGTACCCATAGCCCTCTGGCACTATCCCCTGGGCAGAGCTGGGAAGCTGGGACAGACGGGTGGCGGCCCCTCCCCCCAGTCTCAGCGTCCTTCCTTCCTCCCAGTCAGGCACCTAGTTTTGGTTCCCAGCAAGCGGATGAGGCGGGGAGCCTCCCACTTCCTGTTATTAAAGCCAGCCCAGCCCAGCCCACACCAAAACGCCCTCACTGGACACAGCAGCCAGCAGGAGACAACTGCCCAGGCCACCCCTCTTCCTGCCACCAGAAACACTGGGTCACCAGGCTTACAGAGCTCAGGGTTTCCATTCATCCTGATCCTGTGTCCATTCCCCGCACTCAGGGGAGAACCAGGGCCAGGCCTGCAGCCTGAACGTCCAGTTGCCAAGGAGGGAACAGGATTGGGAGGCCAGAGACAAGGCGGCTTGCAGAGCCCCAGGCAGTCAAGGGATGCAGGGCACTCAGAGGGTTCCAAGCCAGAAAACAGACACACTGCTCTGGAGAGACCTTCCGCAGCCACCCCCACGTCCCCTGTACACCATCTCTATTCGAAGTAATAATCCCCACAGCCTGCTGGGAGCACCTGGGGCCCCAGCGAGGTGCTCTGGGTCACCACATTCCAATAGCTGCCCATTTTGGATAGGCCTCCAGGTGGGGTGCACAGTAAAGCCCCCTCCTGGAAAGACATGTGGGCTGAGGCGTGATGCAGAGCGAGTGAGACCCGTGGGAGGCCTGAGAGCAATGTTTCAGCTCGCTAAGCCACAACACGAGCCAGAAAAACACAAGCGGACAGCAGACAGCCTGTGAGGTGCCGACAGCTGCAGGGAGCTCAGGACTCGGGGGTGCTCAGGCCCTGAGGGCCTCAGTGACTCACAGCAGGCCTGGGTACACCCTTGAACACACGCTGGCACATGCAGGGCACACACAGGCCTCGACAGGCCCAGAGGCACCCAGGCAGGCACGGGTGACGTGCAGAGCCCCGTACACACCTTGCCGTGCCTGCCTGCCCAGCCGGCCCAGAGTGGGGTGACACCTACCAATGAAGCTGATGGCCTCGGGGAAGAACTGGGAGAGGTTCTGGCTCCAGTGGTCGGAGATGGGGATCTGCTTGTAGGTGAACTCGCCGCCATGCTCAAAGGCGTTGGGCAGGTTGGGCGTGACGTTGAGGATGTATTTGATGCCGTACTTGCCCAGCACGTCCAGGTTGGTGGAGTCCTTGGCGCAGCCGAGGTAGAGGTAGGGTAGGATCTGGACGGGGAAGGCCGGTTGGCTGGATGGCACAGGGCTGCCATCTGACTCAGTGGCACTGCTGGGCAGCTCTCGGTCTGACTCCCCGTCCGAGCAGTCAGAACTGATGCGTAAGCCTCCCAGGCCCAGCACCGAGGTGGGCGGCGAGCCGCTAGGGGAGGGCGAGCTGTCCACGTTGGTCTCGCAGTGCTCTGAGTACTCCATCTGGAACTTGTTGAAACCACCTGTGGCCAGGGTGACACAGGGCTTGGGTGGGAGACTGCCCACGCCCCTGGCCCACATGGACGAGAGCAGCAATGGCCAGGGCTGCCCATGCCAAGCATGGTAACGCCACTATCGGCCAAGCACGTTATATGGGTACCTCCTCCTGTGTTCTTCACATCCAAGTTACGACCCACTGTCCAGCTGAGGAAACTGAGGCCCCAGGAGGCGAAGGAACACGCCTTCACCCTTACCCACAAGGCTTCAGGGCTCAGCCAGAGAGCCAGCTTTAGGTCACCTGGGCAGAGGCCCCAGCTCACTCCTTTTCTGAAGCCCCCATGCCCCAGAGCCCTGGACAAAGGATAGCTGAATGGTGAAGGCAGGCAGGCAGCCCCATCTCGGGCCAGCACTGTGGGGGCAAACCCCTCTTACAGATGAGACAGCAGGAGCCAGGGCTGCACGAGGTCAGTGAGAGGCAGGAGGCTTGGCCTCCCTACTTGGGGTCCACAGTTTGCCCCCACCCCAACCACAGTCGGGGGGGGCAGTGTGAAGGTCACTGCTGACCCTCCCCCTTCTCTAGGGGCAGGTTCATAAAAGGTGTCCTGAGCCCCACCTCTCCGGAATCCCCTTACCATACCAGACCTCCTCAGCCCGGGACCCACAGAGGAGGGTGCTGGGAGCTTTACAGGGACAAGAAACGGGGAGCGCCTTGCAGCTACGCAGGGGCCTGGCGCCCGAGGGTGCCGCAGGCCTCCCCTCCCCTCCCTGCCTGCCCTCCCCGCTGCCAGAGAGAGGCCATTTTGGAATGTTAATTGGAAACACCGGCTGCAGCCACTCGCCCCCTGGCGCTGCCTCCCCCTTCCCAAAGCTCTAGGGCCTCAGGCTGGAAAGTTGGGGGCCCCGGAAAATCAGGGCAGGGGCAAGGGACACTGCTTATAGCCTCCCTCCAAAAGCCTCCAAGAGGCCCCGGATCAGTGAGTCTGAGGTGGTGAAACCCATGCCGGGTTGCCTGGAGTGCCCCAACCCAAGCTGTGCCTATGCCCTGGGGACAGAGATGGTGCTGCGAGAGGCTCCTGTCCCGACCCTGGCCTCCCGGAGCCATGCATTCCAGGCTGCAGAAGCTGGACTTGGGTGCCCTGTTGTCTTCGGGGTCCCAGGAGGCGGCCCCTCCCTCCCGAGGCGCTGAGCAGGAGCCTGCAAACTACCATGGTCCCCACAACAGGGAGAAAAGGAGAGCCCAGGCGGGGACAAGTTTGTTCGGCCCACTCGAATTGTGCAAAGAAAGGGGTGCAGAGGGGATCCCGCGCCAGTCTAAACCTGCACTGAGGGGACTCGGCTCCAGGGAGACGCGGCTTTGACCGGGGGCGACGTGGCGCCGGCTGGGCAGGCTGAGCGCGTGGAAAGAAAGCAGCCTCCGGCAGGGGCGTCAAGGAGCCGCGCGGGGAGAGCCCCAACCCCGAGCGGGGATCTCGACGCTGCCCTCACCTTGGAGGTAGTAGGCCTGGCAGCCGTCGTCGCGCAGCTTTTGCAGGAGTAGGCCGAGCACCGAAGCGGGCGCGCCGGGCTCTGGCTGCCACTCGGCCGTGGCCTCATCGTAGAGCAGCACGGTGGCCGCCTTGCAGCGCGTGGCGAAGCGCTCCTTGTCGGCGTGGTTGGGGATGATGGAGCGGATGGGTAGGTTGCCTTTACGCAGGCGGCGCAGCATGAGGCCGGGTATGGCCAGGTTGATGGCCGTCTCGATGTGCGACGACTCGAAGAGCTCGTGCGGCCGGCAGTCGAGCAGCAGCAGAGACGCGCCGCCGCGCGCCTCCAGCTCTTCCTGCAGCCACTCGGCACTCTTGCAGGGCATGGGCCCCGCGCCCGACGCCGCGACTGCTCCGGTGCCTGCGCCGGACCCGGGCCCCACACAGGGCTCCGACTCCCCCCCGGTGCCCCCAGCCGCCGACACCCCCGAGGCCGACATGTGCGCCCGCACTGGGGGGCCGCGGAGCTGGTTTTTCATGGGGAGAGCGGGCGGCCCGGGGCCGGGGCCGGGCAGCCCTGCCCTGGGACGGCGCCCCGGCCGCGCGGGCCCCAGCCGCGTCTCCGGGCGCCCGCCTCCCGCCGAGCTGCGCGCCCGCCGCCCCGGCCTCCCGGCCTCCGTCCGCCCGGCCCTCCGCGCGCGCCGCGGCCTGACAGCCCCAATTAAACCGCGGCTCCAGCGGCCGCGCGCCGAGGCGTTCTCCGGGGGCGGGGCCGCGGACCGGCGCCCGGGCTTAAAGGCGCCGCACTCCCCCGCCCCTCCCCAAGGGCGCGCGGGCGCGCACGCAGCCCCGGGCGCCAGCGACCTCGCCCTCACTGGCCGGAACTGGCCGCGACCAGGCCAGGGGCGCGGCCAAGACGCCCTCCCGAGGCCCGGGGCCGCGTTCCCAGCTCTTCAGTGCCCTACCCTCCTGGGCTGCGCTGGGGGCATATTGCGCCTGCACCCTGCCACATTCACAGAAGGGCTCTCCCGGGGGATGGGGCGGAGGTATGGTGCGAACACGCTGAGCCAACCTCCCTCCCCAGTCGGTCAACCCCATTCATTGATTCTCTCAGCGAGTTCATTCAACAAGTGAAAACTGAACGCCTACTACGTGCCAGGTACTATGCTTAGGCGGTCACCGTTTCTGGCGACCGCACCGTGCCTATGATAGCCACAGGCCCCGAGGCCTGAGGAGGGTCTCATCCCAGCAGGCCTGGTGGAGTAGGAAGACCTGGGCCATGCCACCCTCTACGGGTAGTCGCGGAAAAGCCCTGGGAAGAACCAGGTGGAAAGGGAGGACGAGCCCTTTAAGAAAGCTTTACAGACGGGGTGGTGACAGGCACCGAGTGAAGCGCCACGTGACTTTTCTATTGACGGTGGGAGGAGCGCGCTCCTTTTATAATCGGCTCGCCTTCTCCCACCCTCCTTCCCTTTGCACCAATCAACTTCCGCAATGGGCGGGAGAGCGCTGCAAATACAACCAATCACGGCCGGAGAAGACAGTGGGGTGGGGGTGGAGGCGGGACCCGCCGCCAGCCCCACCCCGCGCGGGAAGCGGGCGGGGCCTCCGCGAGAGTCGCGTCGGCTCGCGGGCGGGGACGAGGTGAATGGAGCTGCAGGTAGCGTGGAACAAAGCGGCTCCACCAGGGCTGCGCGCGTGCGCGGGACCGCGGCTCGACTTCCAGGCCCGGGCGAGTGCCTCACCGACTTGGGGCTCACCCCTCTCACTCTGCGCTAGGCTTGTGGGCTCGCCACGCCGAGCCTCCACCCCAGCTGGAGGGAGCCGGGCCGGAGGGCTGGAGATGTACTGAAGGGAGAGGAGGGCCTCTGGAACCCCGACGATTGAGCTTCACTGACCGGAAGGCACGAGGAAGGGGGGCCCAGGAGCAGCCCCCCGCCACGCCGCCGCCCCAGCCTTCCTTGCGCAGGGTAGCCTACCCTAAGGGTTTCTCAGGCCCTAGGGCTGCCCCAGAGGAGCGGGGGTCTCTCCCGCAGGCACGCTCCCGGAAGGCCCAGGGCACTGCAGACTGCAGCCGGAAGATGGTTCTGTCACCCGGGACTCCATGCCCAGAGACGGGAAAGGAGAAATGGGGCCTCTGACTTCCACTGGGGTTGCTGGGAGAGCCTCCTTCCCTGGGGTCTAGGCCCAGATTCTGCCCTGCTCCTTGCTGACATGGATGTGACCCGAGTATGGTGCTTGTCTCTCTGGGCCGCAGTTTTCACCCCATAGGAGAGTGCTGCACGGTGCCCAGCCAAGCCCGTCACAAATCTGTCCTGCTGCAAGTACTTCTCGGAGGTTAGGCCCTTGGACGGCGGTCCAGGGGCAGGTTGTCGGGCAAGGAGGCAGCACGCAGAAAAGAAGCGGGAGCCGACCCACAAGGGAGGGGCCCTGCCGGCCATTCCTGGGCAGGCTTGCAGGGCCTGCGGGGGCGGAGGCTACAACAGTATCTGTGAGGAACTGGCCACACCCTCACTAGTGGGGACCCACCTGAAATGGGCACGTCCACCCCGTGTGGGAGGAGGAACCCCATCAGAAGAGGAAAGAGAGCTGCCATTCTGCACGGGAGCCTGCAGTGGCTCCTCAACCTCTCTCGGCTCCTCGGGGGGCCGTTACCCTGAGGGAGAGACCTGGGGGACGTGTGGGATTGGAAACACTGCCCCCCTCCAGCAGGGAAGTAAAGAGGCAGGGTTTGGACGAGTAGAGAAGGGAGAGCATGGGGTGGGGGTGGGGGCGGTGACAGGGGAAGCAAGGAGTGGAGGAGAATTCTGGCCAAACAAGGTGACAGTGGGGTCCTAGGTCCTCCTCACCCAGGTCGTTGAGGCCCAAAGCCTTGGTTTCTGAGTGGAAGCCCTCCCTGTGAGACACAGCACATAAAATGGATCACAGAAGGGCTGCCCTTGGGGTGTGTGCATGGCAGGCTGAACCCTCTACTTAGAGCATAGCAGGGGCCTGCCCGGGTCAGAATGCAAGGGGCCAAAGGCACCCCTGTGCAGGGCCCTGCCCTGCCACCTAACAGAGATGCTGGCAGAGGGCACCTGGGAGAAGGGACGTGGTGCCCTGGGCAAGGCCTGGGGATCAAAGACATTCCTCCTCTTCAGGAATGTGGCTCTTCCTGCCCTTCAGGGTTCAGGCCCTCCCCCACCTGCAGACCCCAGGAGCCGGTGCCCCTGCTCACTAGGGTCTACTGAGCAGCATGGTGGGGTTGGGGGCAGAGCAGCTCCATGTCCCTAGGGTGAGCTGGTCTGGGAGGAGACCTGCAGGAGCAGAAGCTGGAGCTCTGCAGGACACACCCATTCCCAAACGCCTCCAGGCCTTTGCACATGCTACTCCCTCAGCCTGGACATGTTTTGCCCTCACTCTTTCCCTGCTTCTAGAAGATCCCAGCTCAGATGTCACCCTCAGGGAGGCCTCCTCTGATCCTTCAGACTTGGTTTAGCCTTGTTTCCATGCTTTTGGGGCCCCTGCCCCCACCTTCGTTCTGAACTCTACCACAGTCGGTGTTCAACCCTTCTACCAGTCTCTCCCTCTGGGTGCCTAATGGCACATCTATCTTCCCTCAAACCCAGCCTTCCTCCTGCCACCCCTGGCTCTCCCTGTGTACCCAGGTGGCAGGCCAGCTCCAGGGAGGCACGTTTGGAGCTGCCCTCCCAGGCTGGGCCTGCAAGCCCCAGAGCCACAGTGGGGGAGCCTTCCAGCAGGGCAAGGCTCAGCAGATGGTATAAACTGAGCAGATGTGAGCCCAGGTGCACCCACACACAGCCCCACAGCTGGGTGCTCCAGGGGCTGTGTCACCAACAACAGCTTCTGTATCTTCAAGACAGGCTTTCCTCTTCCCACTGGTGCCCACGGATCTCCTAGAGATGGGTCACTGTGTTTTGGATGGCATACACTGGAAGGAAGCAGGGTCCGTTCCTTGTCCTTCTGTCCTAGGGAGGCTAGCACAAATTTAGGGTGAGCTCCTGCTTGCTTTCAGGAAGGGCCTACCTCACATCCCACTACGGGCTGAGCAGGTACCGGGGCTGGGGCTGGGCACTCTAGCCCACGGTGCCTGCTGCTGCTGGCAACAGAGCCAGCCTGTGGACGGAGGGGGCCATCAGAGTCCGGCCTAACACCCATGGGGCTTACCCCACTTGCCCCTGAACCTTGGGGCAGCTTCCTCCGTGTTGCTTGGTGAAGTGCCTGACTGGGTTGCAGTCACAGCAGGTCATGTCTAAGTCAGGCTAGGAGTGGACTGTGAAGGGCCTGGGCAGTTCTCCTGCCCAGACTGTACACACACAGTGTAGGCACGGACTCACAGGCCTACCTGTATGTCAGGTGGCATGTGTGTGCAGAAACAGTACACATGTGCACACACCATTGGATGGGTACACACAAGCAGTGCCCAGGGTATGTCTGGGTATGTGTCACCATGCACGAGGGGTGCCCCAGACAGGAATCCCAGAGACTGGGCTCCCTGCGCCCTCCTGGCTGTGGCTGGGATCTTTGTGACAGGCTCTGGGTGGAACGGGCGTCCACTCCAGACTTCCTCCCAGCAGGGGTGGCCTGGCCCTGGGTGCAGGCAGTACGGCCCCGGGAAGCCGCTGCCTGGGACAGCTCTGGGGCTAGGCAGCCAGGAGCCTGCTCCTCCTCCTCCCGCCCTGCCCAGGTGCGTGTGGCGAGCAGGTAGGAGGACTGGGTTCTGGGGAGCAGGTGGGAGAGAGGGTCACGCCCAGGAAAGTCAGAGAACAAGACTTGGCAGGATGGAAGTCGGGGTCTGGGGGATGTGGGAATTCCCCAAGGCCACCTGGAGAAGGCAGAGGTGGGTTGGAGTGGGCCAGGCACTTGGGGGGCCTCTCCATTGGTGCTCAAACGTTTTCTGAGTACCTGCCCTGGGCCAGGGAGTGTGCAAGGTGGTGGGGTGGGCCTTCAGAGGGGGCCTGGATGACACAGTTCCCCCTGCTCCAGCCCCCCACTTAGCAGTGACGGAGCAAGCAGGCCCCCAGCCCACCTCCCTGTGTGGCCTCTCCCAGCCCACGGGGCCAGCCTGAGGACGGCAAACAGGACACACCTTCGCCAGTCCGTGTTCCGTTGGTGGCGCACATTACTAGCCGGTCACAGCACTTCCCCTTGCTGAACCGTCCTCGGGCGCCCAAAGCCTTCCCAGCAGACCCAACCAGTGGACGGGTTGTGATGGACAAGGAGATACGCCTATTTGCTGAGGCTTCCCTGTCCCGAGGCCCAGCTCCTTCCGTCCTGGCCTCCTGCTCCCCACACTGTGCCGCCCGCCCCCACCTCCACACACACTCACCGCACGCCCCCCACCCTCTGCGATCCCCACCAGCTGCGGGGTGCGTGGCTTCAGGAAGCTCGCCTGCACGCCTCGGCAGTCTGCTTCTCCCAATCCTCTCCGGGCCCAGCATTTTCTACCCTCTACCCGCTGAAAAGCAGTTTGGCCTGCGGGATCTGGGGCAGAGCAGGTCTGGGTACGGAGCCCCACCTCTGTGACTTCACCTGTGTGGGCCCCCTCTCTTCAGTGGAACCCCCCATGAGGTCACCCAGAGTCCTGGGGCCCTGCCATCCCCCATTTCAAGCTCTCCCTGGCACTGTGTTCCCTAAGAGGGTGGGCGTCTGCTGGCGGGTCGGCCCGGCAAGTGAGCGTTTCCAGCAGCGCTCAGGGCTGACCTGGTCCGGATGGCAAGCGGATGGCTTCTGTCCTGGCGCAAAGGCCATACCCCATTGCAGCTTTCCCGTCCTTGCCCTGCCTTTGCCCCAGAAGCCCCATCAGGTGAGCAGAGCAGGGCTTGTCTCTCTGTTCTAAAGGGGAAGCTGAGGCCTAGGAAGGGAAATGTCTTGCCCAAGGGCCTGGCTCCAGCCCCAGCCAGTTAGTCACTTACCCACTGAGCCTGGAGTGAGTCATGGTGGCCCAGGTGATGCGGAGGAAACACAAACACAGGCGAGTAGGGAGGGTGGACTTGGGGGAGGGCGGAGGTGCCTGCCTGGGGCTCCCGGCTCCGAGCTCCTGACAAGGGCCCCAGGGGCTGCCGGGGCAGGTACTCACCTGACTGACTCCAGTTACATCCCCTCTGGCTCCATGTCTAGGCTTTGCATCAAGCCATTTGACAGGCGGGAGACTGAGGCCCACAGTTACAAATCAAGCCGGGGCAGGGGCTGAGCCCAGACTGGGAACCCAGAGCGGCTCTCCCCCAGCCCAGGGAAGCCAAGCCGGCACTCTGCGCTCCCAGAGTCCTGAGGAGGAGGCCCAAGCATGGCCACCAAGCTCCCCACCTCTGGGGTGGTAGGGGCCAATGTTGGCAGGGCAGGCAACAGACTGGAGACACGGGTGGCGAGTGGGGCTGTATCCGCCCACAGCATCCGTGCTGTCAGATGCCCCTTCAGTCCCGCGGCACACGGGGGAGTCCAGCCCAGGACCAGTTCCAGAACCTTGGGCGGCTGTCCCACACAGCCCAGGCCCTCCTGCCTCTGCCTGGAACCATCTCACCGCCTCCCTCGGAGCCCTGCCCCACACCCACAGTCGGACTCTTGAGGATGTGGATGAGATCTGGCCCTCCCCAGCTCTGAAGCCTCCCGTTGTCCCTTGGCTAGGTGGCCAGTGTGTGGGCCCTGCTGATCTGGCCCTGCCCGCCAACCTCCCTGCCTCCCCCGAGGGCCCAGGATTCTTGGCTTCCCCCCAGTCTCCTCCCAGGCCCTGGCCCAGCCCCACATTGTCCTGCTGGCACCCCTCTCCCAGCCCTGCTTTGACTATGACCTGCTTATCCTCCCCCCCAAACCACCAGTCCTGATCTGGACTGTCCAGGGCCAGGCTGGGCACCTGGAAGTGGCCGAGCCGGAACTGGAGCCCTGGCCTCCTCCTAGGCTCTGTGTTCTCAGCCATGAGCACATGGTCCATGATTCAAAGTGCCTCTGGCTCTCCTGGCCACACTGAATGATTCTGGAAGGCCCTCACCTCTGCTCCTCACGTGGGCCTCAGCCTGTCTGGCACGACCCGCCCAGTCACTCAGGGAGATTCCCTGGAGCTGGAAGGCTCCGTGCTACGATGGGATGAATCTCGGCTGTCACCTCCGCCAGGGCCTCATTCCCAAACTCAGGCGATGGGCCTCAAGTTCGGTTCCAGGGAGGGCTTTCCCTCCCGGGGGGACCCGGGTGAGGGGTGTCCCTGGGGCCCAGCCCCGCACACCACCACCTGCAAGCCCCGTCTGCTGCCACTGCCCCACAGCCCTGTGAAGCCAGGCAGCTGGGTGTGACTTCCCAGGGGCTCAGAAGCGAGGAGGAGGGAGAGCCTGGGGGAAGGCCAGGTGGGCTGGTTCCCTTCCCGAAAGCCACGGATGAGGGCCAGAGCCCCTTCCTCCCGTATCCCTCCCCAGGATCTCTGCTCTGGGCCGATTCCACCTCCCTCTTAGCACCCTGCATCCCACTCAGGGCTGTGCGGGGTGGAAGCCAGGGCTCTAGGGGAGCAGGGTCTGTAGCTGCCTGCTCTGTGTCTGGCCACGGTATCACCCTGGGCCTCCTGCTCCAGGCTTCTGATCCCTCTGAGGCCACCTCTGCCAGGAAGGGCCTGAAGCCCCCACGGTTCGGGCAGGCCTGGGAGGCAGGAGGGCGGCCCTGGCAGGCACTCCCAGCGAGTGAGGGCCAGGAGTAGCCGTGGGGTGGCAGGGTGGGGCTGTGCACCCCGGCCCTGTCTTTGCTGAACCAGCCAGGGTTTCCTGTCTGGGACAGCGAGCAGCGGCGGGCACCCACAGCAAAGCCAGTTCGACCTTTGAGGCTGGGGAAGTGGAGGGGCCGGGAATTCCCAGGGCACCTGGTGGGCAGACGTGCCAGGGGCCTGGGCTGGGTCTGCTTTGGGTGGGCCAAGGGGTGGAGGCTGATAGTGTCTGCATCTGCCAGGACTAATTGCCTCATTAGTACCTGCCAGCTGCCCGGGCCTGTCTGGTGCCCTCCCCACTGGCCCACACAGCCCTGTTGTTCAGGAATCCCTCTATGGGGCAGTGATGGTGACAGTGTGATAAGGCTGGGGAAAGGCCAGGGAGCCAGCTGGCCTGAGGCACGAGGTCGCTGAGTTCAGCCCCAATGCCCAGTCCCATACCAGGTTTCACACCCAGTGCCATCCCACCCCACAGGCTCAGCTGTCCAGCTGCCTGCCTGGAGCTGCAGGCATGTGTGGTGTTCCCAGGTAGGCTGGCATCAGGGCAGCACCAGGAAATAGTCTGGGGACTCCCCACCTGGCCCTGCTCCTGCCATAGGCGCTTGTGCCCTAAGACCTGGAGCCCTCCTCCCTGCAGTCTCAGTCCCTGGGACAGAGGAGGGGTCCAGGGCATTGGGTCTCAGGGCTTCTAGCAGTGACACGGTGGTCCAGGGCCAGCTCTGCCCACTTCGCCATCCCGGCCATGGCTTGTGCAGTCTCCCGTCCGAAGCCAGCACTGCCCTGACCCCAACTCCAGAGGAAGCCCTGTGGTCTGAGCCCCAGGGGCAGGTCAGAGCCTGCTTCTGATGTGGTGAGACACCGAGAAGGTGGTTTGGCTGGGTGGGAGTGGGATCCCCCCCAAACCACCAGGCTCAGCCCAAGAACTCAGGCCGGGGAGGGCTAGACCGGCCAAGCCTGGTACCGGACCCGCCCAGTCACTCAGGGACATTCCCTGGAGCTGGAAGGCTCCGTGCTACGATGGGATGAATCTCGGCTGTCACCTCCGCCAGGGCCTCATTCCCAAACTCAGGCGATGGGCCTCAAGTTCAGTTCCAGGGAGGGCTCTCCCTCCTGGGGGGACCCGGGTGAGAGGTGTCCCTGGGGCCCAGCCCCGCACACCACCACCTGCAAGCCCCGTCTGCTGCCACTGCCCAGCAGCCCTGTGAAACTGGGCAGCTGGGTGTGACTTCCTCGGGGCTCAGAAGCGAGAGGACTCACTGCCCGCCAGTCTCATGTCCCTCCCGGGGCATGAGGGAACCACTCGAGGGCCAGGGAGACAGTCTGCTGCCTGCTGCAGAGTTGGGCAGCCCCCAAAGGTACACTGGCCTCTCCATCCATAAGGTGGGGCAATACGTTCTTCCTACCCTTTCTCCCAGGGGTGTGGGGCAGTCAGGCAGGTTTCACACTGGAAGTGTCAGAGGGAAGGGCTAACGGGCTGGGCACTTAGACCCCCAAGCACCCCCACGCTCTGAGGGTGGCAGGAGTGCCCTTGGCCTGGTACACCTGCGCAGTCAAGGTCTGGCACTGACCCCTGCCAGGCCTGTGCTGGGCGCAGCAGGACCACTCTGTGAGGCCCCAGATAACCGAGGTGTGAGATGGGGCGGGGGCTGGGGAGCCTGACCGAGAGACGTGGCTCTAAGCCCCACTCTGCCACCAGCCTCCCCTCTGCGGCTCCCTTTCCCCCTCTATAAAATGGGCTCTGCTGTGAGACTGCAGTACGCACTGCAGGGCTGCGGCAGGGCCGGAGGAACAGCGCCGGGTGAAGGCTCAGCCCTCCGGTGACAGACGGTGGGGAGCGGCCCTGGCGGCAGGCACGGGTTCTCCTGGGGTGCAGGGATGGGACGGGGGCCTGTAAGCAGCTGTGCCGGGGACAGCGGACGGATGGGCTCTGAGACGGTGGCCCCAGCGCAGTGGGGTGGGGGCAGAGACAGACCAGACAGAGCAGCTCTGCTGAGCCCAGAGTGGTGGCTGCCCGGCCTAGGCTGGTGTCTCGGTGGGGGCGGTCACATGGACGCTGCCACCGTGCAGCGCCTGCCTGTGCAGGTCCCATCCTGCGGGGCAAGGCCCTGCCCGCCAGTCTCATGCCTCTGACTCTGTGCCCACACCTGCCCACCCACCTGCCTGCCCGCCCTCCCATGAGGGGGTAGGGAGGGAATCAGTCACCAGGCCCTGGCAAGGCTCAAGCAGTCCTACCTTCAGGCCTGGCCACGCCAGCCCCCTGCTGCCTCGTGCTCGCCCCTCCTTAGCTGTCATCCCCACTGGATGCCCACCCTTTGCTCAGACCCAGCAGAGAAGCCTGTTCTGACCTCAGGGAGCCTTTCCCATCAGGGGGTTTTGACCCAAGCCTCCTGCCTCCTCAGGGTGCTTCTTGTAGCTTTATCCAAAGTGGGGTCCATAGAACACTTGCCCCACTGGGTGCACCTCCATAAAAGGTCACATGGTCAGCACCTGGCAAACATTTTGAGCTCTGGTCCCAGCTGCACAGCACAAGATTGTACTAAAGGCTCTGACAAGTTCTGCAAGGACCTAGCTGGCTTTATTTTGTTCATACGGCATTTCCCAAACTCTGGGGACCACAACATCAGTTTTTTGTGTAACCTCCACTATGAGCCCATGGGACTGTGCCCTCACTGTGTCTTTCAGGGAACAAAGTGGCCTTATACATACATTTTCTTCCCTGGACTTTCCTCCCATTTCCAGAAGGGAAGCTGGGGGTCATCAGGTAGCCGCTCAGATCATGCCCTTCCTCTGGCTCTCTGAGGGCCCCGAGGTCTGCCTGCACAGGCAGGTCCAGCCGCCCCAGTGGGACCAGCTCTTCTGGCCTGGCTCCAGGGAGGCGAGGGCGGCTGCAGGGGCAGCAGGCCGGAGAGGAAGGAGGTGCGCTGGACAGACATCCAGCCGCGTTGCCACCAGTACCCACGAGCTCTGTGGTCCACAGCTCAAGGCTGCACAGGGCCAGACAGGGGCCAGACGGAGGGGCCACGCTGTCTCAGCGTGGGGGCTGCAGACAGGGCTCCCTTGCCAAGCCCAGGCCAGAGTTAGGTTACAAGCCCTGAGGGTCTCTTAATGAGTTCCACATGCGAGGGGGTGCCTCTGAGAGGACATGGGAAGGGGCTGGGGAGGGGGAGGGGGGCCCAGGAGGGGACTGGAAACGGGTGCTTTGTTGGAGGAAGTGGGGGGAGAATGGGGAGAGGAGGGAAGGGGAGGGACTTTTTCCCCAGAAGTCCTGCGCCCACCCCCACGAGGCTGGCTACCAGGCTCCCAGGCCCCTGCAGGGGGCCCCCCAGGCCAGTGGTCTGCCAGCGGAGACCCCTTACAGGGTTCACTCCTCTCGTGCAGGTGGAAAAGCCCCATATCCTGGCCCCACCTGGCTGGGGTTCTGAGCCATTAGGTGCAGAATACAACCAGGTGGGTGGAAGGGTCCATGGGAGCATAAGGAAGCCCCTCCACAGCCAGCCAGCGACCAACCAGCTCGTTCAGACCCAGCCTGGCAGCCCCTCCCCCACTAGAGCCCTGGGTGCAGTGAAGCCACTGAACTGTCACCCTGACCCCCTACCTCGGCCCCTCTCAGCCAGCAGGTGGGCAGGGACCCGGGCATGTGGTTTGGCTGCCCTGCCCTCCCTGGCGGGGGGCTGTGTGGAGGCATCCAGGCTGGCCTGGTGCCCAGGGAGGAGACCCGTGGCAGTGAGGCAGCCGACTCAGGGCTTCCCAGGTACAGTTTCCTCCCAGGGGCGTGGGTCCGACCCCAGGTTTCCAGCCAGCGACAACGCTGAGCCCTGGTGACCAGCAGGCTGGCCTACAGGCCCCTGACGCTGGGAGCCCAGCCCGTCAGTCCCCACTTCTAGCCACCTCCCCAGGCCATGAATTGGAACCCAGCAGGAAAAAGCCTGCTCCTGGAGCTTGGTGTGAATTGTCTCAACACATCTTTCCAGCAACCCAGTGAGGCCACTCCTACTCGTATCCCATGTTCCAGACGAGGAGGCTGAGGCACAGAGAGGGGAAGCTGGAGTATTCTTGGCAGCAGGAACATAAGGTGCAAAGGCCCTGGGGCTGGAATGTGCCTGCGTGTCCATGGAACAGCGAGACTGGTGTGGCTGGAGGGGCATGAGGAGAGATGGGGGGCAGGCAGAATGGAGTCAGGCTCATGGCTGCGGTGTGGCTGCGGAACACGGGAAGGGGTTGAGTGGGGATGTCACAAGCTATCTTAACAGTTCTCATTATTCTTACTCTTGCAGTTAGTTCAGCAGGCTCTGGCAGTGGTGTGGAGAGGCAGGGCAGGAGAGGGCGGCCGGCAGGGAGCAGGGAGTACCTCAGCAGGTCCCGGCTCCTGGGGGTGGGGAGTGGGCTAGTCGCGGGTTAGCAGCTTCTGGGGCCCGGGGGACGGGCTTTTACCTGGGCTGTCCCAGCCTGAGGCTCCCACAAACCAGACACATTTATCCCCAACAGAAGACCTTGGGATGCCTCTTAAAGAGCCGAAGTGTCCTCTTGAGGCCTCACAAATGGTTTGTTCCCAAGCACACCCCAACTACGAGGGGAGCTGGACCCAACCCCAGGACCAGGGCCACCCGGGAGCAGAGGTCAGCTTCGCAGTGCCATCTGAGCAGTCCGTGGCAGCAGCCCAGACGCGGGCCAGCCTGGCCTCTCCGACAGAAAGCGCCTTCTGTTTCCCGTTGGCAGGCACATGTGAGCTCCTGCCTGGAGGGTCTGGGAGACTAATTACATTGCTTCTGCTGCTCTGAGTCTCAGAGGCTTGAGGAGTCAATCCAGGGGCAGCTGTCATGGGAGGAAGATTCTGGGGGCTGAACTGGAGGTGGGGCACGTGCATGCTGGCCCAGAGCATGATCAGCACCCTTCCCCAACCCTGGGCATGAGGGCATTTGGGGTGGCTCTGGCTGGGGTCAGAGTTTGAGGGGCATGGTGCAGAGCTGGGCTGGAGCACCACAGGGGCTTCTGGGGGAGCTGGATGTTCCCAGAGAGGCCTGCCAGGTACAGGCCAGGCCCAGGACCGGGCCAGTTACACAGAGCATCTGCAGGCCCCATATGCCCTAGGCCAGGCCTCAGACCAGAGCCACACGGACTGGGTAAGCATGGGCCGCAGGTGTTCAGGAATGCCCATGACGCCAAAGGCAGTTCTGCGTCCCAAGCCGAGATCAGGCGCCCAGCTGGGCAAGGACGAAGGTGGATGGGGGCTGGTGTCAGTACTCGTGGCTGAGTGACACTGCCGGCCACTAGGTGCCCACTTTAAGGAACACGCTCTTGTGCCTCAAGAAGCTCAGCTGATAAAGGGAAGCTGCAGGACACGACCTCCTCTCCCGCCCAGGTTCCTGACCCCGAGGGTGGGAGGAGAGAGAGGGTGGGGCCTGCTCCTGCCACAGGAAGCCATCGGGGACTCAAGACGGCCTCACCTGAAGGGAGAGCCCCCTGGCCTCGCTCTATGAGTAGGCTCTTGGGAGAGTGTTTCCACACAGCAGTCCCACGCCAGTGGAAGGGCTGGCACAGAAAGTTTCCCAGCAGCATCGCCCCAGGCTCCTGGGACAGCTCCTCTCTCCGCTGCGAGGGCCCAGCGTCCTGGGCCCTCGTGGGTTGGGAGCCAGGTGAGGCTTCCAGAGAGCCTTCCCCGGAATCGCCAAGCCAGTGAGCCCAGGTGGCAGGGCGGCCTGGCGAGGGCGGGCTGGAGCCACCTAGGCAAGAGGGCGAGACTGTGCATGCTCACAGGATGTGAGACCCTGCCCCACGGGGCCAGGCTACCACCAGCCTACCACCAGCCGTGGCACGGTGGGTCCCTCCTCAGCAGCCTGGGGCAGGGTGGGATACTTGGCATGAACCCCGGGGTGGCTTTCTGTCCCCCTTAAAAGGCCACACATCACTTAGGGTGAGAGCAGGGGCCCATCTTGAGCACATTGTTTCGGAGGATGAGTTAATAACGGGAGCGGGACAGCAGGCAGTGTGACTCCCATGCCCTCGCTTGGTCAGTGGACGGTGTTTCCGGGATTCTGGGCAACCACAACTGTCCCCACGCCTGTGCTGGCCCTAGCAAAGGCCTTGGTGGCAGCAGAAGGGGTGGCCACGGGGTGTTCACCTCCTCAGG
This sequence comes from Manis pentadactyla, assembly GCF_030020395.1. Lineage (NCBI taxonomy): Eukaryota > Metazoa > Chordata > Mammalia > Pholidota > Manidae > Manis > Manis pentadactyla. Next base: position 234,156,778 of record NC_080019.1, on the reverse strand, counting down.
TGGGGGGCTGCCCTGAGGTCCCCTGCCTGCTGGCCCAACTCCCTCCTGCCACTGGGGTGTCCAGGGCAAGGCCACAGAGCCAGGAGATCCTCACTCTGGCTGCCTAGACTCCCAGAGCTGGAGAGACCCTGAGACCTTCAGCCCTTCACCCCACTGGCAGACACAAGGTCAAGTGCCAGGGAAGGGGCCTGACCTGCCAGAGTCTCCCCTAGAACGGTGGGGGGACACCAGCAGTCCCCTGCTGACCACATACTCCGCCACTGCTCGGAGCACCAGGGTTGTCTCCCAGTCTCCACAGGGTTAGGGAACTGGTTCAAGTCATGCAGCTAGCAGGGGGCAGAGCTGGAATTTGGACTCAAGCAGCAGGTCAGGGGCCCCAGCTCCCGGAACGACCTCCTGCTTCCACAGCCCTGCCGTCTTGGCAGCCTGCTGCCACATTGCCGGCCACTGCCGAGCAGTGGCACACAGACCAGGGGATGGGGACACGGGCCTGCAGGAACCCACGGACACCTAGCCCAGCAAGTGGCTTGGTGGTCCAGCCCACCTGACCTGCCTCCCTCATTTTCTCCAGCAGGAAGTGCAGGTTCGTCTAAGAATCCTGAGACTCTGGCAGAGGCTAGGTGGGGATGGCAAGTTAAGTCAGAGACACCTGTTCTTTGACTTTATGTGTCGGAAATTAGGGCACGGGAGGTGGGGGCTGGAAAATGCCACTGAGATTCACTTCCTAACAAAAACCCCTACCTAAGCTCATCTTCCAAGTCAGAAACAGAGATGCCTGCAATTTGGCTTTCTGGGAGTTGTTACCAAAATCCAAAATTAGGAGAGACGACAGCTGAATTGAGACATTTGCATTTCTAGAGGGCTGCTTCCAAGCTTGGCAGCGTGAGTGGGGGACTGGTAAGCGCCCCATGGCGGTGGGGCCGGCGGGGAGGACTGTGCCGCACGCAGGGTGTGGCAGAGAGTGTCACTTCGGGGGACACAAGAAAGGCCCAGTCACATGGTCCCCAACCTTGCCAAGCCCACCCAGGCCCACTCCTCCCCTGCCTGTGAGGCCCCCAGAGCCAGGATCCTGCAGCACCCTTATGGGGAAGGGGGCGGTGGTGAGAACTGAGGCTAGATGGACAGGCCCCGCAGCGGCCAGAGGGCTCTACTACAGCGCCCCCACCCCAGGGGCCAGTGTCCAGATTCTCTGAGCAGCGGGGCGTCGGGTTAGGCCTCCTATAAAGGTGCACTTTGGGGAAGAACTTGGCCCAGATGGCAGCCTGAGCCCCTCCACACCTCGGCGTGGTGACACACTGACTCCCGGGTTTGCAGGAGGCAGGTCTCCATGGCATTTTAAAGATAAGCATTGCTCTCCCAGAACCACCTTCCCCAAATCCCAGGTCTGGCTGGTGGGTCCAGCAAGGCAGGTGTGTGCCAGAAACCCTGAAGGAGGGCCGCCTGGGCACTCCAGCAATGCCTTCCTGGGCAGCCCGGGGCTGCCTCCATCTGGGAACACTCAGGTCCACTGTCCCAAGATGCGAGATAATCCAGACGTCATTCTATAAGACAAGGTGTGTGGTGCGGGGGCCAGTCCCCACTCGGGGCTGTCTCCATCTGCTAACTGGGGTTGCACTTCCAGGGACAGCCACTGAGGATAGATGGACAGTCCCGAGTAGTCAGGGCACCCTATGGTCCCATCCCCACCCCCAGGAGCAACCTGGGTCCTGGATTCTCAGACCAGTGAGGTGTTGGGTCAAGCCTCCCACGAGCAGTGCCTTCAAATCCACATTTCCCCCACAAAGAAAGCTTGATTTAAAAAATTCAAAACTTGATCCTGGTGTAAACTGAGGTAGGAATGATAGCAAGCCTGGCCTGGCCTACGAGCAAGAGCCGCCACTTAGTGCCCGGGAGACCCTGCTCATGCCCTGCTGTTCCCAGCAGGGGAACCATCTGCATCTTTGGAGATGACCTTGCCCTGGGCTGGCTGCTGCAGCCCCAGAAGCCACACCGGGACAGCCAGCATGGGAAGGGATGACAGGTGCGGCCCCACAGGCCGCGTCCCCTCTGAGCAGGCTGATGTAGGGCTGCCCAGCCTGCCTAAAAGCCTCCAGGGATGGGGAGTCCATGATGTCGCAAGCAGGCTAAGGGCCTTGCCGGCCAGTTCAGACTAGCTGGCCTACTACATACTGGGAGGGCCACTCGGGAACTGCGGCAGGTCCGAGGCCTCCAGAACCTCCTGCACGAGCAGCCATTTCCCCACCTACAGCTCACAGGGAGTGTGTCGCTGGCAGCAGGAGTGCGGTGGGCCTCCACGGAGCACCCCGGCTCCTGCAGCCCCTACCTGTGACCACCTGGAGGGGTGCTTACCACAACTTCAACAAGGACCCGAGGCTCAGAGAGGCCCTGGTCACACAGCTGGCCAAAGGCAGAGCCTGAGCCTGACTCCAGGACGCAGCTCTCGCCCCAGCAGGCTGGACTCAGCGTAGGCTGCCTCCTGGTCAGCCCGAGCTCTTAGGCATTCGGGCTCTGCTCCTGACCGGAAGCCCCAGAGGCTGGGAGCCTTGTGGCCCTGTAGTACTGACAGCTCCTGAGAAGATCTAGCACTGCCCTGCAAGCCCCGGGGCAGGACAGGTGTGGAGGACAAATGCCTTCCGCCCAGCTGGGCCCCAAGGAGCCAAATGCTGAAGGCATGGACACCCCCCAGACATACGGAAAACACTCCCTGGCCTTCCCGCACAGGCAGAGGAAGGAGCCCGTGGAAACCCTCGTGAGGAAGTGGGAATGCCGGTGCCTGCGGCCTCCAGGTCCCAATGCAGGAAGCCAGCTGGGGCCGGCCGGAGGTGTGCAGGGGCTCTGGCTGTTCTCATCCCCCTAAGACCCCAAGCTGCAAACAAGGGGTTCCTGGCCCTCAGAGGGGATCTCGGCAGGGGCCCTGGGGATGGGAGGGCTGACTAGGACTCACTCAGAACAAGCCATGTCTGCAAGTTCAATAAAGTCTGTTTTAATTTCAGATTCTTTTGCCCTCGCCCATGCAGAGGAAGCCACCAGGCCCCAGGGAACATGTGGAGCAACCAGAGCCACCCCCGGGTGCTCATTTCTGGAGAAGGCCGGCTCGGGTGGGCCCATGCTGGGCCTCTTGTCAGACGAGCACTGCACTTCTGAGCTGTGGCGGGTGTCACAGGGCAGAAAGGTTCCGGTAAGGTGAGTTTTGGAAAGCAAGGTGGCTTGAGGCTATCCCCTGGCAGGCCCCTGTGATTCCAGGGCCCCTTAGGACTCCCAGGCAGCAAACCTCTCCAGGTGGTTCCTTCACATTAAACAGGGTGCACTCCGCATGTGTGGCCACCCTGGGGGCCTCTCTGCTGGGTGGAGAGCTCTGGGGAAACAAGGGCAAAGGGCAGATCGGCGCAGCACTGGGGCTCAGGGAGGGATGGGACTTCCACCGAGCTGAATCCCCTTTATTTACCCAAGTTCCACAGTACAAACCCCTGGCCTGTCACCCCCAAATCAACTGAGCTCTTAATTCTCGCTCCCTTGATCACGGTACCGCTCCCTGCATGATTAGCTGCTGGTTCTCCAGACACTGCTTCAGCTTGTCTTCTGTCAGTGACAACCGCTGCTCCAGGATGGAGACCGTCTGCAAAATTAATGGTGGTCGGGCTCAGAGGACGGGGCGCCTCCACGCTGCCGGCACCGGCTCTTCCCACCCGGGGGCCCTGCCCGGCCCCTTGTCTCCAGTGACGGTAGGAGAGCTCCTGCCTTCACGTCCACCCCTCCTGACTCTGAATGGTTGTCCTCTGATGTTGGTGGCGGGGGGGACAGGGAGGGCAAGTAGGCAACCAGCGTGAGAAAAGGGTCAGGTTAGGAAACAAAGCTTCTCTATTAATTTTACCCGTCTGTCTGCGGGCTTTCCCAAGAGATTTTGCCACCTTCCCTGAGGCTCCATGGAGCTCAGGGCCTTGGTCCAGTGGAAAGGGAACCTTCCTTTCATATATTTAGTAATACACTGAAACATTTTGGGAAGGAGTTTCCCCTGTAAGGCTGCTCTGAATTCTCACGACATCCCGCGCGGCAGTCAGCTGCTCATGGAGATGGCTCCCTCTGCCGCTGGCCCCTTTCAAATGAGCTGGCCAGGCTGCAAGGGCTCTGAGCCCCAGGGCACAGGGCAGGGGCCAGAGAGTGGCTTCTCTGTGGAATATGAACTGTGGCCTGAGCAGCAGAGCTGAGCTGACAGAGACAGTCACGTTCCCCCTATGCTAGCCGGCCAGCGCGGAGGGGTCTGCATCTCATAAAAGTGGCAGCGGAAACAGCCCCCGGCTGGCCCAGGGCAGCATTCCTGGAAGGTTCCACTGGCTGCTGCGAAACTTGCACTGAGCCAAGCTCCGAAATCATTCTTCATCCAGACTTTTTCCAATGGCCCTGGACTCCAGGCCACAGCGGGGGAGCCAGCCTGCTTTTCCTTTTCTGCCCTTCCACTTTTTAAAAACTTTTCACAGAATGTCCAAATGTGGAAGCAGTGGGTGCCCAGCAAATGTCAATACCAGGGGTGCCATGCATTCCAGGAGGCCTCTCCTGAGTTCCATGGGGGGCCCCTACTTAGTTCGGTAGAAACACGGCCATCCAATTTGTGGTTAAGTTCCTTTGAACAGAACAGCATTGCCCGTCTCACACCCGGGCCCCTGAATGGAGGCTGCCAGTCCAAGCATGGGTCCTTCCTTTAGGAACTTTACTGGGTGCTTCATAGCGTGTTACAAGCAGGCCTAAAACAAGTCCACCACCCCCCAAACCTGCCATTCCCCTCTCCCAGCTGAGCTTCTGGAGTTATGTCATCTCTATGTCTGGTGCCCACCTTCCCTACACCTCCCACCCCAGCCTACTCTGCCCCAATGCTGGGTGGCAGCCACCATCCAAGGATCTTCCCGGTTACATCTGATCCATCCCACTTGCTTTGGGCAGAAGGATGGGCCAGGGAGAGGACACCTTTTGGATTTCAGTACATTAGATGCTGTCTGCATTTTCTGCTTCACAAGGTTTTCTTAATGACCCTACTCCAATGAGCATGGACCGCCTTTTCATGGAAACCAGTTATCCCTCACGATAAAGTGAAGCCTGCAAATCCCGATCTCTCATTCCCTGGGGGAAATGCATGCTGCCTCAGCGCCCAGAGGCCACAGCCCATTGCCCAGTGTTCACCTGCCTCACACTCTGGATCTGGTCCTGGGACTTCTCCTGCGACAGAGGGCCCACCCCCCCGAGGCCTGGAGACAAGGCCACACCACCTTGGAGGGTAAGGAGGACGCTGTAGAGGCAGACACCTCCTTCTTTCGGAGGCCATTCTCCCAGCCCAACCACCTGGCCTTCCTTCTGTCCAAGGGCAAGTGAGACCTGATTGTCCAAGCAGCCCCTCACCATATGGCCTCTCACCTTCTCTGTCCAGAGGAACAGAGGGCCACAAGGCTGGTCCCAGCCTCTCAGAAGCCCTCAAGGCGCTGCAGGCTGGGACTGGCGGCAGGTGCCAGGGAGGGAAATGGTGTTGCCTGACACAGGTGTCCATGGTTCTGGTGGCTGGGCAGACCCGTCTGAGCAAGGTGGCCAGGAAAGATGGCCCATCTCCTGGGAAGCCTTCCCTCTGACTCATCCACAGACACCCCCCGTCCGCTGGCCTTGGAGAGACCAGGCAGCTCATTCTTTCTCCCTGTCTTGTGCCACCCAGCAGCTCACTGTAACTCCCCTCTGTAACTGGGGTGCGCAGCCCAGACTGAGGGGAGACCAGTGGGAGGACCCAGAACTTGGCTTTGGGGTCCATCCTGACAATCCCTGACACACGGCTCCCAGGCTGCTCTCGGCCACCGGTGTTCATGGAGTGCTTGTGCCACGCATTCATTCAACACCCTCCCAGGCAGCAACCTTTTCCTTTTTCCAGACGAGGAAACCGAGGCACAGGACATTAAGCAATTTGTCTGAAGTCACACAGCTTATACATGACAAACCTGGGCTGTGAGCCTCGGAGGCCTGGCTCCAGAGTTAAGGCCAAAGTTCTGGGAACTGTGGACCTTAACTTTGTCCCCACTGAGCACAAGTGAGGAAAGATTGGCCTTACTGTTTCCCTGCACTCACTCCAGCCACGCCCAAGGGCTCCTGGCCATGTGACCCTGGAACCCTGTGTGTCCCCCACCGCCTGGCTGCACTCCAGCAGTCTGAGGAGGAGCTCACGGACCCTGTTCTCACCTGGCAGTGGCCTTTGGTCCTGTCCAGGCCACCTGGCCTGATGGCTCCAGACTCAATGAGCAGCAGTGGGACAGGACACCCCCCAGGTCACTCACAGAAGAAGTGCCCAGGCCTCAGACACCCCCAATCCCCACGAAGCAGAGCCTAAATGCTTAGGTTTCGGATTATCATCAAAGTCACAATTTGAGCTATGAAAAGGCAGAGGGGGAGGCAAAGGGAGCAGGGAGTCCACAGGGCCCTGCCTGCAGGTGGGCGGGGCTGGACGGAGCAGGGGGCCCAACAGGGAGGAAGGTGCTCGATGTGCCAGGACCACAGCTGGGAGCACGGGGAGACCAGCCTGGGCCAGGAGTGGGTGGGCAGCACGACTCGGCTGCCCCTGAGGGGAGCGGAGCAAGAGCCTCTCTCCGGCGCCGTGGGAAGGCCGACCTGTTTCCTACTGAGGCACCACGACCAGGGCACGGGGCTTCTCTCGCTCAGGTCCAGATAACTGGGACATTCCGTGTAGAGGGGCCTGCCGCTGTGGTGTGAGAACGATTCTAAAGGCACAGCCTTTTTTGTCCCCTTAGAAGTGCAGCGCTGCCCAAAGAGGCTGAACTGGTCTTCCTGTGCTCCCGGTTGTGGTCCTGGCACGACACCAGCAACACGTCTGGCCCCCGGTGCCCGACTCCGGGTGGGAGAGAACCCAACACAGGGGACATCCCGACAGACACCTGGGCTCCGCCCTACACTGCCTCAGATGCCTTTTCTGTCTGGGCATCGAGTGACCAATCAGGTGCTTGCCAAGGCCCCTCCGGCTCCGGAACGCGGAACGGCTGAGTCCAAGCCCCCACATGCTCCCTAGCGCTTGCCAATGGCCGGCTTGAGTGCCCTGCATGGACAGAGCCTGGTGGATCTGTTGGCCCGAGGTGGCTGGAGGTGGGGGTGGCCTCTGTTCCTGATGTGTCGGAGGCGAGGCCAAAGGGGTTTGAGCGGCCTTATCTGACTCTGAGGCGGCAGCAAGGGCCTGGGTGGTGCGGGCTGAGACTAGTGGGTCAGGGAAGGGATCTTCTGTGGGCACATGGCGGAGGTGCGGGGCCGGGGCTTGCCGAGAGAATGAACCCCCCACCTCGGAAGTGGTGGGACAACGCAGGGTCAGGCAGGTACTCGCCCCGGGGAGGCCTCGCAGGCTTACCCACTGTCCCCCTGTGACCTCTTTTGGGCTTGCTCTGCATCTCTCCTCAGCTCTTCCCCGATCCTCTTTTCTGCTTCCTGTTTTGGCCTCTTTTTTGTTCCCTTTATGCTTTGTGTGTTGGTCTAGCCCACAGGGACTGAACCCCAAGTGGAGTCTGGGCCCCAGTGTGGCTCACCTGCTCTGGGGCTGGCCGTCCTGGGAAAGCCAGTGGCAACTTTGGCAGGCAGCCTGGAGGCCCTCTGAGGAGACAACACAGACGGGCCCAGGGAAGTGTGCTCCAAGCGCAAGGTACCGAGAGGGGAAGGCTCCGAGGCAGAGAGGAATGTGGCACACATGTGACCTGTCGGGAGGCTAGTGTGTCTGGCCTGGAGTGGGGAGGGCCTGAGTGGGGAAGAGTGTGGAGGCCACCAGGAAGGTGCAGGAGGTGTGCAGAGCAGCGGGGAAGGGTGGCCACCAGTCAGCAGGAGGCTGAGGCAGAAAGGCTGGGGTGGAGAGGGAAGCACTTGGGCCCCAACCTCCAGGGCTTCTGCTGTCCCTTTCTGTCTAAGAGCTCAGCAGCGAAGGCCAGACCTCTCAGCATGGCATTCTCACGGCATTCAAGTCCCACTGCCCGGACTCCTGGCCCACCCTGTGCAGCCCCACTTCCCGCTGGGGCCAGGTGGCTTCCTTCTGCCAAGGCCAGATGACGGGGCCCTCCCCCGTGATCCCCTCCAGCCAAAGCCCCGGCTCCCGGGAGCCCTCCTCCCTCTAGGTGCCGTGCCAGCCCCAGCACTTGGGTGCCTTCTTGTGTCCTCTCCCAGCACGTCAAGGCTGCCGACTGGGGTGGGCTCTTGGGAAATGCTGTCCCTGTGACTCCTGGTCCCCACCTGTGTCCTGTGGGTAAGAGCACAGGCTGTGGAGCTCTACTGCCTGTGTCTGAATCTGAATTTGGCCACTAATTTGCTGAGTGGCCTTGGGCAAGTCATCTGACTCAGGGCTTCAAATTCCTGTCTGTGTTAATGCATCTCTCTCTCTCCACCATGTTAACAGCTAATATTTGTGCGGCACTTGTCCTGGGCCCAGGGGTACCCCGAGGGCAACACAGCGCCCCAGCTCAAGGGGCCCCTGCTGAGCTCTGGGCTGCCGCAGGGTGCTGGGCGTGGACGGGGCTTAATGAGGCCCCGAAGAGGTCTGGCTGCTGCTTATGGTCCTGTGACGGAAAGTTCCTTTTAATCATCTCCAGGCCTGCGGTTGATTTGGGCTTCTCCAAGCGGTCTCCCAAGAGGCTGGGGTGCTCCCATCTCTGCCACACAGGAGCCAGAGAGGGTCCAGGGGCCCTGGGTCTCAGGAAGAGGGAGGGCACAGCTGCCTAGCCATACCACCAGGGTCACCTGGTGGCACAGCCAATGTCCTGGGGTTGGCCATCGGCTCAATGCCCCTGTCTCAAATGGGATGCACACATCTTAACTTTTCCTTTGGTTTCATTGCAAAGATGGAAAAATGTGTAATTAATCTCCCCTGCAGTAACTCCAATTCTAAAGATCTAAAACAGATGCAATAAAAGGAGGATCTCATTGCTGTGGGGTCTTGTAAGCTATACAAACAAAGTGGGGCTGCTGGGCCCAGAGTCTGCCCAGCTTGGCCTCGTCTCCTGCCAGCTCCAGCTTTGCCCCTTGGTGTGTGCATGTGCATGTGTGTGTACGCACACAAACGCGTGAATGCATGTGTGCACACGTAGAGCCCTGGTCTTGCTGACGTACCTTGGCCCACCCACTGCCACTCATGGGTGATTGGGGACCAGAGGGGCCAGGCTGGTGCCCTGGGACGGGGGCTGCTGGTCTGAACTTGGTCCTCTCCACGGCCCCAGGCTCTGCTTCTCAGCCCCAGCCTCTGTCCAGTGCCTAATGGTCTGTGGCACAGGTGACTTTGAGTCAGAGGTGCTAATGCGGGCCCTCAAGTGGCCTGTCGATGTCCACCCATCTGAATGACAGCACCACAAGGACAGGCTTTGTCTACTCTTGTGCAGTACTGTCTTCTGGCTCCAGGCACATGCAGTACACACTAAAGGCTGGATGGACAAATGCCAGGCACTGGGCGCCTTGTGATGCAGAGAATTCAGGTCCTGCACCAGCCAGCCCACCTCTGAGGCCTGGCAGTAGCCCTACTCTGGTCATGGGCCTGCATGGCTGATGAGGAATGCTCCTCCCAGTTTAGGCCTTGGGCCTGGTATCCAGAGGGGATGGCAGGGGAAGAGAGGTGGATGGAAAGGGGCCCTGCCAGCTGGCCTTGGGGGAAGGAAGCCTTCTGGCCTCCAGGTAGTTGGGGTGCACAAGGTGGGGCAGATACGGGAAGCAGCCAGCCCCTCCCTGCCCTGATCCCTTGGGCCCAGTTTGGTGAGGACTAGCGGCTTTGAGGCCTTGACTTCAGAAGGAAGGGATTGGGGATGCCTCTCATGCAGGCACCTGACATGCTCACTTGCCCAGGGTCACACGCAGCAGATGCACAAAAATAAAGGGTTCTAAAGAAACCCTCCCAATCTCTCTGGGCTCAGTAACTGCCTTCATGGCCCCTTTTGCCCACAGCTGGCTGCTAACGGCACAAAATGAGCCTCTGTCCCTTGGGCTGAGGTCCGCATTCTCCTCCCCATTATCTCAGGGATATAGGGTTTCTCTGCCGGTTCTCACCCCAGCCCCTCTTCTCCTGAGGATGGGCCCTCTCTGGGAAGTACAGGAAACACTATTTTCTATTGGTGGATGAGCCACAGGATTAAGGAATCTTGGCTAATCTGCCTTCCTTATGGCTTTACAGCAACTCCTTCTAAAAAAACACAGGCTTTTCCGTATAGCTGCTTACCCCTAAAGGAGAAGCTATGAAAAGGGATCCACTCACTACCATCTATAAAACCAAAGCTCCTGGGACCTGTGGGGTGCTACCCACACCATGAGAGAAGACCTGAGCAAACAAACACCCACTAACTCTGGCCTGGGTTCAAGGTCACCTCTTCATCAGCCACAGGCAGGTCACCAGGGAAGCCGAGTGTCTGACAGTGACAGGCCCCAAGTGCAGGCCCCCAGTCACTGCGCAGCCACAGGCCCGGCTGTACTGACTCCAGGGCGAGTCCAAACAGGGTGAGCGTGGGCTGGGGACCTCGGCCTTGGTCACCTTCTGCATCCCATTTCTTCAGAGGCTGCCTCTTCCAACGATCCACATAAAACAGATTAATTTACCAAAACCAAACCTGATAAAACACATTGTCCCAAGTCAGAGAGAGTGACTGGTAGCTTGCCGAAGGCCTAGAAAACCTGCCAAGTCAGGCTGTCGCCTCCCGCCAACAGAACCACCTCAGGGATGAGGAGGGCCTCCCAGGCGCTCCCTGCCCTGCCAGGTACACACCGACCCACTGGGGGAAGCCTGGCCTCTCATCTCGGCCAGTTTTCTGGAGCCACCGGCTAGGCCCAGATCAGAACAGAGGGCAGAGAGCCAGTCCACTGAGTGCCATGCCCTGTTGAGGCTTCTTTCTGCCTCTTCCCTTCCACCTAGCATGGAAGTATACAGAGAAGGTCTGTACGCACAGCCCAGGCCCAGAGAGGGCCCTCGAGGGAACAGGCCAAGGGAGGCGCAGGCCTCACGCCTGCAGCACCTCTAGAGAGACTATCCCGTGGCCGGGACCTGGGCCTGTCACAGCCAGAATGTCCACGGGCCCTTTTCGGGGCCCCAGAAGAACGCAGACAAATCACGCAGCAGTCCCTCCTTCCCTCCTCTGAGCGTAATCCCGGAGTCAGCCTGAGATGTCCCCGCACCCCATCCGCAGCTCCAGGGCTCCTCAAGCCTCACAGGAGAAACCTCATGGCCATGAGCATTCCCAGGCCCCTGGGATGACCACAGCCACCCTGAGCCCACCTGGTGGGCGGGGGCTTCAATGTGCAGCTTCTTTGGGGAGGGGATGCTTGTAGCTACAGCACAGATGGCGTGTTAGCTGAGCTGTTCCCCGACTCCACCGCAATGGCGAACCCGAGCTGGCCTGTCTCCGAGTGCCGCCAGAGCAGCAGACCTGGAGCTGGGGACATGCAGCCGCCCCATGCCTCTGCGTTCGGACTGATTGCCAAAGAGACCAACAGGGCTGGGGAAGGCCAGGGCCCAGCCCCTCTACGACTGGCTGGAGGCAGACCCCAAGTGCGTCTCTGACCAGAGTGTCTTGAGTCCCTTGTCCCCAGGAAGCAGCCTCTTAACAGAGGGAAACGAGTCTCTTGTCTCCAAACTCGATTGTGGTCCAAGGGCCACCCTTCCCTGACCATAAGGTGGCCAGCAAAGCCCACCCTGAACTATACAGGCCAGGTGGCTGGGTATGTTGGCATGGAAACCAGCCAACCACCAGCCCTCAGCTCTGCCTGTGTGCGAGCCACGCCACCCGACACGGGGCCCACTGGCGGTGTGTGTGTGTGACCTTCACTACATCCTCCCAACAAGCCTGCTCTGGGCGGCCCAGTGCGCCCACCTTCCCCACCCGCATGGAACTGGGTGACTCACCTGAGCAGCCCATCAAATAGGGAGCTGCCTGGACCATGGCAGGGGAGGGCCAGGGCGTCCCGAAGCAAACAGGCCATTCTACCTAACTCCCCAAAGCAAACAGACACAAACCCTTAGGCTCGATGAGTCGAGTTAACAACAGGGTGTTTAACGAACTCAAAGGCTGGGGACTTGGACCTGCAGGGTGGGCGGGCCTCCTGCACCGCCTTCCCTCTGCATGCACGTTTCAGTCCCCGGGGCCCAGCAGGCCCCATGAGTCACAGGAGCCTGAACGTGACAGCACGGCATTGCTGGGGCCAGCCTGAAGCTTGGCTGCCATAAAAACACACAGTTGGAGCAGGAATTTCATGGCTCGGTATTTTTAAGAAGCAACAAGACGTGAAACTGGAGTCAAAAATAACTGTGCTGTGGGCTTCTGAGACAGAATCCCCCCACTGCCTGCCAGGCCGGGCCCCCTCAGCAGCCTCCTTGGCTCCTGGGTGCTGTCCACACGGGCGCACCCAGCCCCCCAGCCCTGTCACTCAGGAAGCCCTGAAGGAGCGGCAGGGCCAACCCAGGAGGTGAGCTGGTGCAGGAACGTTAGTTGTGGAAAACAGCTTCTCCCTGTTCCCTGCACAGCTCTCCAGCATCTGTGACAGGGGCCCCTGCATCACTTGGTGGAACCCCACAAGTCCACCAGGGGAGAGGTCAGGGCCTCTGACTGGATACCCACTGAATGCCCAGTACCAAGCGGGAGGGCTGGCAGGCTGGGGCCCACCCTAGTCTCTCGGCTAGGCAGCCACAGGGGAGAGGCCCAGCCACCTGAGGGGCTGATCTCTGCTGCCACCCCAGGGGACAGACAGGTGGCCAGGTCTCCTCGGGGGCAGAAGCCAAGGCCTCCTCAGGCCCACGCAGATGGAAAGCAAAGCCTGGCCAGAGCAGCTGAGGCTTCTGAGCCCTGGCCTGGGCTTTTCTCCAGGACCCACAGGCCTCTGAAGTCGAGGCAGCTTTCTTAGGAAAAGAAGACTCAGGCGGGCGCAGCGGGTCACAGGCTCTGGGAGGTTGGGACAGGTGAGCACCCTCTCCTGAGGCTCAGGACGGCTCACGGGAGGCCGGGGGTGGGGCAGCGGGGCGCGCACCCACACTCTTTCCGTTAGCCCAAGTAGCTCCTGACAATTCCTATAAGGGGTTTTGAGGAGCAGGAAGTCTCCCAAAGAAAAACTTAAATTTCATTGTTAGGAAATGTATTTTCCCCAGCAACCATTACAGTAGCTAGATTCAAGGGACGGCAGTCATGAGAAGTGTACATCTTTGAAGAGCTTCAGTCTTGCCCCTGAAACCTAGGTCCAGGTTCAAGGCTCCCATCTGGCAGGTGGCTCAGTGGGCTAAGGTAGAGCAGCCCTGGAACCGAGGGGGACCTCTCTCCCCATAGCTGGCAGGGACGTGTAAGGCTGAACAAACATGGTGTCCAGCTGGGACCAGGGTCCCGAGGAACTCAGTGGAGGACCCAGTGAAGCCCTAGACAGCAAGTCCACAGGGGTGAGGAAGCGTCTTCCCACAAAAGAGCCAGGACAGAGGGTGTGCTCTCTGGCCAGGGACCTCGGCTTGCTCTGCTCTGAGCAGGAACTTCTGGCCTTCACTTCCAGGAAGATCCCATTTGATTTGTGGATGAGCTTCTCAATGAAATTGCCCTTGACTACACCCAAATTGCTTAGCGAGGGAAACTGGGTCAAGTTCAGGGTCACCTGGCATCCAGGAAAGGCCCAGGCCGAGTGGGCATGCAGCAGCCCAGGCACAACGAGCTGCCGCTAACGCTTCTGCACCTGCACCGTGCAGGCTGCTGGATGCCAGGTGGAGGGTGACACGAGGGTCGAGAAGGGGAGCCCGTGGCAAGCTGAGGCCTCAGAGAAGCACGAGGAGGAGGAAATTATGATGAAGACATGGCCCCTGCACTCTACTTTCCACCTAAAGCAACACTGCAGGGGGCCTGGCAGCCGGACAACCCCGAGGGCAGCCTGCTCGGGAGCCGGGCGGAGACTGTGTACCTTGCAGGGCCACCCCCAAAGTCTTATTTCCCTGAATAAATACTTTTGTAAAACAATGTATGCACTTTATAAAAAAGATATTCCTAAAAAAAGTAAACAGCACAACCCCAACTGGGGAGTCAAAGGGCTGGATTTCAGATACTACAACACGCCTCCAGGTCAGTTTCACTTCCTTGGGGTCTCACTCTGGAGACCAGGGGCCTCTCTCCTGCAGTGACACCTGCAGCTGATCCCACGCCAGGGCAGCTGCACAAGGTGCCTCCTGGGGTAGGACCACGACAAGGCCACCCCCTGTTCAGGTGCCAGCCTCTGTGTCCCTATCTCCATTCCACCCCCAACCCTCAGCATGGGTCAGGCCCTCCTGGCCTTACCGCCTCTGAGACCTGGCCTACTATTCCCAGCCGACTCCCACAGTCCCAGCTGCCTGCTCCTTCCTGAAGGCCTGGCTCTGCCGTCAGCAGTCAGTCCTGGGCCTTCCCAAAGGTGGGACTGGGTCTTGCACCAGGCCCTGGCCGCAGAAAGGGCCCAGTGAACCTGCATGTGCGGGCCCACCAGCCCCACTGTGAGGGCTAAGGCCTGGCTCCCCAGGCAGGGAGGCAGGGAGGAACTGGGGCAGCTATTTCTGGTGCCCTGGGAAGATCCCCCAGCACCCATGCCCGCCCAGCTTGGCCCTGAATTACAAGGGTGGCAGCGTGTGACACTGTGGGGACTGCTCAGAGTCCCATGCACCATGGCATATCTAATCCTCAGAAGAGGCCCATGAAATGGCACCATGATCAGCTACGCTCCAGATTCAGAAATGGAGGCACAGAGAGGTTAAAGTGACATGCCCACAGCCACTGAGCTGGGAAGCGGGAAGCTGGGATTTGCACCCAAACAAGCTCTGAGTCGCCTCTCTCCACGGGCTTACGCAGCTGCCTGATCGCCAGACCTCTGCCTTGCACAGAGGTGCCACTGAAGAGGAACAAGACTGGGCCCCCGGCCTTCAGACTGCTGCCAAGTGGGCTACAGACATCCAGAGAAAAGGACTCTGTTCCTGGGCCACAGCCAGCCTGTTGGGCAAGATGCCAGGCTCTGAGGGCCGTGAGTCTCCACAGTGGGGTGCCCTGCTCAAGCCACCCAGGGGCTGCCGGCCCTGAGACCCCCTCAGTAAGCATCCCCAGCCACTGCAGCTCCCAGAGTTCTTCCCTGGAAGGATGCTGTGCAGAACAGAGGCCCCAAGGACTTGGAAGGCAGTTTCCCTCTAAGCCTCCTGGAAGCAGACTTCCTGAGGGGAGCTGGGAAGGGAAGTGAGGGTCAGGATGGAGAACAGCACGATTCAGAGGCGACTCTGAAGTAGGAGTTCGTGCTGGGTGGCCGAGCCCCCACTGCGCACAGAGTACAGAGGCACGTCAGGACGGCGAAGTGCGCCACGGCAAGGACAGTGCCTGAGGCCAACACCCGCAGGCCAAGGAGGCTCAGGGCCCGGCTGGGCTGCCCACACGGGGAGCTCTGGACGTCTGGCTCTGGGCCTGGGGGAGGCAGTCCCAAGATGAGTGGCAGCTCAGCTAGAGGCCCGACTCCAGGAGAGGAGGGGGGTCTGGAAAACAAGTGGCCCCAAGCCCAAGGGGAGCTCATGAGTCAGCGCAGACGGAAGGCCGCAGCTGGGGTCTCCATCTGTGGAACCCAGGTTTAAACATGCCTCATTTTCTGGCACTCGGGAACACACCCTGTTTGGTAGAGCAGGTGACCAGCTGATGGCCTTGGCGTCTGGTCGGGTGCAGTGCCATCTGCATTGGCAAGGGGCTGAATGGTGTGCAAGGGCACAAGATGTCACAGACACACCCAGACCCCAGCACAGTCCTTGCAAGGCCGGGTGCCATCACACTCCTGGCAGCTCTGTGCATGTCCCCGAGCATGGCAACAGGGCTGCTGTTTAGTGTTAACTGCTCTGGATCCAATGAAGCTATTTTTAACCAACTTCTCAGACTTGACTTCCAATTTTATCCTAGGAAGTTCTAACTGACTCGCTTCCCCTGATCTCTCACTTGACAAGGCTGTCAAGAATATGAGCAGCCTGGGTGGTTTCTGACGGGCCTGAGGAGGATTTTTTCTCTCGGCACGCTGCTCCTATCTCCTAGCAATGCCTCCTTCTCAAGGGTTAAAGGGCTTCCAGAAACGTCTGCACAATGTGCTCAGTCCCGCCTTCTCCCAGTCACTGACACCTGCCCTTTCCCTTCAAATGGCCCTCCTTCAGTGAGCCCGAGGTGTGCCTGCTGGGATGTGGTGACATGCCATCGGCCACACAACATGCCACGGAGGAGCTTCCTCCCGGGGCCCAGACCCAGGGGGATGGAAGGGTGCCACGCACTTCAGCTCCACTTCCATGAGACTATGGGTCCTCCTTTGTGTTCCCCCCACACCCTGGCTCTACCTCCAAGGCTGTACAGGGAGTGGGGGCTGCACCCAGAGCCAAGGAGAGGAGAGAAGGGGCCTGAGGACCTTTAAACTCTGCCTTGGGACACCACTACCTGTATGCCCCCACCAGCCACGCTGGGCTTGCAGCAGGGCCTGGATGTGCCCAGGACTCCCTCCAGACCTTCTGGCAGGCTGCCACTTCTTGTCAGGGCATTTGGCAATCCTGGGAACTCCTGAAACCCTCCAGTTCTGTGAACGAGCTGCCAGAAGGACGCACACTCCAAAGCGTGGGGCCCACACCTGCCTTGCCCTGCAGCTGACATCACTGAGCATCCACCTGGGGCCAGGTGAGACCAGACACTTCCCATGGACCCACTTCCTCCAATCCTCACACAAATGTGGGGGTCAGAGCCCAGGGCCACCACACAGCACAGCTTAACACACCAGGGCTTAGAGAGCTGGAGGGATTTCTCCAGCATCACCCAGATGATAAGCAGCAGTGTCAGTCTGAACCCAGAGCTGGGTTCTTGGGTGCCTGGACTCACTCACTGCTCAGGGTCCCCTGGCACGTCCCTGAAGTGTCCACCCAGCAAAGAGGGGGACGACTGGACGGCACCTCCTTCAAGGCTCTTCTGTGGCCCATGCCTGCCCCGAGCAGGCCTGCTCCAGGCAGGCCCACACTGGCAGGATGCCTTGTGGGTGATGCTGGGGTCCAGCGGCTTGACCAGGGTGGGGATGGCTCTGAGGGCCAGGACCCCACAGCCGGCACTGCTACTTCACTAATTCAGGCTGGAAGATGGACCCATTATAATTATGTATTTTAAAAATCCAGCACCTGCTGGACAACTTCAAGGGGTCTGAATGCCAGGCCAAGTGCAGACGATGGGGTGAACTCAGCAGCACCTACCTGAGTGAGGACGTCCAGCTGGCCCACGATGTGCCCCAGCGTGCTGGTCAGTGTCTGGGGCGTGCTGACGGGCTCCCGGGGCCGGCTCTGCACTGACTCCTGACTCCTGCCTCTGCCTGCTGGGAGCAGGAACTCCACTTCTGGCTAAAGACAGTGAACAGAAAGAGGGCCCCTCAGTCTCAACCCAGTGCTTGGGGAAACACAGAGAGGACAGCCCCTGCATGGGGGTACCTGGAAGCCCCCAGCAAACTTGAGGAGACAAGTTCCAAATGGTGGGAAACAGCAGTGTGGCAGTTCTCCCTCAGCCGGGCCCCTCCGCCCCCTCCATTCTCAGCGGAGGCCGTGATGAGAACAGAATCAGAGCACCCAGCAGGGGGAGGAGGGGGCTGGGCAGGGATGTGCAGGTGGGCGGGTGAGGGTCCGCAGGGAAGCCATGCCGGCTGCCAACTGTCCGTGCAGCCTGCGCCCTCCAGCAGGCCTCTCAGAGGGCAGGGGCCCTGAAGCCCGGCCTGGCTCGGAAGTTACCCCTCCCCCTGGTATCCTCCATGCCAATCCCCACCCTCAGCACGTGGATGGCCCAGCACTAGGGGATGGTCCAATCCTGTTCTCATGCACATTCCCTGGGAAGCAGGAGACTGCAGGGGAGCGTTCTAGCAAGACGGCTGGTACGGTCCGAATCCACAGGACAGGACTCACAGAACATGAGCAACTCAGGTTTCTGCCTAGAATCCTTTAGTTCCCAAACACAGATCCTCCGTTACCCCCTCACTACTGAGGACGAGTGATTTCCTAAGGGGATTCATTCCAGTCCAAGGTGTGTCCCCTCAAATTCAGGCCCTACTCTGCACACAGATGGAGGCGTCTCCTGACATAGGAAGTGTCCTGCTGTGCTCAGCAGGGCTGGATTCCCGGGGCCACCTGGTTCCTGAGGACATGTTCCAGTTTGGTCTTGGAACCTACAATCCCTCTGTGGACCTGCTCCCTGTGGAATGCTGTGCTGAGCGAGGCTCACGTGCTCAGCCAGGCCCAAAGCCCCTGCAACCTAGAAATGCAGTCAGACTTGGGGCCCCGGGTTTCACACCACAACCCTACTAATGGGTGTTCCAAGTGTCCCTGTGTCACTTCCAGGTTTCCCTGACCCTTGACAAGCCCCCTGCTCCAGCCTGCCTGCCCCACCCCTCCTTTCCTGCTCCCAGCTTCCTGTCCTCCACTCCCCCTACCCCCCGTGAGGGTATATTCCGCAGTACTCCCTGCCCTGCTCCCCTGGCCACTGCACCCACAGGGTCAGCACACGAGGGGGATAGCCTGCCACCTGCCCGAGTGTTTGTGTCCCTCTGTCTCCTACCTGCACTCATCACCCTGCCCCCTCTAAACCCATGACATCACTGGGCTCAAAGCCTGTCAGCTACCCACGCACCAGAGCCAAGGCTACTTCACCCAGCCCCCTCCTCCCCCAGTGCCGGTCCGTGGAGCACACAGGCTATGCCTGGGGCTCACCTAGGCGGCCTGCACACCCACCCACCGCCTGGCGCCGACACTAGGCCACCTGCACCCCGCCATCAGCACATCTCCAGCATGCAGCTCCAAGTCTCCCTGTTTCTCACACAAATCCACAGCGGCCCAGCCTCGGAAAGATGCTCTGCCCTGGCCGTGCTCACGTGGCTGGGCATCAGAGTCCTTAAAGAGAACCAACTCAAGAGAGGATTCCCAACCAGCGAAGGAGGGCAGTTTAGCAAATGGACCCACCTGCATATTTTCCTTTATTAGGAACGTGCTCTGATCTCATAGGTAACAATTCTACAGTGTATGTTGATTTTAACTTGGAAAAATGCAGGCCTTGAGGTTAAAGAGAACTTGAATGTGAGACACAAGCCCCAGGGTGGGCGTGTCTGCTGTGGTGCTATGACCATTCTGTAAGACCTGGAGGGGTGGGAGTGCCCAAGGGCAGGGCTCCAGTCCTCCAAGGATCTATACACTTTTTAGAGTGTCAGCCCTGAAAGTTGGTTTTTTTTCCTTCCTTTTTTTTGTCACTCAAGTGCCTGCCCTGAGCTTTGATTGTTCAGGCATCCACTTCAAAGAAGGCTATCTGGAATAAACACATTGCCAGCCATGTGACTGAAGAGCCAGCCACCTCCCCTGCAACGCACCTCTTTTAGAGATCTTGGTTAATTTTGACAGGACCCTTTGGGAAACTTTTTCTTTCTTCCTCAACTTTAAAATTCCCGCTCTTATGTTTTAAATTCACCAATAAGGAGTGAGCCCTTGAAACCCTAGGCCTCCACCCTCGACACTGATAAAGCAGAACCCTAGGCCCGCCCACTCTCATGCTCTCTCCCCACGGCCGCACTGTGTGGCCCCATATGTGCTGTGTAATTTTCAGGTCCTATACATAATAAACCTCTATTTTTCAAAGTTTCCTGATAGTTATTGCTGAAGGGTATCCTGCAGTCAAAAAGAACCACAAGGGCTGGTCCAGCCACAACACTGGCTGTTGACCAGCTGAGACCACACACGACATCAGAAGTGTACCCCAAAAGGAAACATTTCAGAAGCCTTCCCCTGCCTGCACCTCATCGCAGCGGCCCCGGATGCTGGCAGCCACTTAGAACGGCCTTGGCCGGCATTCCCACTCCACCACTGACCAGCTGGGGGCCCGGGGCAAGGGGCTTCCTGGCTCTGGGCCTCTGCTTCTCTGTGACCGGGGTGATGACTGCACCTGCCCTCAGAGGGCTGGGTGAGAAGCACTCATCTGAAACCCCCAGCAGGCCTTCCCTGAGAAGCATTCAAGGTCCTGGGCCCACTGCTCCCCAAGGACCGCCCCCTCGTGATCACACGAGCTTTTCCTCTGGAGACAGAGCCCCCGGGGCTCCCTGGGTGCTGCCCGCTTCCTGGGAAGGAGGGAATGTCATCCTGAGTCCCGGCAGAAGGGCCCAGAAACTGACAGGCCAGGCTCCTCCTTGGCCACAAGGTGACCAGGTGCTGGGGAAGCACCATGCACTTCAATGACAGGAGCTCTCCCTCTGAACCAGAGCTGAGACAGCCCTCGAGAGTTCTGAGGACAGCAGCCACATGCCTGATGGGGGGTTGGGGTGGGGGCAGCCTTGGGAGGAGAGGCCCGCAGGAACCACTATGCTCCCCCACCTCCTCCCAGCTCTCCCAGAATGAGTCCGTTTCACAACAAAGGAAACTGAGGCTCAGACAGGAAGTGACTGCTTACTGTAAGCAGACTCAGAGAGGGCACTTAACTTACTTGAAGACAACCAGAAAGTGACTGAGCTGGGATCTGAACCCAAAGTACTGGCAGGTCCCTGACGTCAGATGCTCTTGTATGCAGGGTTGCCTCCGTACACCTCACCTCTCCCCTGCATCCCCATGAGGGCCCAGCTCCTCACCCACCTGCCCTGGAATGCCTGCTGGCACAGAGCTGAACAGAGTGGGGCCCTCTGCAAACACTTGACTTGGCCTCAAAGAGCCAAGTCCACCGTGGTGACATTCCGGGGCCATGAAACCTTCTGCAGGCAAAGGGCCAGCAGCCCCGCCCTGCACAGCATTGCAACCACTCACCAGCACCCCAACACTCGGGAGAGGTGGCATTTCCCAAGGGCTTGGCACTCGTGATAAAGCACAGATAAGAAGGGGACTCGAGGGTGGGCTTACACTTTTGCCAAACAGGAACATCTTAACATCAAGAGGAAAGAAAGGTGGAACTCAGACTGGATGAATCTGTGTGACTTTGCGGATTTTACTGGGGTCTGTAGGTGACCCCTCACCCTACTCTGCTGTGGGTCCCTGGACTCTCACAGCAGGTTAGTCTTCAGCTTGCTTCAGCTGCTGCTAGCCGGTCACAAGTCTCTGGGAGCACAGCTCTTCACGTCGGTAGGAACTTCCTACATATCTGTGGTTAATTTAATCTCAGCCACTCAGGCACATGGGCAACCAACCCATAAATTTTCATTCAAACACAAAACAAAACAGCTTGCAAGTCTTTCCTGTGACAAGGAATCAACTCATCTGGGGTTAACATTTTGATTGGTCTCCGCACTGGCTATGGTCTCACTTTTTCATCATCCGGATGTGGGTATGGATGAAGACCTTCCACCCAGATGTAGAAAGCTGGGGAAGGCACTAATCTCATCCGAGTAAGAGAAAGACTAACATTCTAAAAGAATCATTATTTTTCTTACATTAGAAAGCTGAGGCCAGAGGGCAAACAAGTAGCCTGAAATCTAAGGAACGACAGACTCTTCCAGGGCAAACAGGAAGCGAGCATCAGCTCACCTCTGGCAGGAAGGAGGGACACTGAGCTGCCCAAGTGGCAAGAACTGTGTTACAAGCTTAACAAAGTGCTGGAGACTCAGGGTGGACAGGGTGAAAGTGAGGAGCCCCTGGGAGCCACAGACACAGGGGACTCTGCACCCACTCACAGTGTCTTCTCGGCAGACCTGCCTGAGGATTGGTGAGAAAGGCACTGGGGGTGGGGAAGAGACCTTGAAGAGGGGAGACAGAAAAGGCATGAAGCCCTGCCAGGGCCTCTCTCTCCTACAGAACAGAATCCTAAGCTACTGGGGGAAGAACACAGATAAAACCCCCCTGCCCTTGGGGAGAGGCAGGACCACCGAGACCTAGGGACAGAGGACCTGCCTAAGACTGAAGCCTCTACAACACCTGAGCACCTCCCCAGCTCCCCAGCAGAGCCCAAGGAGCAGCAGAGCCTATGGCTGGGGGAGACGTGAGAGTATGGAAGTAGACACCCACTGAGGGGCAGGCCTGCAGGAAGGCCGAAAGCTGGCAGCAGAGCAGGAGCCCTGAGCAGGCCCTCCAACACCCAGGGCCCACCCTAAGGACATAGCAACACTAAACTCAGCTCAACCCAATAAACTGATTACCTCCATCTTGACTGTCCTAATCACAATGCTTGGCATTTAGCCAAACATTATCACACACAAAAACAAGGGAAAAAAAACTGTCAAAAGAGACAAGCAATCGGCAGAATCAGATTCAGATGATGTAGATGTTGACACTATCAGACAGAATTTAAAATGACTGTGACTACTGGAAAATGTGGACAACACATAGGGACAGATGGGGAATTTCAACAGAGAGGTAGAAATGGTACATCCATGGAAATGCTAGAAATAAGAAACCCCATAACAGAGATGAAGAATGGCTGTGATGGGCTATTGGTAGGCTCAGCTCAACTGAGGAAAATAAATCAATGACCATAAGGGTAGATCAGTTCCTCACACTGAAACGCAAAGAGAACAACCCAGAACAGAGCATCTGCAAGCTGTGGGACAATACTGAATTACCAAACACACATGTGACTGGAACCCCAGAAAGAGGAGAGAGAGAAAGAGACATTTCTCAGAGCGCACATTTTATTCTCTAAGCTTCCATTTGTCTGAAGAAAGTATGTCTCCTTCACATCTAAAAAAGACTGCATTGCTGAGTATAGGGTGCTGGGTCGGCAGCTTTTCATTCAGTACTTTAAAGACGCTGCTCCAAAGCCTTCGGGATAGTGTGGCTTCATCTGAGAATTCTGTCATTCTCACCTTTGCACCTCTGTACATAATGTGTCTCTTTTCTCTACTGCCAATGTTTGCGCTTAATCTGTGGTTTTTCAGAAGCCTGCATATCGATTGTGTAGGGTTTGGTTTTGGTTTTTCTTCCACCTGCCTGTCAGTTCTCTGAGCTTCTTGGATCTGTGATTTGATGCCTTTCATTATTTTTTGAAATTCCTTAGCCATTATCTTTTCAACAGCACCAGAAAACCATGACATGTGTCACCAGTTTCCTAGAGCTGCTCTAACAAATTGTCACACTTGGTGACTTAAAACAACAGAAATTTCTCTTGGAGTTCTAGAGGCCAGAGGTCTGAAACCAAGGGGCCAAGAGGCCCACCCTCCCTCTGGAGGCACCAAGGGAGAACCCCTCCTCGCCTCTTCCAGCTTCCGGAGGCTCCGGGTTCCCTGGCTCACGGCTGCATCACTCCAGGCTCGGCCTCCCTCCTCAATGGCTTCTCCTCTCCTCTCTGTGTGTCTCTCCTCCATGTGTCTCCTGTGAGGACACTTGTCATTGGATTAAGGCCAACCCAACAACCCAAGATACTCTTACCTCAAGATTCTTAACTTAATTACATCAGCAAAGACCCTTTTCCCAAACAAGGTCATGTATGTAGGTTCTGGGGGGTAGGATGTGAGCATCTCTTTTGTTGGGGCCACCACTTAACCCACCAAAAAATGCTTAGAATAAATTTAACAACATATATGGAAAATCTGTATGTTTAAAATACACTGTGACACACGGATGATAAAAAATCAAAGACGACCAATATCAATGAAGAGATAGACCATGTTCATGTACTGAAGGCTCAGTGCTGCTACGATGTCAATGTCACTGAAGTCAGCTACAGGAATCAAGAAGCTTATTCTAAAAGTTACATGGAAAGGCAATGCACCAGAAAAGGCAAAATAATTCTAAACAAAAGAACAAAATTAAAGGACTCACATTACCTCATTTCAAGACTTAAGGCTAAGCTATAGCAATCACATTGGTGAAAGGAGAGACACATAGATCAGTGGGACAAATAAGGGTCCAGAGAAGGATCCTGGGGATGGAGGGGGAGGGAGTGGACTGATTATAAGGAGGCGCAAGGGAACTTTTGGGATGATGGAAATATTTTATACTTTGATCATGGTGGTGAGGTCATGACTGTATGTGTCTGTCAAAACTCACAAAAGACTTCACTTCTTAAAGTGGTGAATGCTATTATTTGTACATCAGTAAGCCTAACTTTAAAAGATGCAGTTACAACTGAAATGCCCCGAGAAGCCCAACCTGCCCATCACATGACAGCTGCACTTGGCACCACCCCTCACTGCTTCTCCACGACACTGCCAGTGGGCAAAACGCAAAGCTCAAGACCCGACGTGAAGCACGTGAGGTCCACCATTGGTCTGGGGATCACGGCTGCCAAACGCAGAACGCCGGAGTCACATTTCAATACAGTTCAATTCCCAAAGCCTCAATATCCAGTCACCAGCAAATGCCCCCAGGCAGGGTTACCCAAAGAGTGGAGAGCTGCCCAGTGTATGGGACATCAGGCCTCCGCTGCTCAGGGCCCTTGACAGTCATGAGCTGGAGGCTGGCACACACCCGGCTGACAGCCAGGAGGGGCTGCGGTTTTCCTGCAGACATTGTGAGCTGGCTCCACAGAACAACCCCTCTGGTGGGTGGGGTTGTCAACTATTAACACTTGCTCAAGGTAGAAATTTCTCCTTTTCTTTTAATCTCTAACACTGGACCAAGTCCCCTGCCCAGCCTGCTCCGTCAACTAAAACTCTGAAACAGACAAAATCATCTAGGAACAGGTCCATGGCTTGAGTCCGGGCCAAAAAGGGGAAAGGGAGGGGACCCGGTCAGTCCCAAGACCGGGCTTTCTCACCGAGGCCCTCTTTGTACAGACCCAGGGGGGCAACCCATCCAGCTCCTGTCCACCAAGGCACATCACTGTGCTCCCAAAGCAGGGCTGAGTGCAAAGCTGGAAGAAACCCCATGATTTCATCTTTTCAGCTTAATCAATGAGCAAGCTGCTCACCGCCTAGTCTGCTGCAGCTGCAGAGATTCAGACACATTCCCTGGTCTTTGCCTCAGGCCCTTTGGCTTTGCCAATGTGCCCTCATAAAAAGTTAATCAGTGCTTGTGTCTGCCCACCTGCCTGTTTGCTAACCCCGACCTGGTGAGGGTAGCAGGGACAGGACAGCACTCACCCGGGCTCACCCTCACCTCCAGCTTCCCATGTGGAAAAAGGCACGGCTGTTGTCTAAATCACAGAGCAAAAGAAACCTGGCATTGTATTCACCACACGTGTCTGTGGACTAGATATATCATGGCCTTGTTTGCCCTCTAATTTAGGGTTCCAGCCTGGGGTCCAACAAGAGAGGAAACTTCTGGTTCTAAATATAGCCCTGAACCCAACAGGAATTCTGGCTTCTTAAAATCACCTAATTGTTTGGCAATCTTGCCCATGTTCTTCGAAGAACCTGAGCATGGGGTCTGGTTACTGCTACTGGCTTTTATCTAGAGTACAAATGTGCAGGGTGCCCCGACGTGTTCTCCACACAGGCTCCCAAGGAGGGCGGACACTGGGCCCTGCACGGCACAGCCTGTGAACTGAATGAGGATGCGCCATGAGGGTGGGTCAGTAGGGCCCAAGAGCCACCCCTTGACCACAGGCTCCCCCAATAGGAAGCAGGCAGGGTGTCCAGAATTGTGAGGAGATCAAAAGACTCATCTAACATGGAGGATGACGGATCCACCTGCCTGCCACCCCTGGATTCTCATGCAGACCCAGGGCCCCAGGCAGCCCGGCCTACTCTTGTCTCTGTCCTCCCCTCAGAGTGGTCCCTTTGAGGCAGGGACCACAGGCGTCTCTGTCATCCTGTCACGTCAGTGTCACTCACAGGCCTGCCTGGCATGTGGGAGATGCCAAAAGCACAACCGAGGAGCCCCATCTCCTCGCCCTGGCCCGAAGAAATCAAGGCCCTCCAGGGCTATGTCAGCCACCTGGGCCCGGCCCCCAGCAGTCTCCTAGGTATGCCCCTGCCCACAAGAGGGCTGATTTGCAGAGCCACATTTTCCAAAGGGGTGACAGGACTGCCTTGGTAAACAGGAAACAGGGAGTCACCCCTATGTCCAAACATTTTCCCAAGAGAGAGACAGGGGACTGGGAAGGCCAGTCCCACTGAAAGGGCCTCCCTACCAGAGGGAAGCATCGGGAGACAACCGGGAGGGGAGAAGAAGCAACCAGAGTGACCTTCCCTGGGCTGAGGAGACCCCAGGCCCCCCCGCAGGGGCTCTGAGGGAGCAGGAAAAGCCCCGGAGGCCTCCAGGGCTGAGACCCTCTGGGTCACCTGCTTTGTGCACAGCACAGCCCACCCGGGAGCCAGGGCCCAAGTGCCTCCGGAGCACTCTAGAAAGGCACGCGAGCCGACCAGCCGCCTGCCAGCTCCACACCTTGGCGAGTGGCCCCTCGAGGCCACTGGCTTTCTCCGCCATCAGCATTTGCTCAGCTTGGTTCCATGAACGCTGCTGAGGTGCCTCTGCATGGGGCACTGAGTACTTTAGGGTCCCCTATGCCTGCCAGGAGACACCGACCCCAGGCACCCTGGCAGTAAGATCAAGGCTCTGATAAAGCCCAAGTGCTCACTGTACATTTTTAAAAATTAAACTGTTTTGAACTAGTTTTATTAGACTTAGTACAGAGTGCATCTGTACATCCCTCCCCAGGGACACTGGCATACCTAACCATCGGTACAACGATCAGACCAGGAAATTAATGCTGGGACAAGACCACTAGCCAAACTAAGGAGCTTCATTGGTTTTTCTACTGATGTCTGTGGTCCTGTCATTCTAGAATCCTTCCCAGGACCTTGCGCTGCACAGTCATTTCGGCTGCACATCCTTCTGTCTGCCTCAGCTCTCCCTTGTCCTTCGTGGTCTTGATGCTTTTGAAGAGTACTAATCAGGTATGCTTTCCAATGTCCCTCAGTTTGGGACATTTTTGACAGGAACACCACACACCCACATGCATGACATCACGGAACAGGGTTGACGTGTAGCGCTGACCTTCATCAGTGGTGATGCTGACCCTCTGCCAGGTTTCTCCACAGCAAAGTTATATCTTTCCCTGTGCAGTTGATCTTGGGGGAGTGTGGCTTTTTAAAAAGAATGTGTTGCTGTCATTACAAATTCTGAGTTGTCAGCTAGCCTGCTTATGGCTGCAGCTGCCCCACAGACGAGAGACATCTAATGAAGACAGGCAGCGGAGCCGATGTCTCAGGAAGACGCCGGAGTTCTCGGTGACAAAGAGGAACAGTAGCAGTTTATTTATAGATCCACTTGAACACAGCTCATTGTAACTAGTGGAGCTGAACTGTTAAACCCTGGAACAAAGGCTGGCTATTTTAAGCTCTCCTTGCACTTAGTTCAATGGAGAGTGTTGGAGACACCGACCACACCCAGCATCACTCCCAAGCTCAGCAATTCATGTTTCGTGCAGCATCCCAGGACATGGGCAAAGCCTGGTGAGAGAATCACAACTGGCTCTGGCTACCATGCAGAGGTGCAGGCCCTGCCAGACCAAAGCCCTCACACTCCAAAGGAGTCGGCAATGGTGTGTCCCACGGGGGTCTCACAGCCTTCCTTCCCTGGAAAATGAAGCTGCAAACAGCTGTTGTGAAGCAACCTTACCTCACCTCTCTCTGTTCCTCCCCGAGGCTGCAAAGAGGGACCGCAACCCCCAGCGGTGCCTGCCCAGGACCGATGGCAGCAGCTGCCCTGTGGCAGCCAGAACAGGGCATCCTGGAGCTCACAGAACTTGACTGTCCTGAGGCCAGTAGGAGGTGGACCCGCAACGCTCTCCTGTCCAGTCCAGCTGCAGCTCGAAGCCTGGTGCCACCTCTGCATGCATCAGGACCACGGAGGGGAGGGGAGACTTGTCTACAGTGTGGAAAACTGTGGCATGATGCAGAAATGTGAATATGGACCAGGATTTGATGTTATGGAATCACTGATTTTGCTGGATATAATAGGAGCACTGCAGTCACATAACAAAGAAAAGTCCTTATTTAGGGTAAAACAATATATCTGGAATTAAACAAAAATGCTCCAATTCTTCCAAAGAAATGTGGGGGAGATGAGTAAAATAAGACTGGTAAGATGTTGCAGCTAGGAAAAGGGTACATAGAGTTCGTCATATTACTGTCACTGCGTTCCGTGCTAGCTTGAAAATTTCCACTATGCAAAGGTGTTCTTAAGAAAATAAAGCTCCCAGTCGGCTGGACTGAGCAGTGGAGCTGGGTCATGGAGGTCCCCTACCCTGGTGGCCCAGCGTCTCCAAGGACAGGAGCAGGATGGGTCTGAATGTTTGTTCAGATCAGCCTCAGGCACTGCCACATGAAACCCCTGATGGCACCAAGAGCATTCAGTGAACCCTGCAGTCATGTCCAGACCTTCAAAGAAACTAATTTTAAGATAATCTCCACGGAAACCATCTATTCTGATTTTTTCCATGGTAACCAATGAGAACATAAACACAAGCATTATCCAACACCCTTGCACCACATGGGCAATGCCGCCATCCAATCTGGAAAACAGAAGCTACAAAGGACTTTTTTCCATAGGAAGTGAAAAGCAGTACTGAAACTTCTAGTCCCAACATGCAGCCCCTCCACTGCCCACACCCCATGCCACCTGCCCCTAGACTAACCAGCTGGCCAGAAAACGGTTCCCTCCAAGTAGCCTGGGACTGTCAGAAATGTCAAAAGGAAGGAGTCAGAGTCTGGCTCTAGCCTCACACACTCAACCCCGCTGCCCAGAGGCAGCCACGTGTCTAGTGAGCTGACTTCCTTAGCGCTCTGTGCTCAGACATGCGCTAGGCACCACGGGGCAGCCCAGGCCCCAGCCTCCCGGGAGACAAGTCTGACTGCAGGAGAGGGGACTGCTGCTAGTGAGAAGCCAGTCCAAAGCCCCCACCCAGGACTCCCTGATTCTTAGCATAGCACAGGATCAGAACCCCAGTCAAGCCCAGCCCTGTGTAGTGCATCCAGACAGAAATGTGGAGCAGGAGGGTGGCTGGAGCCTCACCCTCGGGTCAGACAGGGCTGGCTATCCCGGTCTCCTCCTCCTGGGGACAGTTCTGGCACTGAGGCCCTGGGGGTCTTGGGCGCCCTGCCCTGAGGAATCACAGGGTAGGGAAGGAAGAGAGGCCTGTTTCCAATCACCTCACAGATTTGCTTTTGCATCTGGGAGCACGGAGGACCAGGGTCTCTCATCAGGGAGCACAACCAATACTTGCCAGGGTCTAAGCCCCGCTGGACCTCACAGACACGGCCTGCAGGGAGGAGGCAGCCCTGGAAGTGGTCCCGGTCAGACCCTCCCCACTCCACGCTGCCCCCAGCCCAGCGGGCTCTGTACCCGAGTCACCTTGCCTGGGCAGGGGCTCCTCAAGCTCTCAGAGCAAGGAAGAGGGGCATTTTAGAATAGCTAAAGCTTGGCGAGCACCTGCCATGTGCCAGACACAGTTCCAAGTGCCTGCCTGGCACGAGCCGCCTTGAGAAGTCTCACAAGGGAAGGCCCAGTGTCTCCCTGTTTGACGGGAGTGGAGAGAAGCCCTCGGCCCCAGAGCTCGGGGTCACTGTCTGAACTGGAGGGCAGCCGGCCCCAGGAACACAGGAAGCGGTTTTCCATTTTACTGAGCTATCTACGATTCTGCATTCTTCCCCCCACACCACCACCACCACCACCACCACCGGGCATTGCCTTCCTTCCAACTGCATAATGGGCTCTGAGATGTTTGGAAGCAGGGCAAGAATAAGTCAGAATAAATGCATCTTTGCTAGTAAAAGTGGTTTAAAAATGTTTCTGGGACTGCAGTCAGTCTTGAGGGGCAGGTGCCAGACCCAATGTCAGCCACCACACGGTAGTCCTGCTGCCTCAGGGACAGGCCCCAAAGCAAGGACAGAAGCGGGGAGGGAGCACCTGCCTGGGGCGCGCAGAGGGGCCTGCACCGCGGCACAACCCGAGCTGGGACCAGACCCTTGAAAAAACCATTGCAGGTAACTCGAGGGGCCCCCGCACAAGCCCCCTGGGAGGCACTCGGCTGCCCAGGGAGACCTTCCATTCCGACCTCCCTCCACCCGCAGCGTGTCCCGGGGCAGGACGCACAGCTCCCTGCCCACCCTCAGCCCAGAGGCTGGGCTGCAGTCCTTCCTCTGCAGCCTTCCAGACAGAGAAAGCTCCCAGCCACAGCCCTGAACCTCTCCTTATCACAACTCAGCCAAGAATAGAGGGAAAATGGAACCCATTATTCTCATTTTGAAGGGCTGGGAAATGGTTTGTGCTTTCCAATATGAAATGTGCCTAAAAATAAGCTGTGAATTTCAAGCAGAGGTTGAAAATAGCTCTGGCAGCAAAAGCTCTATTCAGAGTGGGCTCGCGGTGGCCTTCATTTCAGGAGTGGGAGTGGAGCTCCGCAGTCAGGGCGGGGGTCCTGGGCAGGGGCTTTCTGGGGCAGAGGGCCTGTCACAGGCTCACGGGCTGCCCTTGTCACCATCTGCTGATGGGTGAGCAGAGCAGGCCGTGCAGGACCCAACCCTGGCTTTATACTGCCATACTCTAATAAGCTCAGCGTCAGAAGTTCAAGACCCAACACCTGGCCCAATGGCTTCCTAAAATCCCCAAATGCCTAGGTGTGTCTCATGTGGATTTAGGGCCCAAGGCCCAGTGTGTAGACAGAGCTGGAGAGGGAGCTGGAGAGCTGGAGAGCTGGAGAGCTGGTTATTAGATTTAAGAGCCTCTGGGGCACAGGTGCTGCTCATGGGCTCTTTGAGAAGCCAAGCCACCCTGGCCAGCCCCCACCCAGTGACCAGGTACCATCCCAGAGCCAGGGAAGCCCGCAGGTGGGAACGGCAGAGCACTCCAACTCTGAGTGAAAAGACCAAGTTGCTAAAGGTCTTTTTTGTAATTTACCATTACCTCCAGAAGATTCCAAAGTTTGACAGGCCAAGTGACATTCCTATAAAACGGGCTTGTGTTAGAAATGGAGGTGAGAGACCCAGGCCACACCTGGACCAGTGGAGCCAAAAGGAGTTCTGCCCTCAGCTCAGGGTGGGCCACATGCCTGCTCTGCCCGCTGCGCAGACACCCAGGCCCACTCCCCACACTCCTTGCTCCTGGTGGGGAGGGCAATCGTCCCCGGGAGGTATTTGGCAGTGACTGAAGGCATTTTTGGCCACCAAAACCGCTGGTAGTGGAGTGCTCCTGGCATCAAGTCCCCAGAAGCCAGGGATCCTGCCGAGCACAGGACAGCCCCTGCAGGAAGATTCACCTGTCCCAAAGAATCAAGAGGGCCAAGGTTGAGACCCTGGGCCACTGAAAGGGCGGGGTGTCCCCACTCACTGCACCTGGTCATGGCTGCAAGCTCAAGGCTCCCTGGGGAGCTAGGACACCCTGGCCAGCCATGGTCAATCACCAGGCACTACCTCAGCACCAGAGAAGCCCTTGGACAGGAAGGGCGAGACCACACCCAACAGCTTCCCTTCCCGCCCCAGGAAAACCTAGCCACTGAGCAGTGCCACGCCGGCTGGCTTTCCTCAGTTTGGGAAGATGACAAAATCCCGTGGATGATGGCAGAGTGTGAATGCACTTAATGTCACTCAACTGTATACTGAAAAATGGTTAAGACTGTAAATTTTATCTTAAGTAGATAAGGTAGAACACTTAGCTCTCATCTCGGCCTGGGTGCGATGGTGATGGGGGCCCCTATGTCTGTTCAGTCTCCAGGGGCTTGTGACAAATGAGGGAAGCGCCCTCACAGAAAATGACTCTAGGATTAACAAGTCTTCAGTGCATGGGTCAGCAGAGGACACCTACACGGCACACAGGGTCCACAGAGCCTGCCACAGGGTATGCCCGGGCCCAGCATGGAAACAGGCCTGGGAGAAGGGGGTGCTGTGCCCGGACCACATGGCCAGGGTTCACGCCGGCTCTCTGACTCTGGAGCCTATACCGTTCCCGCTACTTGGGCCCCAACAGGCCTACTGTGGGCTCACAGGGCACAAGTGGTTTCCCTGAGCCCTACTGAGCTGTAGCCCCACTGTGCCTGCTCTGCCCTGCTGCCCTCGCCGACCCCACATGCCTTGCCCTAGATTATCAAGGCCCACAGCTCCAGGAAGCAAGGGTGCCCACACCCCGTCCCTGCGTGGGACTCAAGGCACAAGACACAGCTTGTCCAAGGAGCTTTCCTAGCGACCATAAGGGAAGGGGCCTGGCGTTCTCCCCTCGCGGGTGATTCCTAACCGTTCTGAAGAGGCAGGTAGCGGCGCCCACCCCTGCAATGAGAGGAGCTGCCGGGCAGCCTCTGCACCCTGCAGGTTGCAGCTTAGTCAGCCTTGCTCACAGCAGCGGCCCGGTGAGCCCCCAGGCCCAGGAGCCTGGGCAGGTGACTAAGCCCCAGGTGTGTCATCTCAAGTGAGAGCAGCGGCTGCACCCACTCTGCCCGCTGAGGGAAGGAACAGGGCAGTGCATTCAAGGCCTGGCTCAGAGTAAGTGTCCAACCGATGGGGAGCCCCAGGGGCAGGGCCCTCAGAGGACCCCAGCCCTGTAGCTGGGAAGAGGCCTTCCTACTGGAAGTTGAAATGGCAGCAAACAGAACGCCAGGCAACCTGATCATCCCCCAACAAACCCGAAGCTGAGAACAAGCCCCTCACTAGCAAATGCGGAAGGAAGGCATACACATCCCTCGGCCAAGGGAAATCCTTGGAGGAAAAGCCTGAAGTCCCAACCTGGGCCACGCCCAGAATCTGCCCCAACACACAGGACAGGGGCGTGGATGTGGGGGTGTCCCTCTGCTGAAGCCGAAGAAAGCCTGGGATGGACTCAGGCTTCCTGGCTCTATTCCGGGCCAGCCTTGACTCACTGGGGGCCTCGGGTGAGCCGCTTCCTGTTGTTCAGACCAGCTCCCATGGGTGGCAGGGCCACACTGCCTCTAGGGTCCAGGAGGGAGAGATTTGAACAGCCTTTGGCCACTGGAGCTCAAAAGCCTCACACTCCACATCCTTGGCTTCAGTGCTTATTTCAGCCAAAGACCATGCAACCTCAGTCAACGATCCCTTATCAATTACCAATTTCCCTTCAAATATTTATCAAAAAATATTGTTAACCATTTTAATTCAGGAACACTGAATGCCCTTTTACCAACAAAGGTACTAAAAATGGCTTGTGGTTGAGGAACTTCCTTTTTATGGTTAAAAAAAAAAAACACAGGAAGTGAAGCAACAGGGCTGGGCCCTTCCCGTCTGTCCCAGCTTGGCTCAGGCCCTGCACCCTCTAGGAACTCTGCGTCGCAAGCCCTGTGGCCCAGGGCTCAGCACAGACACGTCCTTCCTTTCCTCAGGCCTCAACCAACCAGAGCATGACCCACACAAACACACCCCCGCCAAGTGGCACGGGCCCTGGGCACCCAGCATCTACGCTAGCAGCCGCTTCCCATCACGTTTGTTCATTCTAGATCTGAAAAAAGCACAGTGCCTAAGTATTATTTGGTAAATGCCAAGACAGCACGAGCCCCTTCCCCACGCCTGGCCTAAGGGCCAGGCCCCGCATCCCCAAGCCTGCTGCTGCTCTCCACAGCCCAGCCCACCAGTCAGGGCTCGGGACTCACCTGCTGAGCCACTTACCAGATTCCCAGAGGGGCCGGCCAGCACGGCTGGGGGCCTCTGTGCTCTCCTGACTTCTCCACAGTCAATGTCAAAGTTACTCTTCCAAACCATCACCTGCCAAGACCAAAAAGCACAGAGTCAGGGCAAAGAAACCTCTCCCTGGCCAGTCCTCCTTCACGGCGAAAACGGGCCCAGAGGCCTCCCCCAGAGCTCTGGGCCAGGAGCAGGACTGTGGCCCCACCTGATACCCACCTCCCTGGAGGGCAGGTTGTTTGGGACAGGCCTTGAGAAGATGTGGCCGTGCCACCAGGATGCACCATCCTGTGTGCCATTGCCAGGCCTCTGCACTTGCTGGTCCCCTGCCAGGGTGTCCAGGCTCCAGGGTCCACCTCCCCAGAGGCCTTCCCTCCTTCCAGCTTTGTCACAGAATCAGTCCTTGGCCACACTCACCACCTGTCTTCCCACTAAAATGGGAGCTCCTGAGGGTGGCCTTGGCCTGCCACACCATGAGAAGTGGTTAACGCACACATTCAAGCCCAGACACTGGGGTCGAGATCCTAGCTCCACACAACAGGGTGGCTCCCTGTGCATTAGTTTCTTCATCTGTGCATAGGGACAATCCCAGTGCCCACCTCACCAGGCTCAGCACCCACACCGCGCCTAGGAGTGTCGGTGAACACACCCATCATCCCCATCCACACAGGACCTCACGCTGAGGCTCCTCCACAAAGCGGCGAACTGCCTGCTGGGAGCAAGAGCGACCCCTGCTGGAGAGTGCCAGCCATGCGCTTGCTCTTCCAGGGTCACTTCCAGGATGACAGCACTTGTGGAACAGGGCCAGCCGTCAACTGAGGCCACAGAAAAGCCACTGTACCCATACAAACAGAAGCCCCAACATGGCCTGGATGCCTTCCCCACTGGACGCAGCCAACAGCCCAGTTCTCTGGGAGGGCTCCTCACCACCCCGGAGCAGCAGACAGCTCTCCACCCCCCAGTGATGGGCACTAGGATATCTCCTTGGTCCCCTTGCAGAGCACCACATACGCGCTGCTCCCGGCATCCTTGTGGAACTGTGCGGTCTAGCTGCGGACCACATGCCTGGAGCAGAAGGGCTATCAGGAAACAAGAGGAGCCAACTTCTCTCCAAGAAAGGTCTCGGAGCAGGAGTAAAGGCCGTCAGGGAGCTGAGGGCCCGGAGGACAGAATCCCTGCTTCCTGCCAGGCTGTGTCTTGTGCCACATGAGTTTCCCTTCCTGTGACTCTGTGCGGCATGACACCGCCATCCAGTTTCCCTTCTATCATCTCACTTCTAAGCAGCCAGCCAGGCTTCCACACCAAGGCCCAGCCCAGGGCCTCCCCTTCTTCCGGGGAGTGCAAGACTGCTGCCGGTGTGGGAAAACACCTCCTGTCTCCCATCTAGGCTGTACTGCTCGCCTAACAGAGATGCAGCCACAATTGGTCCGTGGGGCTGGGGCGGGGGCTCACTGGAGGCTGGTGGGACTTCCCCGGGCTGGGCAGAGCTGTGAGGTCCAGCATCAGTGGGGTGAACATTGCAGACAGCCCACCAGGTCAACAGCGGCTCCAGCAGCCACCCCATCACTGCCTCAGGGAGATGCAGTTCACGTGGGAAAGTGGAGAAAGGTTTCTGCCAGGTGGGATCTTCAATGCCCCAAAGCCTCCCAGGTGCCTGGCAGGGAGCCCACTTGGGGACAAGCACTAGCAGTCTAGGTGGGAGGCGCCTGGACTGACAGGCAGAAAGCCTCAGTGCAAGGGCTAACAAAGCAGGAGGGGACCTTCTCACGTCACCTCCCTGCAGCCACGGAGTCGGAACAGGCTGGCCCCACAAAGAGAGCAAGAGCAGGCCGGGGAGCCCAGGGCAGCAGGGATGGAGCGCAGGCCTCATGGCGGGCTCCAGGCTGAGACCTGTGTGGCCAGGGCCTGTCCACAGGGCGGGCATGAGGCTACGTGGGGTGTGCACGTGTTGCCCACATTACCGGGCCGCAGTGGGTATCCAACAGTTACCTAATTACTCAGTTATAGTCAGGAAAAAGAAATTACTGGGAAGCTTTGTCTTAACTTCTTCATGGCAATGATAGCTCAGACTCCTTACAACCCAGGCTGGCTTAGCCAGGGGTCAGCCCTGCAGGAGAACTGCCTGGGAGGCAGGGGCCTGGGGTCTGAGCGCTCCACCCCATCCTCAGCCTCAATGGGGGAAGCTGGTGACACCCGGCAGCCCAGACGTGTGCACCACCTGCCCTGCTCAGCCCAGCATCAGTGGGGACCACTCCTTACTTACCTGCTCATCAGAGCCTCCAGAAGCAAAATACTCCCCTGTTCTTGAAAAGGCAACAGTGGTGGCTGGACCCTATAGGAGAACACACCAGAAGAGCACCAAAGGTCACTGCAAAAGGAATCAGAAGCTCCTGGCTTAGCAGCGGCAGGGAAGGGCTGAAGGCCTCATTTGGCCCACGGCCACCCCCAGCCTTTGGCCAAGGGACCTGTGGTGGCCAGACCTGAGCGCCACCGCTTCCGGGCAGAGGGGGATGTGCAGGACAGTCCATGCTGGCAGCCTGCTGAGCTGGCATCACCACCCCCACTTCCCAAGAAGCTGGAGGTTGGAGGGGTACACTGACTTGCTCCAGGCCCAGCACTGGGACCAGAAGTCGGTCCCCTGACCCAGGCCCTGCTTCTCCCACACACCCAGCAGCTGACCAAAGAAGTGTAGAGCCCCAGGGGGGGCCACTGGGCAGAGAAGCACCATGACACATCCCGCTAACGTGCATGTCATTATCCTTATGCTCAGGCTTTGGGAGGAGATGTGCCCACTCTGGCATCCCAGCTGCTGAACAGCCACATGACTATTCAAAGGTTGATGCCAGGCCACGCTCTGAGGGATTAGAGGAGGGCAGCATGTTCTCCCAGTAAAGAGGGGGCTCTTCCCCACAAGCATGAGCTCCATCCCAGAAAGGTGCACACAGAAGGATCTGCGCAGCACACCGCCACCGACCAGCCATCTCTTCCTCTTTGCCGGCTTTTAGTACAGCGGCCCTGGCGTTCCCCAGGCAGAACCAGATAAAAGATCAAAGACATTCTCTCCCAGATGAGGACAGCATGGACATGTCACAAAGGCCACCACAGTTCCTCCAGACCAGCACAGGGAACAGCAAGAGAGCCCCAATATGAGGAGCCTCGGGTAGTGGGGCTGATAGGAGCAGCAGCACACAGACAAGAGGGGTGCTGGGCAGCACCTTCCAGTCAGTGCTAGCGATGACCGA
The DNA here is from genome assembly GCF_030020395.1 of Manis pentadactyla. Taxonomy (NCBI): domain Eukaryota; kingdom Metazoa; phylum Chordata; class Mammalia; order Pholidota; family Manidae; genus Manis; species Manis pentadactyla. The sequence continues at coordinate 234,120,071 of NC_080019.1, read as the reverse complement.
CAAGCTGTGGGCAGGAAAGGGGTCCTGAGGCCACGGAGCATGGTCCCAAAGAGGCAGGCGGAGCTGCCCCGGGGCCTGGGCCCACCCACATGTCCCTAATCTATCATGCTCCTCCCCCGCCAGGGGCCCGTGATGGCAGGGACAGGAAGCGCCAGGCCAGCCAACGCAGGGCACTCCGGCTGGCTCAGTCACTCCCCTGGACTAACCCACCGACTCTTCAGCATGCTGTCTGCATGTCTACCCTGCCTGAGGGCGATGAGCCCAAGAGGGCAGAGCAGTGCCTGAGAGGCCTAACCAGTGCCTCGTGCGGCACCTCTAGCAGCTGGGCCCCAGGGGCTGGGAACCACAGCAGCCGGAGTCCTGTGCAGCCACCCAACAGGACGAAGGAGACTCGTTCTTGCTGGCGGGAGCAATATGCATTACATCAGTGCGTGTGAGATGCAGCTGCGAGGCATCGGGGCTGCCTGTGCAGGGCCTGAGTGCAGGGTGGGGGCAGAGCGTGCGTCACTCCAATTCCCTTTCAGGGGGACGGCAACCAAGGCTTAACGGACCTGGGGGCTGCAATCTCAGGTGACCTTTCCTTCGTTCTTGGAAGTCTTTGTAATTTCCCAGCCTTTTGAGTTTTTTTAACAAGTATATGGCACTGCTGCCCTAACAGGAAAATAAAACAACAAGCTAGCTTCATTCTGAGGAAAAGCAAATCAGGCAAGAGAGAGAAGAGGAGAGCGTATGTGGCGTGTCAAGGCAGCTGGGCCCTCTGCCCGTCCAGAGGCCAGCAAGGGAGCTGCCCCCCAGGAAGGCACAGCAGCTACGGGATGAAATACTCGTGGATCGGCCTCCTTCCCTACTGTCACTCAACCACCAGATGCCCAGGTGGGAGCAAGATGTTGGAGGCCAAGTGGCAGCACACTTAGAGAATGTGACTCAGCAGGGCGGCCAGGACCAGAGGGCGGTGCGGGGGGGCCCCCCAGGTCAGAAGTGCTACAGCCTCCCCAGAAAGCTCCAAGTGCCAGGCAATTCTGGGGAAGGCGCCCGCAGTCCTCCCCGACAGACCCTGCTTCCAGAGGCCCGCTCGGCTCCCGTGCCAGGCACCTCGGTGCTCCTGGGAAGAGCGGCCTTCCACAAAGACTCCTGCCCACCTACCCAGGGCCCAGGAAGGCAGCCCAGGGCACCCAAAGAATGGTGGGCCCTGGGCGCTGTGAGCTTGCCGAGCTCTTCTCTTTGTCCACGTTCTTTCCTCAGGCTCCTGCATTGGGCTCTTCAGTGATTTCCAACCTCTCTTGGCTTTAAGTCGCATCACTGGGGGCTCCAAACTGGCCTCTGATTACCACCTTAGACAGATCCCTGAAGTGCCCCACAGGCTGTATCTTCACTGTCACTCACCACCAAGTGCTGAGTTCCACTGCAGTTTTCCCTTCAACCCTGCAATCTTTAGGAATGCCTTCTAGTTTCCAAATCTCAGGGCCTGGGCGCGCTGGTGTCTCTGAGGCCACCCTGGCTGCACGGTAGCTTCCTCCTGTTAGTTAACTAGTCACTCTTGATGCCTAGCTCACCAGCTTAGGGCAGGGGTGCTGCCGAGTCATTTCTTCCCACAGACAAGCCCGGGGACCTCTGCAGCAACTCCTGGTATGACTCTGGGCATTACCTCTTGGCAGGGCCTCCCTCAATGTGAAGCCCACCTGCCCCGATCTCCAGAGGTGCCCACCTGCCTGAGGTCCTGACCCTCATCGGGCTCCAGGCCTGGCCCACTGGCAGGGACACCTCACAGGCTCAATCAGGCCCTTCCTCCCTCCCTCTCTGCTTCTGGCCTGTCAGTCTTTCATGAGATGACCCTGCTTGACCATCACGAGTGCCGGACGCAGCCTGGCTTCCTGCTCCACTCTCCCTCCAGACCTAGCTGCACTTGGCCCTTGAGCTTGGCTGGACCCACACTCAGTCACTTCACCACACCCACCTCTGCCTTGCCAACCTCCAGTCCCAAGGGACCTGCACAGTCTGGTTTCATCACTCTTAAACGGCAAGTGTCAATGGAGAGAATTTAAAAAACAAAGGAGTGTTCAGTGCTTAGACCCCGTAGCCCCTGCAGCTTGGCCAGACCTCTCCACTGTCTTCACCCCTCACCTGACTCCCTGAGGCCCCTGCATGCCTGAACTTTGACCGCTGTGTCCACATAGCTGTGCTAGCAAAGGCCCAGGTGGGTACTCCCACCCATCAACCCCTTGCAAGGGTTTTGAAATGCTTTTCACTGGCTGCCAGCAAATAAATAGGAATGTTACACGACATGCCCAAGTCAGAGGTAAAAGAAGAGTGGCCATCAAACAGACACGGACACCAAGGCCTGAGAGGCCTCGGGTGTGGGTGCTGTGGCCTCTGACCCCTGTGCTCAGGCAGAAAACAGCAATCCAGCCCAGAAGACCGCTTCTTCCGCAGCCCCCACCACCACCCAGGGGGGCCTCCCACACCCGCTTACCAGAGGCTGCCGGGGGCTGCCTATTGTGTCCTAGGGGTGGCCCCGTGCACAAGGAGTGGCCTCTGGGAGGAGCTGCTGCCCAAGAATGCCGATGCTCTTTCCCAACCACGGCCGAGGACACCTACTCCCAGCCCCAACCCTGGGTTGCTGGCCGGGGACAGAGGGCCAAGCTGGCCTCCTGGTTACCTGGGTCAGAGCCAATGAGCTCCTTTCCCTCTTGATATCCCTTCACCTCTCCCAGGAGGTACCCAACCATCCAAGCCAGGTCTGAGCCTCCCAAGCATCGAAGGAATTCCCCAGGATGAAAGGGCCCCCCAACAGCTGCAGAACACTCCAAGGAACGAGGGATGAGGCTCACGTGCCCCCAAGCCCCTCTGCCACACTGCCGCCCCTCCTCCTCGCGGGCTGGCCCCCGCCTACACTGGCATGGCCGCTCCCAGGACCATCGGTGGACCCCATGCTCTGAGCCTGTGATGTCAGGACAACCAAGCCTCCAGCACAGGCCTGGGCGCAGACAGCAGCCCTAGTCTGGGTTTCTGGGACCTCAGCAATGGCTGCTCACTGCACTGGGGGTCAGCTGGGGCCACGTGGAACCATGTGCCATGGGTTCCTGTGCAGTTCAGTCGCTCCGCAGTGACACGAACACTAACTGCACAGCCACAAACACCAGATTTAACTCCCACCCACAACCCGCCCACCATCCTCTCCCAAATAGCTCTGGGGACTTAAACCAAATGAGCATGGCTCGAGATTATGTTTCAAAAAATACAGAAAAATAAATCTGGATTTCTAGCACACTGCCCCCTCACTTGCTACACAGAGCCATGGGGGCCTCGCTCAGGGCACGAGGCTTGAATGGCAGCTATAGCTGGTAAGAAAGCCCTTCCCTGGCATCCCCTGCAGCCAGACACCCCAAAGCCTGTCCCGGATCCAGCAAGCTGTCCTGCTCAAATCCCCACAGCAAGACATTCAGAGCCTTGTGGAGGGCACTGGCACCTTGTGAAGCCAAGTGCCACCCTCCAGGAGTCAGGCCCTGGAGAAGATGACCCAATGGGCAGAACCAATAAGGGGCAGCAGGCCAAACCTGCTCAGGGCAGCCGGTGGGGCACACACATGTGGGTCGAGGGAGTCACAGCAGCCACCCACCAGGGCACAAGTTTCAGGTGCTGTGTGACAACAGAAGCCAAAGCAAGAGGATGTTCTGGGAGAGATGACAGAACCACAAACAAAGTAAAAACCCAGATCAGCCCTTGAAAGACCCCACCCATGGGTGAGTGGGAGCTGGGGAAATGGGGATCCCCATCCTGGAGAAGGAGAAGCCAATGGTGATGGTGCCGTGCCCATCAACTAGGGTCAAGTCATCAGAGCCCCCTACCATGGCTTCATTTTCCCAGCACACACTGCCTGCCCACGCATGGTGCCAGCACCAAGCCCGTAACAGAAACAAAAACAGCCTTTCACCCACAGTATGGGATCATTTTCCAGGGGATGAAGGGGTCCTAATCTGTGAGGACCTACTGTGTGGGGAGCTGGGTGACACAGACACATCCTTGCCCATTAGGAGGCAGATACAGGAGTGTTCTTACGGGTGAGAAAGGCTCAGCAAGGTCAACATCGTGCCCAGTATCACAGGGTAGTAGGCACAGCTGGACTCTGACCCCAACGCCTATGCCCTCTCCTCCCACTATAGTCTCTTAGAGCTCAGAACACATCACCCGTGGTTTTCCCAAACTAGGACCAGGAGGGTGAGAGCTGGTCATTCCTGCAAACACTGGGGTGTTTCCTCAGGAGGCTGGGCACCGGCACCCACCAGACAGGCTGTGTGAGCCCTCCCACCAGCCGCCCCTCAGCCTAGTCCCCACGTTTCCATGTGCAACAGCAGCCATGCAGCATGTGGTTTAACTCCTGCAGGACTATGGAAACAGGTCCCCTCTGTGCGTGCTGCTGCCCAGCCAGGAATGGCGAGGGCTCTCAGGCTGAGGAGGCAGCCATTCCAGAGCCCTCCCAAAGGAGAACAAGCCCTCGGCGACTGCTGGGGTGCACCTGTCTGCATGACGTTTCTGGGTATAGCTGCTGCTTCCTGGTTTCCAAATGCCCCCAGTTATAAAACCCAAACTGGTTTCGGGGTTGTCTAAATAGCTGGCTTGCCAAAGAGCTAACAAAGGGGGCTCCCCAGCAGCTCACATCAAGGGCAGCAGTCCCCCCACCCCAGCGGCCATGTGTTACACTTAAGTGTATCGGTCCCTGGGGGGACAGGCCGCTGGTCCTGTACATCAAACGTGGTTCTAACGGGGAGGACGAGAGTCACCATGGGCTGAGGGCAGCAAGCAGCCACTAGGTCCTAAGGAAGCAGGAAAGGCCTATGACCCTACACCAAGCCATGGCCAACGCCCCCATGTGCCCCACCTCAGTGGGCAGTGGGATCCGGAGAGCCTTGGGCTAGACACCTCACATCTGGCTGCCAGCCCAAGACACACATGCACCCAGGGCCTCCCCCAGCCTCGAGAGCCCATCCCCACTCTCCACCCTGCCTGCCCCCTGGTCACAGGTGGAGGGGGGACAAACTGAAACGCACTGGTCCCAGCCTCCTGGCCCACTTGGGTGTGGAGGTGGCATCCCAACAGGAGACACTCTGATGCCTACTCGCAGCAAGAGACAGCTCACACCTCCTGGGGGTGAGGCCCGCATCCAGGCCAGCTGCCAGGAAGCCGCAGGCAGCCCACCTCACCACAGCCTGCCCGCCCAGGGAGCCCAGGCCCCCAGATGCCCTGGCAAGGCCACTGAGAGAGGAGCTCCCTTGATTCAATCCCAGGCATTCTCCAACTAATGTGCAGGGAGACCTCCTTCCTTCATGCCTGCCTCTGTGAGACACCTGCTGTTTCTGTCTCTAGAGGCGTCAGTCTCTGCAGAACCCCAGGAGGCCCCGATGGCATTTCAGGGCATGGCTTCCAGGTTCTGCCCAACCGCCGGATCAAGGGACACCTGAGGTCACAAGGGGACAGATTCCACTTGGCCCCCGGGGGAGGTCTGCCAATGATGTCCAGACCGCCTCCAACTTAACTCCTGTCCTCCCTCCTCAGCTACAGCACCAGGCCTGGCACCTCTGCTGGAGGCCACAGGCCTTGTGGGCAGCAAACCTGCTTCTGCATCTCACCCCACTGCTCAGGATATGAGGGGATGCAGGAACCACCCCCAGTGGGCTCCAAGGGCAGGGCCACCTCAGGTGAACCCAGCCCTGAACGGGTCTCTGGCCACTGCATGCCGCTCAACACCAGGCTGGCGTCCTCACCTGATGCCCGTGGAGCGTGTAGAGCAGCCGGCCCTCCATGAGGTCCAGGATCTTCAAGGTGGAGTCACTGGAGGCCGTGATGAGGTAGTTTCCAGACGGGTGGAACGAGAGGGCATTCACCGCTGCACTGTGCACTAGGGAGAGGACTTCGATCAGGCACTGGCTGGAGGCCCAAGAGCCCAGCTGCAGCCTCAAGGCAGGTGACTGAGGCCAGTGGAGGCTCAGCACAGGGTGGCTGCGGCTCAGAGGAGCCCTGGGGACCCCCAAGGATTTCCTAGGAGAGCAGCCTAGGATTCTGTCCTGATCGAAGGACAGAGGGAGACTCAGCCCGAGCCAAAGGCAGACAGAGGAGAAGGCAGTGCAGGTGGGAGCACATGTGGCAGGCCAGACGCATCCAGCGATCCCTCCACCTGTCACCACGCTGAGCAGCTGAGCAGCTGAGCAGAGCAAACCAGAGTGCTCAGCCTTGGGCTCAATCTGTCTTCCTCATTGCTACTTAGGGAAACCAAATAGAAAACAAGACCCTTGAAATGTCAAGACGATGCCCCTGCATGTGGGGGCAGGCGAGCAACGGCTGGCACCCTCAGGAGCCACGCAGGCCTGGTTCCAATCCCAGTCTCCCCAAGTCCTCCCTGTGACCCTGAGTAAGTACCTTGCCACACTGAGCCTGTCTCTCCTTCCCTATTATACGTGGCACCCAAGTGCTGGGGGTTCAGAGGCTGCTGCCAGGCTAAGCCTGTGAGGCCTCTGCACAGAGGGAGCCCTCGGGCACCCTCTGCTGCCCCCAGCATCCCGTGCAGGCCAGTCCTGTGATTTTACCCATGCAGTGGCTCAACCCCACCCATGACACTTTCCCCACTGCCTCAACCCAAGCCCCACTGTCCATCCTGGTGTCTCTTACTCTCCAAGATCTGGCCCTTCCACCCCTTGCTCCCCATGGGCCTGGGAGACTTGTCCATGTCTTCCCCTGACCTTGAAGCTCCCTGCTCAGGGTCACTTGCCCACTGGGGCCCCCTGATTGTCCTGAAACACCATGAGTTGCTGGGCAGCATGCTCTTCACAGCAGGCTTGCGTGTATGTACAGCTGGATTCGGGGCTGGGTCTCTCCCAAGACCACATGCTGTGTCAGGCAGGGGCTGTGTGGGTCCTCAGCTCCCGGCTCAGCACCTGACACTGGGTGGACTCAGAAGGCAGTGGGTGAGTGGATGCGGTGCCCCAGCAAGCCACCCAGGACGGCAGTGTGAGGGCCAGCTGCATCACAGCTTCTCAGAGCAGCTGTAGAAGATGCCAGGGCCTCTGTACCCATCACCACGGGCCTGGTGAGGGACCCCGTGGGGCTGAGACAGCCATGACCCTGCCAAGGCAGACTTGCTGAACATGTAAAAGCAAATTCTAAAGCCAACCCTTCATCCTGGCACTCTGAGGCTCCCAGCCACGGGTGGGCCAGTGAATGCAGCCACCACGGAACAGCCCTCAGCAGGTCCCGTGGCTGCACAGACCCCTCAAGACACCAGGCTGGCTGCAGTGCTGATGCCCCTGGGGGGGTGGATGCATGGTCCCAAGCACACCTAGGGAAAGCAGCCAGGGCCTTACATAACACAGCATTATGCCTGGCCACTCCAGCCAGCAGGAGCTCCCCTGAGGGACAGCCTGGAGAGGGCTCACAGGGTTTCCACAGCCAACTCCTGGAGGCAGAGGACAGACCCCCACAGCCTGGCACACTGCCCACACTCGAGGCCATGGGGGAGGGGACCAGCACCCTCAGTGTTTACCAAAATTTGGGGCATGGCGTGCAGAGGAATAAAGCCATAGCCGATGCCAGCAGGAATAAAATGGACACTACCCACAAGCCAGAGCAGAAAGAACATTAGTAACACACAGAGGGAGACCATCACTGCTCATGCGCAGAGGGGCGCACCTAGTGTGCAGGCCCGCGGAGGGGTGGGGATAGAAGCTCCAGATGGGGAACAGGGTTCATCTGTGGGGAGGACAGGGACAGGGGACTTGTCATTCTACGTACTTGCAGAATAGTGTGACCATCAGGATCCAGTCACTGTGATTACACAGCAGAGTGAAGCATGGAAAGTGAAGGTCTCCTGCCCCCAGCAAGAGCACATTCCGCTCGGGGGCAGGAAAGCATGTCTAGCCCATCGTGGTCCTGCAGGTCCTTCAGCCAGTGCCTCTATAGGCTGAGCGGCCAGCGACGCTCTCCAGAATTCGGGTTCGCATTGGCAGTCAGGTGGGGTGGGAGGGGGACAGAAACCATGTGAAGTCCCACGGGCAAGTCTCCCCCTCCACCACAGCAGGGAAGCCCGAGCAGTCCCCAGGGCCTCACCACGCCCCCGTCTACCCTTGGGCCTCTTTAAATGCCGCTTCAGGCACACCTGCCTCCAAGCCATGGGGCGCGCCATTCCCCGTTCCGCAGCCCCTGGCAGCCAGCAGGGCATCGGTGCCACCCGCCCCAGCTGAGACACAGCTAGCCCAGCAACAGTGGGCAGGGCATTGACATCACATCAAAACCTCCCACCGTGCCAGACCCACCCAAGGGAGGGCCTCTTCCCCAGAGGAGGGCCCCACAAGCCGAGCACCGACAAATGGCAGGAATATCAAAGGTCTCCTCGCTGGGTGGGGTCATCGGAGACGTTTACTCCAGAAGAGGGCTCAGCCAGGCATGCCAGGCCGCTGGGGATGCACCAGATCCAGGACCTCCTCGCCTCTCCCCACTGGCTCTACTGCCCCATCCACTGCCCCTGCCAGCCTAGGGCAGCCTCGCTGGCTCTGTAGGGGCAATAAGGCCATTCCAGGGAGGTCTCCTCATAACAGTCATCCCTACATGCCAGTCCTCCATGCAGACTGGGCTGCCGCACAGAGGGTGAGCCTCTTGTCACAAAGCCCTGAGCAGTGACTACTCATTCATGAACAACCCACGTTTCTTCAAGCCCCAAGCTAAAGGCCCTCTCTTGCTTCCATGCAGTGATAACAGATGGCAGACTGCCATTTGGGTGCAGCTGTGGGCCCCTGGCTATTATCCCCCCACCCCACCTCTACCCCAAACAAGGGACTCCAACTCAGGCTCAGATATATACCAACGTCAAGATTCTACAGGTTACCAGGAGTCCAGAGAGGGATTGCGGCTGCTGCAAATGCTACCCCTAAGCACTGAGAACTGGCCACAGCTTGTGGGCAGCAAGTGGCCTACAGAGACACCTGGGTACCTATGATCCACTCTGCCCACACAGCTCTGCATGTAGAAGCCCTCACCAAACCTGGCCCACTGCCCGATGGGCTCCAAACTGGCCAAGGGATCCAGAGCAACCCCAGGTGCCCAAGTAGGGGGTAACTTTCTGGGGCAGGCCATGCCAGGGCCAAGCCCCCCCCGCCATTTCCAACAAAGGGCTTGGCCCCCTTCATACAGGGTAGGTTGTCGTGATGCACCCTCCCAGTGACACGTGGCTTTGGGTTTACAAAGGGCTATGGATTCATACAATGAAGGTGCTCTGACGTCAGCAGCACAGGACATTCAAAACCTTCCTCTTTGCTATGAACAGAACTGTCTCCAAAGGAAAAATTCAGATGGCCAACAGGCACATGAAAAGATGCTCCACATCACTAATGATCAGGGAAATGCAAATTAAAAACACAATGAGATATTACCTCACACCAGTTATGATGGCCAACATAGAAAAGATAAGGAACAACAAAGGCTGGCAAGGATGCAGAGAAAGGGGAACCCTCCTACACTGCTGGTGGGAATGTAAACTAGTTCAACCATTGTGGAAAGCAATATGGAGGTTCCTCAAAAAACTAAAAATAGAACTACCATTTGACCCAGGAATTCCACTCCTAGGAATTTACTCAAAAAAAACACAACTTCTCAGATTCAAAAAGACATATGAACCCCTATGTTTATCGCAGCACTATTTACAACAGCTAAGATATGGAAGCAACCTAAGTGTCCATCAATAGATGAATGGATAAAGATGTGGTACATATACACAATGGAATACTATTCAGCCATAAGAAAGAAACAAATCCTACCATTTGCAACAACATGGATGGAGCTAGAGGGTATTATGCTCAGTGAAATAAGCCAGGTGGAGAAAGACAAGTATCAAATGATTTCCCTCATTGTGGAGTATTAACAAAGAAGCAAAAATAAAGGAAAAAACAGCAGCAGACTCACAGACTCCAAGAAGGGACTAGTGATTACCAGAGGGGAGGGGTGGGGGAGAACGGGTGGGGAGGGAGGGAAAAGGGGATTGTGGGGTATCATGATTGGTGCACATGGTGTTTGTGGGGTCACAGGGAAGACAGTAAGTCAGCTAGACAAGTAGGGAATCTGTGGCATCTTACTACACTGATGGATAGTGACTGCAATAGGGTTTGGGGGGGGACTCGATAATAAGGGTGAATGTAATAACCACATTGTTTTTCTTGTGAAACCTTCATAAGAGTGTATATCAACAATACCTTAGAGAAAATGATAGATTAAAAAAAAAAAAACTTCCTCTTTGCAAATGTCATATAAATTGCCCACTTAGGATGGTGGTAATGGCTCAATAAGCTGGCCAGACCAGGTAGGATAGTGCACCGCCCCCCAGCAACATTTTTGGGTCAAAATACCATGCAAAGGGCACAGGCCTGCCTACTGGCTGGCTACACAGCTGCCTTAAAACTCTCTGTGACCATAGCTGGGGCAGGGTGAGGCTCCAGGGATGTGCTAAGGACAGGCAGACAGAGCACCTGGGCCTCTGAGCTCTAAGTGGAGTTCCTGGAGGGGTCCAGGCCAAGCCTTCCCAGGGGCCTTGGGGAAGTAAATGGCTAGAGCCCACACAGTATAAGGAACCCAGTGTGGGATGGTGGACAGACGATGGACTCAAAGGCCCTGAGATGGAGACCCAGATTCATAGCTTCTTATCTGTGTGGCCGTGGGCAAGCCTCAAACCCCCATCTATGAAATGGGGAGCAGCTTGCCCTGCTGGCCACCCAGGCCTGTCACCAGATGACGGACCTGCATGTGCCTACACACTGCAAAGTATGCTTTGGGTTCCGGAACCGGTGTTTGCAAAGTCTTACCGTGGGTTTGGAGCACATGGAGCCTAACACACCTCCACAGGACTGGCACTCCCAGGCCCGGCAACCCCACAGACTCCATGTTGAGCTGGGAAATCAGAACTGCTCCTCACAGTGGCAGGCCAGAGCCAATAAACTCCTTGCCTGAAGCCAATGGCAGCAGCTGCCTGCTGGAGCGCAAAGCCACATTCCACACAGGACAGGAAGTGCCGTCCATGAAGTGTGACCATGGGGCAGCTGAATGTCCCCTGCAGAATCATGAACCAGATTCTCAGAAGAGCCCATCAGCCTCATATGCCCAAAGCCGACTCAGGAGTGCCTGGTGCTCATCTAGCCACCAGGAGACACTGCAAGTCACTGTGTCCTTAAAAACTTTCCCCTGGGTTTCTTAGGGCTCAGAAGCAGAAATCAGCCCAGGCACCTCCTGCCAGAGGGCTGGGAGCCCTTCCTGAGGACTCGGCCTCCACACAGCTTCCCTGCACCTGTGCAGATGGGGAGCAGCTGCTCCTCCAGGTCTGGAGAGCCCCTCAGACAAAGGTTCAGGCATGGAGCTCTCTAGAGAAGCCGCCAGACGCAAGCAGACCTGGCCAGTCCCTCCGGCAACAGAGGGTGAGGGCACGCCCCAGCCAATGAGGCAGATCCGCTTGGCTCTCCTTGAGCCAGAGGATGAGCCTAGAGGGGGTGGGATATGTCTGTTGCCCTGGAAGTACCCACCATGCGTACGCACTGGGCAGGGCACACGGGGGAACCCGGTTGTTTATGGGGTATCCAAGCCCCCCAAAGCCTCAGATCTATACTAGGGGTGGCTTAGGAACAAGAGGCTGCAGACTCACTGAGTGGCTCTTCACTAGAGAAAAGGACATTGGCAGAAACCCACTGAAATCTCTCTGCAGAGCCCATCAGTCTCACACACTGCAGGTCCCCTCAGGAATTGGCCCTGATGCTGTCTGAGGCCACCCAGCCTGTCCCTAGCCTTGCCAGTCACTGACCTGGCACCCCACCCACTGCCAAGCCTGCTCCCTCAGGAACCCCGGGGCCTCTCCCCTGCAACCCCCTCCCCTTGGCGGCTCCATGTCACTCCACCTCCTGACCACCCTCTTCATTAGAGTCAGTGCTCCTTTACTCCCGGGGCTCTGCCCTCCAGTGCAGGGGGGGGAGGGCACCCCCTCAGGGGGAGGCCCCCCACTCACTCTGTCTGCTTTGTGGACCTTTCCTTCCAGGCTTCCTACCCAGGAGGGCTCTCAGCACTACTGTCCTCTCTGATGCCCACACTAGTACCAGAGCTGACCCAGCACAGCCGGCCAGGCTGCATCTTCAGGACCTGGTCCAGAATTTGGCATTCAAGGGCCTCCCTCATGGGTACCTGCTGCTTGCAAACATCAGCCCAGGCTGCTGACCCATTAAAGGAGCGCCTGGTCTTTCCCAGGGTCACCTATAGACTCTCTCCTCCCAGTGTCAACTCCCACATAACACAAACCATGTCCCCAGTACTTCATTAGAGTCCTTATGGGTTCTCCCTCACATCCTCACAAACCCTGTAAGGGAGGCCTGACCACCATCCCCTTTACAGACAGGAAACAGCCAGTACCCCTGACCACCGCGCTGCCTCACCACCTTCCCTGCCCCTCCCTCCCTGTGCAAGCCCTCCCTCCTGGCCCCACTCAAAGGAGGCCTTCCCTCCAGCACTCGGCACCCACCTGCCACAAGCCCAGCCAGCTGGGCAGGCGTGCCCACTCTCCACCCTAGCCCAGCCCAGAGTGGGAGAAAGGCACCTGAAGGTGCGGAGGGAGAAGTGTGGGCTCCACGCAGAGGGCAGACCCCACTGCTGCTTGGTTCTAGAAGCTCTGAAGCAGCATCAGGCACAAACCCCAGGAACCTGTGGGGAGAGAAGGGTTCTTGCGGCTGGCCCCTGCCACCTAGTGGTGGTGAAGGGTAGTGCGGGCCTAAACCAACAGGGCAGGTGGCAGACCTGCCTCCTGGCCCCAGGACTGGGACTCACCCAGCACCATCAGCACAGGATGCACACCTACCTGGGGCCTGCTTGGTGTTGGCACCTCCAAGTGCTTGGCGGGACCATCACCTGTGAGACAGGCCCCATCCATGTTCCAGGGCCCAGGACATCAAGTGACCTGCCCAGCGTCACAACCAGGAATGCTGAGGCTGGCTGAGGCTGGCTGCAGAGCACACCCTTCACCGTGCTTTGCAAGACCAGGACCCACTCCCCCTTCTGGGAAATCTGCTCACTTCAGTTACCCCAAGAAAGTGCCGTCCTCAAACGTCCGCCAGGAGGAGCTGCAGAGGCATCAGCAGAGCAGCTCTGAACCAGGCCCTACACCTCTGCCCCAACAAGACCTTCCCATTTTCAGGTGTTAATTTTGGAAGTGAGTCCATGCACTTTAACTTAATCCCAAGTCAGTGGCTGCAGGTCTTCAAAAGACCTTAGTCCACATACCCGCCTGCTTCCCCATCCCTCCTGCGGCCCCTCCCCAGCTCCCTGCCCTGCATCCCATGCCCACACCAGGTGACTCTTGGCCCTGCTCAGTTGCACCTGCTCTCGCAGAGCCCCAGACCCCAGTACCTGAAGCTGTCTCACCCTAATCACACCCCAGTCTGCCCCCAACCCTCGCCCACCTGCAGCCTGACACTGGCCCATGTCAATGCCTGCTGCCTGCCTTCCAAGGGCTATGATGAAATGGGACACAGTCCCTGGGCTGCCCTGAGGCTGGTGCCTGGCTAAGCTGACCCTCCCTCTGGCTCATGGCTCCACCTCTGTGAGGGGCACAGTGGGACCTTGGGTGGCTAAAGTCCCAGCAACATTGACCTCTTTTGACAGACTTGCCCCCTTCACCATAGGTCAAGAGTTGTCACCTTGGCCCTGGAGGGGAGTGGCATGGGCTGCCCCTGAGAAGTGGCCCTCGGGAGGAGCCCAGGCCAGAGACCCACAGGCACTCCCCATCTGGCCCTGCAGTATGCATGTGACTGTCAACTCATGAATGGGCCCCACGAGGTGTGGTAGATGCCAGGAGGCAACACCATCCATCTCCTGGCCAAGGTTCCATGCCAAGATAACCACAGACTACCCACCCCTGTTGAACCCAACACACCTGGGACATCCCCCACTGACCAGGGCCATCTTCAGGCCCATTTAAGCACCACAGCAATGAGCCAGACAGCTGGCCCCACTGTCCCACCACAGCTGCTCGTGGACACTCACACTGATAATGCTGCAAGAGCCGGTGCGTCCGCACATCCCACACCTTCACTGTGTTGTCCATGCCCGCGGCAGCAATGCATGTGCCGCTGGGGTGGAAGTCCACGTAAGTGACAAAGCTGGAAAGACAAGGGAGCACGTGCTAGAGGAAGGCTGCTCTGGCTCAGAGCACTCTCCCTGCTGCTCAACTGCCCCCTCAACCCAGAAGACCTCCCTTCTGCCCCATCTCACTACCAGGTGGCCCAGGGAGACCAAGGAGAGGGTGGAGAACAGCGGCTATAGTGCCCTGAGGTGGACTGCCAGAGGCAAGTCCCAGCATCAATCAGCTTCGTGTACCAGCAGAGAAGTGGGCAGCAGGCTGCTCCAGGGCTCTCAGAGTCAGAGCCGTAGGCAGGCCAGGCCGGGCCAGCAGGGCCCCAGGGCCACCAGCTCACCTATCTCCTCGTATACCCACAAGTGACAGGCTGGGGTCATGGTCAGCCCAGGAAGACCTCTCACCTGGGCTCCCAGTCTGAGGGCAGAAGCTGGGGTCCATTAGGAACCCAAGACGGCTAAGTCCCCGCTTGAGGGCAGGCCCCCCACTGCCGTGATGGCACAGCACATGTGAAGAGCCCACCCACCACGAGAACCTGGTAAGCCCTTCACTGATAGAGTCATCACCATTGAAGTGACACGCTAACATGATTTTGGGGATCTGGGCTCAGCTGCTTTCAGTCAAACGTGTCCCAACTCTGTGAACTAGAAAGTGAATGGAAAAGGGAGGCCCCAAAAAAGACATGCTTTGAGGTCAAGCGCGCCTGTTATATGTGGAGGCAAGGGTGAGGCTGAGCCTTCCACCCACACGGGAAGAAGTACAGCCCCCACAGAAGGCCCCTGGGCCTGTGCACACCTAGGTCCGTGAGTTGGAGTGCTGCAGGTAGAAGGCAGGTCTGGGGACTCACCCGCCATGCTCGCAGTATGAGTGGACACACTCCCGGCTGGCCTTGTCCCACAGTTTGACAGTCTTGTCATCGCTGGCAGACACAATGAGCCGCCCGTCAGGGGAGAACCTGAACCAGGTTGGAGACACATCACACCACCTGCCACAGGCACCACACACTGTCCTCCACAGCCACCTTCATGCATTGCCCACTGAAACCAGCCAGGGCCACCTGCCCTGCTCTGACCCTGAGTGACCCTGGGCAAGGGGCTTTCCCTCGGGACGATGGGTAAGACTGGTGCCCACCCAGCAGTACACAGGGAACAGCACCATGCACTTAGGGCCCCCAGCACTGCCTGTGGCCTTTGGCAGTGTCCACATTGCCTCCCAGTGCTGTCAGCATTTAAAGCAGCTGGAACCTGTCCTTTAGCATCATTATCCTGTTCGCAGGCCCCCCAAGGCTACTTCTGACTCTGAGAATGAGTCAATAAGACACCTGCTCTCTGGAGTCTGACAGTGAGGCCTCCTAGGTAATCAGGGGCCTCCCAGGAGAAAGGAATTGGGTGCCCTAGAGAACAAGTAACTTGCACAGGTCCCCAGAACAACACTGCAACAGTGCCTGATGTCTGACCCCCAGGGATTCCCAGCATCCCCAGACACCCCCCAATCTCTTCCTCCGGGGCAGACACTTGACATGTGATATCTCTGCTGAAAAGAATACAATAAGCTGGAAGTAGGCACATCGGTGCCTACAGTTCTTGGACCTTGTAAGGTCCCCAAGGCACTGCTCCCACACCAATGAAGGGTCGACCCTCCTCAGAAGCCTGGGTGCCCACCTGATCAGGGTCTATAGCAAAACCCGCCTCTAAGAAGCTGACGTGGACTAAATCCCAGCTCAGCCACTAAGTCACCATGTGCCCTGGGGCAAGATACTGCACTGTTCACTGTGAAACAGAAACGATAACCCCCAGCTTGCAGGAGCGCCACAAGAGACAGAGGGAAACAGACAGCGGTGGCAGTGACGCTTCTTGCTGCCGCTGTTCCCACTGCTAACCAGTGGCCCCTTGGACTAGCTCTGGCTGCAACAGATGTCAGGCAGCCGACCGTACCTGGCGATGGATGAACTAGCTAGTCATGCAGCAGCTCGTGGAGCTTCTCAACAACTTACAACCTAAGAGCCTCTGTTCCCATTTCACAGATAAGGAAGCCAAGGCTCAGGAATATTAAACAGTGGCCCGGGGCAGCGCCTCTGTGCCCCCAAACCCGTCGCCCTGAGGTCTCCAGGCAGGACAATGCTCACTTGGCACAGCGGACCCAGTTGATGTGCTGGCTCAGGGAAAACAGGAATTTCTGGCGATGAGTGGCCCACACCTTGACTGTCTTGTCATCAGATGCTGTCACGAGGGACTGGCCATCACTGCAGAAATGGACGCTTCTCACTGTGGCCGTGTGTGCACGGAACACGGTTGACTCGCCTTTGCTGCAGGCACAAGTATCCAGTCAGCAAACCCAGAACAGTGACACGAGGGCCCATAAGCACACGGACGCTCTTCCCACCCCTCAGGAGCCCCTCCCAAAGTCAATGCAGACCTGAGCACAAGCCCCAACAAAGGGAGCCAGAGCCTCCCCAGCAGGCGCAGAGCGTGGCCTTCCCCCCACCCCCTGCCCCACCCACGTGGATGATGGCAGGTGGATCCTTTTCCAGATGGCTGGGGCAAGCCAGAAGCCTCTCCCCAACCCCGAGGGAAGGGCCCCCACTGAAGCCCCAGCTTCTGACAGCACCTCCCACTGCGACCAGTCCAGAGCGAAGGTGTGGACAGCTCTGGCACCAGGGCTTCAGACACACACAAGCCCCTCCCAGTCTTCAACTCACACGTTGGGTATCCAGATGCGGACAGTCTTGTCTCGGGAGCCTGAGGCAAGCAGGTGTCCCGAAGGGGAGAAGTTCACACACGTGACAGCGTCTTTGTGGCCCACAAAGCGGTAAGCACGTGACTGGGGCTTCATATGCCAGACCATGAGGCATGAGTCCATAGAGCCACTGGCTGAGGAGAGGTAGGGACCCCATAACCCTCAGCTCCAGCAGGTCTCAGGCCTCCACCAGGACACTGGGGTGGCAGGGTCAAGGGAGCAGCATTCCCTTATCCTTCCCCATGAGGAGAGGCCACACTTCCAGTGACTGTGAGCAGGGAAGTCTATGGGCTGTCGACCCTCCAAGCAGCAGCCCACATGGGAACCAGATCAACAGATGCCCTTCACATGCCAGCCCTGGGCTACAACCGCAGGGGTCTCTGGGAAAACTCATCCCAGTGGGGTCCCTGAGAATACTCCTCCCACATTAGGCACTGAGAGGGTCCAACTCAATCAGATGTCTAGAGGAGGTCCCCAAAACGACTTCAATTTCCTCTTAATCTACTGCAACCCCCAGGTCAGCAACCTCTGGCAGGGGACCTTGACCGGAGGATGAAGGAGAACCTCGTCCACAGAAATGAAAAAGCCACAGCTATGATAGCTGTGTCTGACCCCCAGGCAGCCACGGAGCAGTGGTACTCAGCTGCAGCATGCAGGTAGCAGGTGAGGTGAGAACCTGGGTCTGGTCCCCAGCCTGTTACTAGTAGGATCTTCAATAAGAAGCTGCTCCCATATTACCGGGGGCAACAGAATCAAAGCAGACACAAGGAAAAGGAACCACTATTTGGGGCCCATTCCACAGGCCAGACCCAAGCGGTGGCTGGGGTGTGCAGGGAAAAGCCCAGAACCCAGTTCAACCTTTAAATTTAAAGGCTGTGGAATGTTGGCAAAGCCCCCAACCTCTCTGAGCCTCACACTCTACATGGAGAATGGAGCTCACAAAGCCCAGTGCCCAGAGAGCTGGCCAGGTGTAACAAGATGCAAGTCTAGACAAAGCACCTGGGTCCTCACTGTGCCCTGCTACCCCCACACCTCCCAGGTAGAAACAGCTTTCTCAACTCATAACCTAGTGCCTAGGACAAGATGCCTCCTCTTACCAAGCTGCTTCATGTTGAGGCTGAAGTCCACACAGGTAACTGCATCTCGGTGACCCTTAAAATGCCTCTCCAGCGAGGGGTCCTCCTGGGGGAGAGCCAGGGTCAAATGTGTGAAGCTTGGATGAGGAAGGGGCTTCCCCAGGGCCAAGACTCTTCCTATAAAAGCCAGGAGGGTTTAAAAATGCTCAAGGCAAGATCTTGTACATAGAAAACCCTCAGCAAGCCACTAAAAACTATTAAAATGAGTTCAGCAATGTTGCAGGATACAAAATCAGTATTCAAAATCAATTTTATTTCTGTACCCCAGCCTAGAGGAGGTCCCCAAAACAGACCAAAAATGACTTCAATTTCCTCTTAATCTACTGGAACCCCCAGGTCAATGAACAATCCCTAAAAAAGTAAGATAATTACATTTATCACACACTAAAAATAATAAATACTTAGGAATAACTTAACAAAAGAAGGGCAAAACACGGCAAAAACTACACATCATTGAAAGAAATTGAAAAGGACAGAATGGAAAGACATCCACATCCGTAGTTTGGAAAACTCAATACTGCTAAGACACAATACTCTCCAAATTGATCTGCAGATTCAACAGAGTCGCTATCAAAATCTCAGGTACCATTTTTGCAGAAATTGACAAACTGATCCTAAAATTCATAGGAAAATGTGAAACAGCCAGAATAGACAAAAAAATCTTTGAAAACACACAAAAAAACAGCCACTGTAGAGAAAGTCTGGCAGATCCTCAAAAAGTTAAAGTTATCAAATGACCCAGAAATTCTAGGTAAATACCCCATTAAATCATGTTCTCAGGAAAAACTTGTACACAAATATTCATAGCAGCATTATCCATACTATACAAAAGGCAGACAAACCTACATTAACCATCACAGATGAACGGATAAATAAAATGTAGTACAATCACACAACATAATAGCATTCAGCAATAAAAAGGAACAAAGTACTGACACAGGATACATGGTAGATGAACACTGAGGACATGACACTAAATGAAAGAAGTCAGATGCAAAAGGCCACGTTTTGTCTGATTGCATTTATATGAAATGTCCAGAATAGGTAAGTCTATAGAGACAGAGAATAGATTAGCAGTGCCAGAGCCTGGGGCAAGGGGAGAAATGGGGATGAAGGGGAGTGACTCCTTAATGGGTATAGGTGTTCCTTTGAGGGTGACATAAATGTTCTGGAATTAGTGGTGATGATTGTACAACATTGTGAATGTACTAAAAACCAATGAACTTTATATTTTAAAGGGGTGAACTTTATGGTGTGAATACCTCAATAAAATCATTCTTTAAAAAGAACCAATGAGAGAAAATGGGGCCTTTCGGCATCCCCCATCTCAGATCCTGTACCCTCAGCCCCACTGCAGACTGGACAGGGAACCCAAAGGTCAAGATCAGCCCTGGACAGCTCCCCGGGTGGGGGTGGGGGACATCACCACCATCTCCACTCCACCCAGGGTCAGAGGAGCAGTCTTACAGGACACCACTCAGGAAAACATGTAGCTAATATTGCAGTGATTCCCTCCGCCGTACAACAGCAGCTCATGTCTTAGTACTCGCAAGAGTTATATCCCAGCTATGAAAACATCAGCCCCTACTCCAAACATCAGAATCTCAAAGATGCATTTTGGGTGCACCAGGAAGCCCAGCAAAGTCTCCTCTTGAGAAAAAAAGTTACTGGGGCAGAGAAAAGCCACCACATCCACAGCAAGAACAAAGGCCCCCTGGCCTTGGGCCCAGCTCCACCCTAACACACCTGCCAGAGCGCTCCTTTCAACAGGAGAGGGAGTGGCAGCTGGGTGAGGGTCCCCAAGAGAGCAGCAACTGGCCCTGAGCCCTTCGGATGAACGGGTAGAACAGTGCTCACCTCTAGGCTCCCTAGGCAGAAGCAAGTTCAGGACCACCACTGACCAGAGGGCCCCTGAAATCTCCCAGCACCCTCTCCCCGATTCTGTGGTTCATCTCCTCCAACGATGGTTTACATATGGGGGAAAGGGGAAGGTGGTACTTGTCGGAAGAGCACTAGTCGGGGGTCAAAAGGCCCCATCCCTGTCTCGGTGTCCAAGTCCCCAGAGACGGCTGCAGGGGCCCAACTCTCAAGCCAGTCAGAAGGCCAATCAGGTC
Source organism: Manis pentadactyla (assembly GCF_030020395.1). Taxonomy (NCBI): domain Eukaryota; kingdom Metazoa; phylum Chordata; class Mammalia; order Pholidota; family Manidae; genus Manis; species Manis pentadactyla. The sequence goes on along the minus strand of NC_080019.1, from coordinate 234,099,948 downwards.
CGAAACAACCCTCAGAGGGGGCCTTTGGAGTGCTCCCCTCTGGCCTCTGGAGGAACCTGGGACCCAGGGCATCCCCGGGGCCTGGTGTTGCCACCCGTCGGGGCAGGGTGTACCCTCAGCAAGCCCCCACCCAGCCACCCCGCTGCTCAGGACGGCGGGGCGGAGGCCAGAGAGGCCAGCGCGGGCCCAGGTCACGCCTCCAGTCAGACCGACCTAGCGTCTCCCCACTAGGACGCCAGCCCGTGGGCAGGGGCCGAATGGTTCCCCTGGGGGCCCGAAGAGGGCCCGGCCCGCCGGAGGCGCTCACCAGAGGCCCCGGCCCAGCGCCCGCTCAGACGGCACACGGAGGAGAGGGCCGGCTCGGAACCCGGCGTCCCACCACCCGGGCCAGGCGCCCAGTCCCCCCGAGGGAACGAGGCGGGAGGCAACTGCCAGCAGGAACTTACAGGGCAGGGCGCGGCCATGGCGGGACCGGGCCCACGGCGCGAGGGAGCCGACCGGTCAGCGGCTGTAGTCGCGGCCCGTTCAGTTTGCGCGCCCCCAACCGCCGCCAATAGCAACGCCGTCGCGGTGCCGCGCCCCGCCCACTGCGGTTAAAGGAGACGCGGAGCCTCGGTTTTTTGTCCCCCGGACCGGAAGCAGAGCGGTCTGGCCGGCTCCGCCAGGTCCGGCCACGTCCGACCGGCACCGTCAACGACCTCCACCCACCGTCGCTCATCCCCTGAGAAACTAAATAGCCCAGGGTGAGCGATTCGCCCCACCAGCTCATAGCCCGGCGAACGAGACGGCGAGCACAGTCTTCTGGGAAACGCAGTTCTAGGCGACCGCCTCCGGGGATCCGGAGGACGGCAGAACTACACTTCCCAAGATGCTCTGAGGGCACGTCCGGATTCACCAGCCCCGGGGGAGAGTGGAGCATCCCGGAAGTGGGGCACACGTGAGTGTCCGCCAGCAGCGCCCTGGGGGCCAGGTTGTAGCTCAACACACCGATAGGCGCCAGCTGTGCGCCCCTTGGGGATGGCTTAAAGGGTTCGCTCCTCCGAACGCGCTTAAAACAGAACTCTAGTCACATCTATGGAGTGGAGAAACCTAGGTTCGATTCTAGCTGTCACCCTGCTTCACTGTATGACCTCGGGAAAAACACCTCCGCTTCGTGGGCCTCGGTTTCCCCATTTGTAATATGAAAGAGAGTGATGCAGCCTGGCCCTCTCAGGACCCTTCGGCCCCACAACCGTTATGAATTACATATTTAAAAGAGGAGGCACTCCAGAGGCCTGGCCACCAGAGGCCGTCCCTGCTCACTTTCTGCTGTCAGGGGGCTGTCCCTAGACCTTTTTACACACACACACCCCCAACCCCACTCCAGGCGGCCTCCCAGCCTGGAACTGACCTGGACCGGATGTTTTGCAAGATTCAGGGACCTTACATCGCCTCCCCTGGGTGAACCAGGTTGGCCAGACTCCAACACTCATTAGGATCTGGCCAGGCCCAGAGGTTTCTCACTACAACCTGAGATCTAAGATGGGATTTACCTGGACCGGCAGACCAGCACCCAATTAAGTAAACTCAGAAACTGGCACATACAGAGAGCTGGCAAGTATAGCAGTGGATCTCTCCTTTGGACTTGGAAGGTCTAGGGCTAGACGCAAGAAATAAAGATAAATTTAACCCCATCTTCATTGTGATTTGGCATAGAATTAATTCCTTTATGATAGAAATGTTCAGGCTCATTTAACGTAGATGCTGAAATTCTCTGTAAAACAACAAGCATAGTATCAATCACACACACCCCATAATTGTTCAACCCTTTTCAAAGGACACTTTTCAAGCCTCCTCACCAACATCCACACCTTACTCAGCTATCCATTCCTAGGAATTTACCCTAAGAATGCAGGATCCCAGTTTCAAAAAGACATACGCACCCCTATGTTTATCGCAGCACTATTTACAATAGCCAAGATATGGAAGCAACCTAAGTGTCTATCAGTAAATGAATGGATAAAGAAGATGTGGTTACATATACACAGTGGAATACTATTCAGCCATAAGAAGAAAACAAATCTTAGCATTTGCAACAACATGGATGGAGCTAGAGGGTATTATGCTCAGTGAAATAAGCCGGACAGAGAAAGACAAGTATCAAATGATTTCACTCATATGCGGAGTATAGGAACAAAGCAAAACCTGAAGGAACAAAACAGCAGCAGACTCATGGAACCCAAGAATGGACTAACAGTTACCAAAGGGAAAGGGACTGGGGAGGATGGGTGGGAAGGGAGGGAGAAGGGGAAAAAGGGGCATTACAATTAGTACACATAATATAGTGGGGGGGCACAGGGGAGGCAGAGAAGCACAGAGAAGACAAGTAGTGATTCTATAGCATCTTACTACGCTGGTGGATAGTGACTGTAATGGGGTATGTGGTGGAGACTTGATAATGGGGGGAATCTAGTAACCACAATGTTGCTCATGTAAGTGTATATTAGTGATACCAAAATAAAACAAATAAAATAAATGAAAAAAAAGCCAAGGAAGAAAAAACTAAATACAGAAAAATATCCATTAGGGTTCTTTCATTGTTGTTGGATGGTGGGGTTTTTTTGTTCTGTTGTTTTGCTGTTTTGTCAGTTTTGGTTATGGAATACCCCTGGTCGACAGGAGCACATAATCTACAAAACTGAATTTAGAATAAACCTTCTGTAAAATGATTTTCAAATAACAGGTTTGTTCAAAGGGAGAGGTGCTGGAAAATTTTACTCATCTTTCTTAGTCTTTCCAGATCCCACTGTCTCTACACCCATTAGGGAGGAGAAGCAGGGGATGCTCCACTGCCTCTTCCATTAATTCTCAAAAAAATGCAAAGAGGTCGATTCTTCCAACCACACAGACAAGCCAGGACCCACCCCCTGGCCAACCTGCATAAACCAAGATTGGTGCCTCCGCTTTCTGACTGAGCAGCCCCCACCCCATGCCACCCTTATCAGATCAAATTTCATTTCTGACTAGGACCTCCATATGGGGGTGGGAGGTGCTGGAATAGAACTTTGTGAAGCCCCCCTATGGCAGGGATGTTTCTGTCCTGGTATAAAGCCCAGAGGCAGTCCATCCTGCAAGAGCCTCTCACCCTGTCACTGCTCCCAGACCACAGAGAAAAAAGGATGCAAGGCAGGAATCGCACCCATCCACATGGCCCAGTCCAGCCTGCGCGGGAAAGCCCCGTCAATGCAGTCAGCCTGCACTGTGGCCTGGGCTTGACCCTCTGAGCTGAACAGCTCAGAGCTCAGCCCAGGGTTGGGGAGATCTAGGGGTGAATCTGGCTCTGCTACTTCCAGGTTGGTTGACCTAGCAGGAGTCACGCCATGTCTCAAAGCCTTCGTGTCCTTAATTGTAAAATAATTATAATATACCTGCCACAATAGGGAAGGAAGGATTCCATGAGCTATTAAATTGTGTCAGAACTTGACACTGAGCAGCCCTTAACACATTTGGCTTTCTGCTAGGGCCTTAGTCACATCCCGTGTGTCCTCTGCTCTGACGACCAGCCGACAGCTCTCTACTTCTCCTCCCACCTCCCCCCGCCTCTGCTCCAGCCACACTGGCCTTCTTGCTGCTCCTGGAGCCGTGTGCTCCCTTCTCAGGACTCTTGCACTGGCTATTGTCCCTGAGTCCACTTGCCTCGACCCATCACTTCCATCAGGACTTTGTTCAAACGTCATCATGTCAGTGTGGCCTTTCCTGACCATCCTCCTCAATATGCCAGGCCACCCTCCCTTTACTCTGTCACCATCTGACCCAGGGGACATGTTGGTTCGTTCCCTTTTTTCCAAGGAAGTCAGCTCCAGGAGACAGACAAAACCATACTCCTGAACCCAACACAGGGCCCGGCCACAGGGAACATTGCCAGATAGATAAATGATTCATGACAAGATTGCTCATTGATGGTAATGGGGTCTGTGATGGGCAGGCCTTGTTCTCAGCTGGACAGAAAGGGCAGGGATCAGAGTAATCAGGAGAAATTTCTCTGAGGGGCAGGAGCTTTGGAGCGAGTGGGGGCCTATGTAGGCAGGAGAGAAGAGGAAGGATAGTTCTGGTGCTGGCAGCAGACCAGGCCAAGGTCTGCGGACAGGACTGGGCGTAGAGTATCTGGGGAGCAGGGACAAAGTAGGGGGGCTCAGAAGTAGGGCCTGATTATGAGGCCACAAATGTAGGCAAGAATCAGGCATTGGTCTCAAAGGATCAGGGGGCCACATGTCTCTTCTTAGGGCTGAGGTGAGTCAAGAGACTCCCATGGTAGCAGGTCTGCCATTTGGGGGATCCTACCCAGCAAGTCCCATTGCAATTCTGGGCCTCAGAAGTGCCCACTGGGGAATGGGCATCCCCTGCATATCAGCCTCCTCTAATGGTAGGCCACACCCCAAGGCAGGAAGAGGTCCAATGGAGACACAGGCTTCAACCATGGCCAGCCCTGCTCCTCCATCCAACAGTGGCAGCCATGCTGGTAGGAAGCCCACCCTGGGTGGGGACAACGGGGAGCTCCTCTGGGCAAGCATCCAGCTTAAACCTGTCCTCCCCCTTGCAAAGAGTAGACAGCATGACTGGAGCTGCCACGGCGATTCCTGGGGACAGTAATGTCAATGGACTGAGACCAGTTTCCAGGAGTGAAGAGCTGGCCAGTAACCACAGTGCTCACTAGGCACCCAGGTCCGATGGGAAGGCTCTGTATGCCAAGTCCCCCCACCCACGCTCTCCCTTCTATAGTCCCCAGCAACCCTGTGAGAGCTGGGCCTCCATTTCACATTGTCCAGGGCAGCCCCACTGTGATGCACAAAGCTGAGGCCTTGCACACATGGGCTGGGGAGGGGGGACAAATGCTCACAGGAGGTCTGAACCCAAAAGCTACTGACCTTCCCAGTAGATGATGTGATGGGGCTTCAGAGAAGCAGTTCTCAGTCCTGGCTGCCATTCAGAACCTCTGCAGGTAGGACCAGGCAGCAGTGTCTTAAAAGCTCCCCAGGGGAGTTCCCTGGGCAGCCAAGGCCCAGAGGAGGAAGGTGTGGGGTAGAGGACACAGCTGCTCCCACTGCGGGGGGCGGTGACAGGCCCGCCCGGTGTGGACTTGCCTCCCCTGCCTCCTGCCTACCCACTTGCTCCCCTCCCAGCCCAGCTGCCAGGAGCCAAGAGTCCGTCCAGGTGACAAAGGTCTCCTGTAGTGAGGCATCCTTGGGTCCCAGGTAGGCTCAGCGCCCACAGATCACTCACATGCTCAGGGCCAGGGTGGCACCCCCACATGCAAGGGGGAGACTGGGCTCCAGAGGGGACAAGGCTGGGCTTCTGGCCCTGGAGGAGGAAAGGGGTTTGGCTTAGACATGGGGGTGTCTACTTGTCTCTACTCCCTGGGGCTTGCCAACCCCTCCTGGCTCCCCACGCCCTCGGGGGAAGGCAGGTCCCCATGCCCATCCACTCCGCCCCTGCTCCCCTCCAGCCTCACCCTGCACCCCACTCCACTGCACTGTGCCTGGTCTGCTCCTCAGGGAGCAACCCTGCCCTCTAACTTTGTTCAGACACCCTCCATACACAGAAGGGGTGGCTGCCCCTCCACTGTACCCCACAGGGCTCAGACTGCCTCAGGCCAGATTCCCCCCTGTATGGCCACAGGGGCTGGGTCTCATTCTGCCTGAGCACCCATGTGTCAGTTCACGCCAGTTCCCTCTCTGGAGCCTATGGCATGGATGGAGGTGTGTGTGCATCATGACTGAGAGTAAACGTGTGTGTGTCTCCATGTACACGTGTGCATGTCTGGGTTTGGCTGGCTGTGCGTGCCTGGCTGTGCCTCTGAGAGCTTCTGTGGCCGTGTGTGTCTGCTGCACGTAAGTGCATGCCCATGAGAGACTTTATGTATGCAGCTGGACTTGGGTATCTTAATTTGGGTTCCCCCAGATACTGACCCTGAGAAAGGGCTCCACAGTACTTCATTATCTGGGAGGTGGTTCTAGGACACAGCAGCAGGGAAGGGGAAGTGAGGCAGGGAAGGGAGGTGGCCAGGGAAGGCTGTGTCACTAGACAAGTTAGTACTGTGGGTGACCGGAACCGTCACCGTCACACTGGAGAGCCTAGGACGCAGTACAGAACACACCTCAAGGACATCCCGCCCGATGGGGGAGG